>NW_028261389.1:7591671-7899171 GCF_051295495.1 Thamnophis sirtalis
ATGTAATGAAGGGGCTTTTGGCAATTCCGATTATGGCTCTGCCTGAAGGAGGTAGATCTTTGTTATGTAGAATAGACTGGTTCAGGCCTTAATGGTCCATTGACAAAGGTGGGGTTGAGTTTCTGCCTCCCTTTTAGGGGAAATATTCTTAATATTTCCTAAAATATCTCATTTTCCTAGGAGAAGGGTGAGCACTAACTTCCTACAGGTTCATGCAGCAATTTTGATGCCACCAAAGCCGGAATGGGACATCTCCCTGTGGCCCCCCCTCTCCCAACCATTTCACCACCACTGATTTGCCACAGCCAACTCACCACAGAACAACTTGCCATAGGTCAATTCAATGGGTTAATAGCAATAGCAATGGCACTTTATATACCGCTTTACAGTGCTTTACAGCCCTCTCTAAGCGGTTTACAGAGTCAGCCTCTTGCCCCCCAACAATCTGGGTCCTCATTTTACCCACCTTGGAAGGATGGAAGGCTGAGTCAACCTTGAGCCTGGTAAGATTTGAACTGCCGAACTGCAGGCAGCCGGCAGTCAGCAGAAGTAGCCTGCAATACTGCCCTCTAACCACTGTGCCACTGTGGCTCATCTCAAGAGAAGAACAAGTAGAAACAGACGATCAAGATTCGACAGGAAGTTCTCCAGCTGGACAGACGTGGGGAATGTATCCCATTGGCTGTCAGACTTCCAGGGGGCGGGGATCTTATCTAACTTTGTAGGGTGTCTTGAGTCCCAGGCTTGGTTGAGCCTTGCTTGGTGATGTAATCTTCCCTGTTGCCCTGTGGTGAGATGGGTGGAGGGCTAATCCTATCACGCCCTGAGGGCCATCTCTTAATCCCATCACGGAGATTCATGGAGATGAAGGGAGGGGGCAAGGAGCTGCAGGAAGCAAAACCTTTTGCGCGCTGAGCCGGCAGTAACGCCGCCAGCAACCCACCCCTGTCACATGATCTCGTTTCTGAAAAGCAGAGTCAAGAGGGAATCCAGGTTCACTTAACAACCGTGTGACTGACTTAACAACTGCAATGATTCACTTAACAACCGTGGCAGCAAAAGTCATAAAATGGGGCAAAAATCCATTTTGGGCTGAACTGTGGTCAGGTGTCGAGGGCTATCTCTATCCAGTGCATGGAGTTTTTTTACGTAAAAGACATACCTGTATGTCTCTTTGACCTCTTTACATCCAATTTTTAAAGCATTTCTGCTTCCTCCTAATCTTTTTTCCCACATTGTTCTCTGCTTCTCGCACAAGAACTGCAGTTTATGTTGTTCCGTGCGAAGAGTTCAAACCTCTGCATTAAACTGCATTTCTACATTTGAGTTGGCAAGTTGATTTTTCTGTACGGTGTGATATCATTTTTTTTTTTAAAAAAAGGGAAACACGGTGAAAAAATATGTAAGGCTCCCGGTGCGCAGCTCACATATAAACACATTTTCTTATCGAACATTACTTGCAAAAAGTACACATGCTGACTGAAAAGCAAGTAGGAAGTCACGTTTCAGATATAACGATAATATAAATGTTTGCCTTTTTTTTTTTTTGGGAAAAAGAAAGTCCGCATGCAGCAGAATTGAATGAAAAAGCCCCCTGTAATCAGTTCGATATTTAGCAAAAAAAACGACACCGGCTAAATCATGCCTCCTTAGGGACCTGCGTGGATTTGATCTTTGTAAACTCTGCTGTAAGTTGATGCAGTACAAGAGCTAATGTGGATCAGAAATTGGCTGTCTGCTAAATATTGCATTTAGCAGCCTGCTTGAAATGAAGCAACAATGAAACAGAGGACAGAATGACGTCCAAGATTAAACACAGTTAAGTCAGACAGAGAAAAAAACACGGGCTGGGCTGGGCTGGGCTAAACTAGGAGGGAATTAAAAGCTCTCAGTCCAAGTGCATTCTCTTGCAATTTATCTGGAAATAACTCATGCACACATCTGTTAAATGGCATCTTGGCCCAGCAAGGCTGAACCTCTGGAGACCATCCAAAAATTTCCAAATGCAGAAGCATGAAGCATCCTAACCATATACCCTGAGAAGTTGCATTAACTACCAGTAAGCAATCCATGATGGAATCATCAGTAAATTATATAGATATAATTGTGTGTGTGTGTGTGTGTGTGTGTGTGTGTGTGTGTTATGTGTGTGTGTTCCAGCATAACAATAGCAGTTGGACTTATATACCGCTTCATAGGGCTTTCAGCCCTCTCTAAGCGGTTTACAGAGTCAGCATATCACCCCCACAGTCTGGGTCCTCATTTCACCCACCTCGGAAGGATGGAAGGCTGAGTCAACCTTGAGCCGGTGAGATTTGAACCGCTGAACTGCAGATAACAGTCAGCTGAAGTAGCCTGCAGTACTGCACCCTAACCACTGCACCACCTTGGCTCCTATAACTCTGGAACACCTCGAACAATTTCAACCAAACTTGGTACACAGATGACTTACTCTCTGGAAACAAATACTGTGGGGGTAATACACAGGGGGTAATACCCCTCGCTGTGTGTGTATTCTGTTAAGATGCAGCCTGTTGTACCTTTAAATGGCTTCTACTGTTCAGCACAGTGAAGTTGCCATAGTAATTAACAGTACTCCACAAGGGGGCTCCCTCTGGTAAGGGGGAAAATCCAACATTAAAAATTACGTTTGGTCCAGACATTTTCCCCTTATAAATAAATAAATACCTGGGCAAGGCCGGGTTATCGGCTAGTCATATATAAACAAATCTTATTATATTACCAGCTATGGGTTTCTGGGAGTTGAAGTCCTCACCTCTTCACAAGTTGTGCTAATGTTGAGAAACACGAATTACAGGTGGCTCTCAACTTACGACCACAGTTGAGCCCAACATTTCTGTCGCTAAGTGAGGCAGTGGCTCAGTGACTGTTGCCCCGCTTTACAACCTTTCTTGCCACGGTTGTTAAGGAAATCTCTGCGATTGTTAAGTTAGTAAGAGGTTTTGTTAAGTGAATCTGACTTCCCCGTTGACTTTGCTTATCAGAAGGTCACTAAAGGGGATCATGTGAGCCCGGAACATTGCAACCGTCGTAAACATGAGTCAGTTGCCAAGTGTCCACATTTTGATCTCGTGACCATGGGGATGCTGCAATGGTCGTAAGTGTGAAAAATGGTCCTAAGTCACTTTTTTCAGTGCTGTTGCAATTTTGAACCGACACTAAATGAACTGTTGTAAGTCAAGAACTACCCATATACGCTATTCCGATAGATACCCTAACTAGATATTCTAACAGGATACATTGATGGGCATTTTGCTTACTTCTACAAATACCCTTGTTGTTAGTTGCAAAGTCGTGTCCGACCCATCGCAACCCCTGGACAACCTTCCTCCAGGCCTTCCTGTCCTCTACCATCCTCTGGAGTCCATTTAAGCTTACATTGACTGCTTCGGAGACTCCATCCATCCAGCTCCTTCTCTGCCGTCCCCTTCTTCTTTTGCCCTCAATCGTTCCCAGCATTAGGCTCTTCTCCAGGGAGTCCTTCCTTCTCCTTAGGTGGCCAAAGTATTCGAGTTTCAAAGTAGTTGAGAGAAGAGAGAGAGAGAGAGAAAGAGAAAGAGAGGGAAAAGAGAGAAAGAGAGAGAGCAAAGAGAAAGAGAGAGAGAAGGAGGGAGGGAGAGAAGAGAGAAAAAGAGAGAGAAGGAAGGAAGAGACAGGGAAAGAGAAGAAAAAAAGAGAAGGTAAAAAGAGGAAGAGAAGGAGAGAGAAAGAGGGAGAGGAGAGAGAGTGAGAGAGAGAACAGAGAGAGACAAAAGAGAGAGAGAAAGGAGATTGTTGTTGTTGTTAGTTGAGAATGTCCAACCCATCGCGATCCCATGGACAATGTTCCTCCAGGCCTTCCTGTCCTCTACCATCCCCCGGAGTCCATTTAAGCTCACGCCAACTGCTTTGTTGACTCCATCCAGCCACCTCATTCTCTGCCGTCCCCTTCTTCTTTTGCCCTCCATCGTTCCCAGCATTAGGCTCTTCTCCAGGGAGTCCTTCCTTCTCCTTAGGTGGCCAAAGTATTTGAGTTTCAAAGTAGTTGAGAGAAGAGAGAGAAAGAGAGAAAGAGAGGGAAAAGAGAGAGAGAGCGAAGAGAAAGAGAGAGAGAAGATAAAGAGAGAGAGAGAGAAGGAGGGAGGAGACAGGGAAAGAGAAGAGAGAAAAAGAGAGAGAAGGAAGGAAGAGACAGGGAAAGAGAAGAAAAAGAGAGAAGGTAAAAAGAGGAAGAGAAGGAGAGAGAAAGAGGGAGAGGAGAGAGGGTGAGAGAGAGAAGAGAGAGAGACAAAAGAGAGAGAGAAAGAGAGAAAGGAGATTGTTGTTGTTGTTAGTTGAGAATTCATGTCCGACCGATCGCGATCCCATGGACAACGTTCCTCCAGGCCTTCCTGTCCTCTACCATTCCCCGGAGTCCATTTAAGGTCACGCCTACTGCTTTGGTGACTCCATCCATCCACCTCATTCTCTGCCATCCCATTCATCTTTGGCCCTCCATCCTTCCCAGCATGAGGCTCTTCTCCAGGGAGTTCTTCCTTCTCATTTGGTGGCCAAAATATTTGAATTTCATCTTCAGGATCTGGCCTTCTAAAGAGCAGTCAGGGTTGATCTCCTCTAGGACTGACCGGTTGGATGGCCTTGCAGTCCAAGGGACTCACAGGAGTCCTTCTCCAGCACCAGAGTTCAAAGGCCTCCAATCTTTGGCGCTCAGCCTTTCTTATGGTCCAAGGTTCACAGCCATCCATTGCAACTGAGGAAACCATATATCAAATATCCTAACCAAGACCAAATTAAGTTAGAGACGGTATGTGAATCAGGCCATTAGGTTCAGCCCTACTGGGGGGGTCTTCCTGTACATAATTTGAACAGCATATTACAAAAATGTATGTTATTAACTCAGGGGATAGTTTGCACTGTGACCCCACCCGTGTTAATCAAGCTGGCAATATATGAGAAAATAAAATACAATAAGATCGTCATTTGCCAAAACAAAGGAGGGGAATAAGAGAGAACATCACACGGATTTTATTAAAATTCCTCCCCCATCTGACCACTCGCCTGCACCTTTACTTTTCGGAAGGGAATATGCCGTGGCCACTGTTAATAATTGATGCCACGTGGTACCATTATTTCCAGAGGCATTTCACTCGGCTGTCCCAAAGGGAGCAAAGAACTCAAAATTGAAGTTATTCCAGGGATCAGATCAAACGTAATTACTCCGGCAGAGTGTGGCGCACATCAAATAGAGGAAAAGCCCATTTCTTTTGCCATCAACCGCGATGGGCCGGTGGTGGGATGCAAATAATTTAACAACCGGTTTGCCCAGATTCCGGTTGGCCGTTGTGGGAGGCGTGGCCCATCCCTGTCCTCCAGCTTCACCCCTCCCGCGATGGCCAACCTGGCCCCGGGCAAACCAGTTGCTAAATTATACCAGAGGTGGGTTCCTACCATTTCTGGCCAGGTGCAGAGACAAAGGATGACCTTGGCTTTCTAGAAAGAATGTTGTTATGGCTACATATCACCCAACTCCGTATAACACCCCCCTCCCATTTTCCCACAATAGAAAATGCGCATTCAAAGGTATGATAGGTTTCCCCCAGGCACCCCAGATTCAAAGTTGTGATGGCTGGGATCCCATTCCATGCTCACCATCATTAGCAGGGCAAGCTGCATTTTGGGTACTCGGCCGTTGCCTGAATTTTACAGGCCTCTTCTTCCAGCAGTAAAAGAAAGAAAAGGGAATGGGTGAGACCACTGCTAAGAGAAGCTGTAGGATTTGAACAGGCTTCAATGGGCGGGGAGGTGACATTCCTCAGCTTCCCTTTTGCTTCGGTGTTCTCCCCAAAGAGTGGTGCAAATGGGCCTAAGCAGAACAATTGCCAGAAGAAGTGAGTGACAAGTGAAGATAACTGAAGGGGTGGTTAGGAAGCACTTATCTATCATGAACAAATGTTAGATTCAAGGAGTAGACTGATTACAGCCAAGAGGCTAGCAGGAGCTGACAAATATCTGCCTCTTCCTGTAACCTTGAGAAAGCTTGGAGGTTTGGTGTAGCACCAGAATTTTAAAGAAGGGCAAATCTATCTATCTGCCTGCCTGCCTGCCTGCCTGCCTGCCTGCCTGCCTGATCTATCTATCTATCTATCTATCTATCTATCTATCTATCTATCTATCTATCTATCTATCTATCTATATCTATCCATCCATCCATCCATCCATCCATCCACCCACCCACCCACCCACCCACCTACCTACCTACCTACCTACCTACCTACTTACCTATCTACTTACAGTACCTATCCATCCATCCAGCTACTGAATCTATCTATCATCTATCTATTATCATCTGTCATCGGTCTGTCTGTCTGTCTGTCTATCTGTCTGTCTCTCTCTCTCTCTCTCTCTCTCTCTCTCTATCTATCTATCTATCTATCTATCTATCTATCTCTATCTATCTATCTATCCATCCATCCATCCACCCATCCATCCATCTACTGAATCTCTCTCTCATCTATTTATTTATCATCCAGCATCTATCTATCTATCTATCTATCCATTCATCCAGCCATCCATCTATTTATCTACTGTATCTCACTCTCTATCTCATCTATCTATCATCTATCTCTCGTATTTATCTCTCACTATCATCTATCATTTATTTACCTACCTACCTATTTATCTTTATTTATCTATCTATCATCTACCAATCTCTCTATCTACTGAATCTCTCTCACCTCATCCTGTCATCCGTCCATCCATCCACACATCCATCCACCCATCCATCCATCCATCCATCCATCCATCCATCCATCCATCCATCTATCGTATCTATCTATCTATCGTATCTCTCTCTCTATCTATCTATCTATCTATCTATCTATCTATCTATCTACTGTATCTACTGTATCTACTGTATCTCACTCTCTATCTTGTATATCTCGCTGGCTATCACCTATCTATCATAATCTATCATCTATCAATCTGTTCTATCTCCATAAATCAAGAGCTACCTGTATATTGATTACGTGCATGGACAATGTACATTTTGTAATGTGTTGAATATCTCAGGAAGGGATCATTTCTCGCCTTAAAAACCGTCTGATTAAAGATGCTAAAAATGAAACTGAATTGCCCTCCAACCAATCTACATGCAGTTCCCACTGAGCTTTGGGTCATGCCGTTCACATATCAAGTAGTAGCAAATATTCAGTGGCAAAGATCAGGGACAAAGATTAATTTTTTTCTTTCAATTTTCTTGCATATTCAGATACAGTCACAAGTTCCTTCCATCCGATTTTTTGCATCCACTCGGGAATACTCAAACTGTTAAAAAATTTGGACCCGCCACGATATGCATTCCCTATGACATTACACATTTTTCTCTTTTTAATTATCTCTAACCTACATTTTCCCATTCCCTTTGTTTTAAACTGGACATTTTGAGGAGATTACTCATGTACAAAACGAACAGGACAAAGGGATAAAATCAAAGAGGGGTAAATAAACGGTTTTAATTGGATTTCCTGCACATCACAAAGGTTTGGACTGGATGATCTTTTCAATCCTTGCTGACTTCCAATTTTTCCAATGGTTTTTTTTTTAATTGTGGTGCTGAGAAACACTGTTGAGTGTCCCTTGGACTGCAAGGAGATCCAATCAGCCGATCCTAAAGAAAATCAACCCTGATTGTCCTTTGGAAGGACAGATCCTGAAGTTGAAACTCACGTACTTTGGCCAACAAATGAGAAGAAAGGACTCCTTGGGAAAGACCCTGATGTTGGGAAAGATGGAAGGCAGTAGGAGGACAGCAGAGGATGGGATCCAAATGGAAACAGTTCCCAAAGCTATTCTATTTATAGCTTCTCAGGGTGCTAGATCACATTGTGATTATTTGATTCCATGGATCCTCTATGGCTTTAAATCGCTCCCGTGAGCAGAAGGGAAGATGTCACCATTTTACCTTTCCCGTAATGCTCTTTCTAGCAGAGGGAGTCCTCCTCAACTTACGGCCACAATCGAGCCTGTTGCAAATTTCTGTTGCTAAGTGAGACAGTTCTTAAGTGAGCTTTGCCCCAGCATAAGACCTTTTGCCACAGTTGTTCAGTGAATCACAGCAGCATAGTTGTTAAGTGAATGTGGCTTCCCCATTGACTTTGTAAAAGGAGATCACAGGACCCCGGGACGCTGCAACCGTCATAAATGTGAGTCAGTTCCATTCCATTCTATTCTCTATTCTATTCCATTCCATCCCATTCCATATTTTCTATTCTGTTCTATTCCATTTCATTCCATTCCATTCTCTATTCTATTCCATATTTTCTATTCTATTCTTTACTATTCTATTCTCTATTCTATTCCATTCCATTCCATATTTTCTTTTCTATTCTATTCTCTATTCTACTCTATTCCATTCCATCCCATTCCATATTTTCTATTCTGTTCTGTTCTCTTCCATTCCATTCTCTATTCTATTCCATTCCATATTTTCTATTCTATTCTATACTATTCTATTCTCTATTCTATTCCATTCCATTCCATATTTTCTATTCTATTCTATTCTCTATTCTACTCTATTCCATTCCATCCCATTCCATATTTTCTATTTTCTATTCTGTTCTGTTCCATTCCATTCCATATTTTCTATTCTATCCCATTCTATTCTCTATTCCATTCCATTCCATATTTTCTATTCTATTCTGTTTTATTCTATTCCATTCCATCCCATTCCATATTTTCTATTCCATCCCATCCCATCCTATCAATATTTGTAGCTCAGGGTTGAAATGAGGGGTCCTTGGTGCCCTTTGAGCTTCATAGTTTTCTTGCAGGTGTTTCATTACCCAACTAGGTAACATCATCAGTACTCAACTGATGGTGTCACCTAATCTAAATAATGAAACATCTGCAGGAAAACAACCAAGCCCATTCACCACTTAAGACCCCACAGTGAAGTTGACCTTTTGCAGGTAACACCTGGGTCCAGTGTGGAAAGTGTCATAATCTCACAATCAGAGCCCAACAACAAATACACCAGACCTTCAGCATCCACCACTGTTTACTCGGGGTTGTCATCTCATCTTCAGCAAGAGATTCGGCCGGCCGCTGTTGGATGTGATGCCTTGATAGTTGGAAATGCTAGGAACAGAACTTTTGACAGGACGTAACGTAAGAAAACCACCGAGCAGCTTGCAAAAACGGCTGTATCTTTAAGAAATCTACAGGCTTGGGATATTTACCACAAGATGACACCCATCTAATGAAATAATCTTCCTTTTTCAAATACCGCGTTACACAGTTCATGCATGGGTTAACATACTTAATGCACCCTGACAGCAGTAAATTTGTTCCACCTCCCAAAATGAGCAGGTATAAATGAAAAGTGGTGTTAAATACTGTAAGGGCATGCTGGAAGGGAGGACATGGCTTGTGGCACGTCCAACGAGTAACAAATGAATTCAAAAGACTACAGAAAACAGTTCTGTAACAACTGGGCTGGATCGGAAGACGATCCAGTTAAGAGCAGCATTTTGAGAGTTAGAATAGAAATAAAAACACTTCTTTTGTAACCTAGAGGCATTAATTGGGGGTGCTGTTTTTCTAATTTTATTCTGTGTCATAAAACAGTGCCCTGCCTGAACCCTGGTGAGGAAAAAAAAAATTTCAACAAAATGCAGTCGATACGTTTGATGAGTCCGATGAATCAAACACCAGAAAACTCAGGTTTATAATGGGTGGAGATCAGTGGTGGGATTCAGCCGATTCGCACCTATTCGGGAGAACCAGTTGTTAACTTTCTAAGCAGTTCAGAGAACCAGTTGTTGGAAGAAATCTCATTTTGTTTTTTCCCCCCACTTTACAGGACTAATCCTGTAAGGAAGGCAGGAAGGAAACATTCTGGTGTTGTTTCTGGCCTAATCTTTATTGCCCTGCTTACAGAAACTGCCTCTTCGGTTAACCCTTATTACATTGTAACAGCTAAGGCGAAGCATCCATCGACCTGAGTGACGTTGAGTTGGCCACACCCACCCAGTCACAAGACCACCAAGCCACCACACCTACTCAGCTGGTCATTAGGGCAGAGGGCCGGTTGTTAAATTATTTGAATCCCACCACTGGTGGAGATACTGTGCAGAGGTGGGTTTCACATAATTTTACCACCGTTTTGCCGCACATCGAAACTGTGAGTGTGCACACATGCGCTCACTTCGTGAGTGGGAGTGGTTTCCGCGCATGCGCATGGCTTAGAAAATGTGGCTAAATAGGATGGCCTAGAGCTGGAGTGGGGTTCTGGGCCCTCCCTCTCGCAGGTCACCACTACCAGTTCTCCCAAACCATTCTGAACCGGCTGAATATCGGTTGTGTGAGCTAGTAGGAAAAGAGACTTCAATTATTATTATTTTCTTTTGAAGTCCAAGTTTTACAAAGCTGGCTGGAGGTAGGGAAACCAGGATGCCTGGAAACTACTGGAAAGGGGAAAGTATAAGGAAGGACAAACCATGTACGTATGTTGGTCAGCCCCTTAGTTTCTAACTAAGTACAAGAATATTGTGACGTTCTTTGAGATTGTCCTTAGGAGGCGCGAGGAGGAGAAAGACCATGTAGACTAGGCAACAGTGAGATAAGTGGCGGCTTAGCCCTCCAATGGAAAAGGAGTAGAGCAGAGGTGGGTTCCTACCAGTTCACACCTATTCGGTAGAACCGGTTCGTCAAATCTACCAAACCGGTTAGAAGAGGTTCCACCAGTGGACCCGGAAAGCAGGCCACACCTACAGAAGAGGTTCCAAAAAATTTTGGAAACCCACCACTGGCAAGGATCTTGTAACTTGACAGCTTTAAGACTTGCATGCTTCAATGCCAGAGTTTCTGAATAGGACCGACCTAAGTACTAATTCATAATTTCATATCCGGTCACATGGGTGGCAAGCCACTCCCATCCGGTCACATGGGTGGCAAGCCACTCCCACAAAGGAGGCCACACCCACAGAGTAGGTTCCAACAATTTTTGAAACCCACCACTGGAGTAGAGCCAGTTGGCCTAGGGGTAAAGGTGTTGACATAGAAACCAGGAGATGGTATATTCTAGGCAGTGGTGGGATTCAAATAATTTAACAACCGGTTCTCTGCCCTAATGACCAGCTGAGTAGGTGTGGCTCAGTAGACATGTGACTGGGTGGGCGTGGCCAACTCAACATCACTCACCTTGATGGGCGCTTCGCCTTAGCTGTGACAATGTCATAAGGGTTAACCAGAGCTGCAGTTTCTATAAGCAGAGCAATAAAGATTAGGCTAGAAACAACACCAAAATGTTTCCTTCCTGCCTTCCTGCCTTCCTTACAAGATTAGCCCTGTAAAGCAGAAAAAAACAAAAGGAGATTTTTCCCAACAACCAGTTCTCCAAACTGCTTAGAAAGTTACCAACCGGTTCTCCCGAATAGGTGCGAACCGGCTGAATCCCACCACTGGTTCTAGGTATGTTCTAACAGCTGATTTGCAGGTTGTCCCTTAGGCATGAAAGTTGCATGGGTGATCTTGAGACAGGAATGGGTGAGTTCAAGTCCTACCTTAGCCGTGAAAGCCAGCCACGTGACCTTGGGCCACTCTCTCTTTTAGCCCAAGGTTTGTTCTTATAGGGGAAATAGGAGAAGGAAGGAGCACTAGGCGTGTTCCCCGTCTTGAGTTATTTATAAAAAAATAATGAAGGCGGGATATAAATAAACGCATAAACAAATGCCAATTACCTCCACGCGACCTATTAGATCTCATCGATTAGGCCTCCTCCGAGTTCCATCTGCCGGTCAATGCCGACTGGCAACTACGCGGAGGAGAGCCTTCTCGGTGGCAGCTCCGACCCTATGGAACGATCTCCCCGTGGAGCTTCGTACCCTCACCACCCTCCAGACCTTCCGCACAGCCCTCAGAATCTGGCTATCCCGTCAGGCCTGGGGCTAAAGATTGTAACCCGCCCGAATGGTATGAATGTTGTGTTTTTTAATTATGTATTGTCTTATATGTTAAAAGTTTGTCTCCCCCTCCCCCTTGGGTTGTGAGCCGCCCTGAGTCCCCCCAGGGAAAAGGGCGGCATATAAATAAACTTCAAACTCAAACTCAAATTCCCAAGAAGGGATGGACTGTATAATCCAAGGGGGAGAAATACACTTTCAGACTTGCAAAATTCAGTTACTAAAACCTTACAACAGGGGTATCCAAACTTGGGGACTTTAAGACTTGTGGGCTTCGACTCCCAGAATTCCCCAGCCACCTGGCTGGGGAATTCTGGGAGTTGAAGTCCACAAGTCTTAAAGTTCCCAAGTTTGGACACCCCTGCCTTACAACAAAGGTAGCACTAGTACTCATTGTTTGTGCTTCTTATCTCGACCGCCTGCATAAACCCCCATAAAAATATTCTTCTGGTTTGAATCCAACTCTGCGCCATTAAAACAAATGAGCCCTCATTGCTATCCCCCCGCAGGCCAGCCACTCCCTTTTCCCGGTGCATATCCTAGCAGGCAAGGTAAGGGCTGTGTGTTCCCCTTCACCGCTGCATTGATCCAGAGGGTCCTAGCAGATGTTTCACGAGGCTTTAATAATGGGATACATCTGTGAACGGTTTGCATGGGGGACGTAGCTTAATTGCTTCCAAAACTACATGGCGGGTTTTCAGGGCTGCGCTGAGCATCCAAAGAGGCACTTTGCTCAGTGCGCTGACACTTGTGAAATGAGCCTCTCTGGGCCATCAAGGCAGCCGCAGCAGGCTGGGAACAGCTGATTTGCAGGTTGTCTCTGCAGGACACATGGATCTATGTAGCCATGGCTTCCCTGCTAGAAGCTTAGTCTGTGCATAGGAAAATCCCGGGTGTAGCTTCCGGAGCATCTATGTGCCAGGAACTGAATCCTTCATGCACTCCCAAGGATTTGCCTGCCCACAGTGTTCTCACAACAGGCATAGTTTCTCATGCAGAGGGGCCGCCTGGAGCACCCTTCGATGCATTTGACTTCAGCCGATGCTTTCCTCTCGGAATTCCCTTATAGTGTTGCTGCTAATTGTGGGAAGATTAAGAGAAGCTAGGTTGAGGTTTCGGTGTTTTAAAAAGTCATCAAAGCCCAAATCCACAGGCAGGTGAGACATTACCCACATGGGAGCAAAAGATTGATTGACAGCCCAAGAATGTGATGGAAATATGAAAACTATGAAGCAGGAACTGGGTATGTCTAGTTTAATGAAAAGAAGGACCAGGGGAGACATGATAGCAGTGTTCCAATATCTCAGGGGTTGCCACAAAGAAGAGGGAGTCAAACTATTCTCCAAGGCACCTGAGGGCAGGACAAGAAGCAATGGGTGGAAACTAATCAAGGAGAGAAGCAGCTTAGAACTGAGGAGAAATTTCCTGACAGAACAATTAATCAATGGAACAACTTGCCTCCAGAAGTTGTGAATGCTCCAACACTGGAAGTCTTTAAGAAGATGTGGGATAACCATTTGTGGTGTAGGATTTCCTGCCTAAGCAAGAGTTGGACTAGAAGATCTCCAAGGTCCCTCCCAACTCTTCTATTCTATTCTATATGAAGAATTGTTTGCAAGATTTGGGTTTGGCTAGTCTAGAGAAAAGAAGGACTGGGTAACGGAGGGATGGACATGATAGCAATATTCCAGTATTTGAGAGGCTGCCACCAAGAGAATTTGGAATTAAGGAATAACTTCTTAACAGTGAGGAAAATTAACCAGTGGAACGGCTGTCCTCCAGAATTTGTGGGTGCTTCATGACAGGAGGTTTTTAAGAAGAGAGTGGAGAGTTACTTGTCCGAATTGGTATAGGTTCTCCTGCTTGAGCAGGGGGCTAGACTAGAAGACCTCCAAGGTCCCTTCCAGCTCTATTATGATTAATTGATTGATTGAGTGAAATCAGGATGAAGAGTTGAGAAGTTAAGTTTGTTTAGAAGTGGGAAGTATGGAAGACGGCGAGAAGGAACTCAAGAGACCAAAGGGATCTGCATAGATGGTTTTGCTTTCCTAATGCTGTTCCTGCTTTTTTTATTGTTTGGTAGATCTGGGTGTAATTAACAGCTCTGTTTTTTAATTGCAGTAATCTGCCTTAAATGTCACAGGATTTCTGCTAAATCCAACCAGCTTTAGTTTTCCCACTTGATTCTTCTTTGTGGACATTTGGACGTGATATCATCAGAATTCAACATTGCTCTTCAAACTTTTTGGGCAAAGCCCCCCAGAGACATCCAAAAATATTAATTAACTGAATTGCAATCTGTAATAGGATCTAAGGGGGAAATTATTAAATATATAACTGGCAAGGAATTACATTAAACGTGTGTCCTTTGAAGGAGTCCATTGAAGTTTTTTAATTTTAAGTATTTTAATGTTTATGAAATGTAAATCCAACGAAATTTAGTTCTCCTTTTCAGTAACTCAAATTTTGGGTTTAAATTTCTCTTGGCAAACCAATTAACAGCCAAATGGGGCCCTAGAAAATGTTGAATGTCCTCATTTCACTTGGCCTCACACTGTCAAAATATGTTAGCTAGGGCCCCCAGATATGTGGGTCAGCAAAAACAACATCTAATCAACTATCTTGTATTAACAGAATAACAGAGTTGGAAGGGACCTTGGAGGTCTTCTAGTCCAACCCCCTGTTCAGGTAGGAAACCCTATAACATTTCAGACAAATGGTTGTCCGGTCTCTTCTTGAAAACCTGCAGTGTTGGAGCACGCACTGTTGGAAGTTTTTAAGAAGATGTTGGATAACCATTTGTCTGAAGTGGTGTAGGGTTTCTTGCCTAGGCAGGGGGTTAGACTAGAAGACCTCGAAGCTCCCTTCCAACTCTGTTATTCTATTCTATTCGAAAATGTCTGTCTATCTCTCTTCCCTACTCTACTCTATCCTACTCTACTCTCTATTATATACAGGTGGTATATAGCATAGTATATACAAGTAGTATATAGTATACAGGTAGTCTTCAACTTAAAACCATTTGAAGTTGCATCAGCCCAGAAAAGTTGACTTTCAACCAGTCCTCGCAATTACAACCGTCACAGCATCCTCAGGGACATGTGAACAGAATTTGGGTGCTTAGTAACCAGTAGATACTTACCATGGTTGCAATGTCTTGGGAATCACGTGATCATTAGTTGCAACCT
The DNA here is from genome assembly GCF_051295495.1 of Thamnophis sirtalis. NCBI lineage: Eukaryota > Metazoa > Chordata > Lepidosauria > Squamata > Natricidae > Thamnophis > Thamnophis sirtalis. Next base: position 7,606,820 of record NW_028261389.1, read on the forward strand.
TCTGAGTCGGCTTCCCACAAGCAAAGTCTAGCCCCGTGATGATGAACGTATGGCACGCATGTCACAGGTGGCACACGGGGCCATTTGTCCGGGCATGCGAGGCATTGCTCTGTCAGCTGGCCAGCGCATATGCGCATGCTGGCCAGATGACTTTGGCCTTCATTTGCTCTGAAGGTCCCTGAAGGCTCCAGAGGTCTAAAACCAGTTCTCTGAGCAAACCGGAAATCCATTCCTGAACTTCCGGTTTGCCCATATGGCCAGTTTTTTGTACTCCAGAGGCTTCAGGGAAGCCTCCTGAAAGTCCTTGAAGGCTCCGTAGGTCTAAAACCGGCTCTACGAGCAAACCGGAAGTCCATTCCTGAACTTCCGGTTTGCCCATATGGCCAGTTTTTTGTACTCCAGAGGCTTCAGGGAAGCCTCCTGAAAGTCCTTGAAGGCTCCGGAGGTCTAAAACCGGCTCTCTGAGCAAACCGGAAGTCCATTCCTGAACTTCCGGTTTGCCCATATGGCCAGTTTTTTGTACTCCAAAGGCTTCAGGGAAGCCTCCTGAAAGTCCCTGAAGGCTCCGGAGGTCTAAAACCGGCTCTCTGAGCAAACCGGAAGTCCATTCCTGAACTTCCGGTTTGCCCATATGGCCAGTTTTTTGCGCTCCAGAGGCTTCAGGGAAGCTCCTGAGGGCCTCTAGGGCGGCAGGGGAGGCTGTTTTCGCCTGCCCCAGGCTCCTATAAAGCCTCTGAAGCCAGGGGAGGGCAAAAAAAAGCACACCAAAAATGGGGGGAATGCTGGTTGTGTATGCATGCATTCTGGAGTCATGCACATAGCATTATGGGTGTGGCACGCCTGTGCACGACCCCCCTGCGCTCCCCGGAAGTTTTTCTCGAGCCTCTGGGAGGGTGAAAATGACCTCCCCAGGCTTCAGAAGCACTCTGGAGGCCAAAAAGGGGCCCATTTCTGGACTTCCCGAACTTCCAGTAGAGCCATTTTTTGCCCTCCCCCCGATCCTCCGCGTGGACTCCTGGGAGGGGTGGGGTGGGCGTGGCCAGCCAGGAGTGGGCTTTGAGGGTTCTCCCAACTCCACAGAACCTTAGCTAGAGGTTCTCCCGAACCCCTGCGAACCTCCAGCAGCCCTCCCTTTTCTACCAGTATTGAGGAAGTTAAAAAGTTAATACAGTCCCAAAACATAACAAAGAGAATTGCTTAGATTTTATTTTATTTTTTTAAGAAAAAAAACAGCTTTTTCTTTCGCTGCAATGCTGGTGTCTGTCTAAAATGATTTGAAAAAGCGTCGATTGAGCTACAGGCATTTGTGTCTTTATTATTATTTCTAGAATATTGATTTAGTGCCAGCTGTTCTCCTCGATTCCAGTGTTTGATGGCATTATAAGTAATTAATTAACCAGCCCCATGCAGTGGTTGGTTGTCCTTTTAAATTAGTACGAGGGAGCAAAGGAGTATTACATATCCATATCGGATGAGGAATAAAGCAATCTATTAAAGCAACAACAAAATATATTATTAAAGAGCAGCTACACTATGTTAATCTCCTTTTTATTACTAATTCGAGACCCTGATAAGTAGGCGGCCTTTTTTTTTTCCCTTCTATTTCCATGAGTTTTCATTGAATTAGAGCACAAAGGAACTGCGAACGAGGCGGCGAGGGGAAAAAAAACGAAACTTGAGCTGCAGTTGATATTCACCCCGATGCTCCGTCCTGTTTCCCTTTGTGTGATGTATTCCCCCTTTATCTTCCTTTGCCATGGAATCAATTATGTGTCCCATATAATTCAAGCTTTATTGATTAACCTAAATTTAAATCCCGCTCTGAAATGCCTTTGAAAATAGCAAAGGCGGAATGAGCTGGTGAAACTACAGCTAACATTGAGCTTAGATCTGTGATGGCAAACTCGTGGTGTATGTGGGAGCCCAAGCTTCATTTTCATTGGCTGAGGCATTATGGCCGGTCCATCGCTGCTTCCAGGGCAACCTCACAGGCCGAATCTAAGGACGGCGCGAGTGGTGGGTTCCGGGCGGTACGGCATACCGGTAGTAGCTGGGAGCAGCGGCCACCGTACCGGAATGGTGGCTCATTCCTTTGTGTGCCTTCGATATTTATGGAAGTGAAAGAGCCGAGGTGGCGCAGTGGTTAGGGTGCAGTACTGCAGGCCACTTCAGCTGACTGCTATCTGCAGTTCAGCGGTTCTAATCTCACCAGCTTAAGGTTGACTCAGCCTTCCATCCTTCCGAGGTGGGTGAAATGAGGACCTAGACTGTGGGGGCGATATGCTGACTCTGTAAACCGCTTAGAGAGGGCTGAAAGCCCTATGAAGCGGTATATAAGTCTAACTGCTATTGCTATTGCTATGTAGCACCCACAACTTCTGGAGGCAAGTTGTTCCACTGGTCAATTGTTCTCACTGCCAGGAAATTTCTCCTTAGTTCTAGGTTGCTTCTCTCCTTGATTAGTTTCCATCCATTGCTTCTGGTCCTGCCCTCAGGTGCTTTGGAGAACAGTTTGACCCCCTCTTCTTTGTGGCAGCTTTTTAGATTTTGTGACCCTGGTATCATTTCCTCCTTTCCATTAAACTAGAAATACCCTATTCCTGCAGCCATTCTTTATATGTTTTGTGAAGTCCCCTAATCATCTTTGTTAATCCTCTCTACACTCTTTCCAGAGCCTGAAGATCTTTTTTTTAATACTAGACATGAATTCCTGTAAGAGAAGGATCAAGGGGGCTCTGAATTTAGCCTCTAAGAATGTGGAAGATCCCTGTCACACACACACAGACACACACACCATAATCTTTATTGGTTATACATTTTTTTAAAGAATAAAACATATAAATACAATTTTGCTATTGCTATTTGGCCCACCTGCCCGCCTGTGTTCCTTACTGCTTTTTGATGCAAACGGGCCAATTGTGCACGCACGCACAGCGTGTGACGCCTGCGCAACCTCCGCCGAGCAGCTGAGTGTCGCTGGGTGGTGGCATGCATATGCGTGCGCAGCGTGCAGGCCCGACAAGCACACCCAGCCCTGTCTCAGCGTACCTGTTGCGATGGGATCCGGAGCAAGCCGGATCCGTGCCCTGGGCTTTGAGTTTGACATCCCTCTTGTAGATTGTCCCTTGTTCAGTATTCATGAGGTCTCGCGGCTTCATTCCTTTGTGTGCCTTCGATATTTATGGAAGTGAAATTGAAAAATCAACTCTGTTAACTGGTTATCTTGCCGGTGTTTAGAGAGCAAGGTGACACTTCCTTCCTCCGAGGAGTTGTCATTCTAAATTAGTATTTTTCCTCAATTAACCTCTTTAAACTCTTGAGTATCTAAGAAACTGGGTTTTTCAAATACCACGACACATTTCATGCTACCATAATGGATATACCACCATGGGAGCTACGGTTTCTACCATTTATGCAAACCAGATTGCTATTTAACCAGAGTTTCAAAGACAGATTAATTTTTTTGCGTATGACATCACTGAAAGCTTTGTGCCGCTTCTGGGAATTTTTCAATTCCTTGTCGTTCTCTTAGGGTTTCTTTCCTTCTTATATATTTTTCTCATGTTTTATCTATTGGAGAACTGCCATTTCTATACATCAGCTGCTCCTCGTCATATCTAAGGTATGAGAACTAATGACTTCTATTCTTATATGAAGAGATGCAGCCTGTCACTATTTTTTTAATCGCAGTGGGGGCAGAAGAAAATATAATGAGTCCATCTTTAGAAATCTGGCCACTGACAGCACCTGTATACTGGGGAAATCCTATTGCGGGCAAAGAATTTAGGTGGGTTTCTATTTCTCCAGGTGAAGAGAAATTTATCGAAGGGATAGGTTTCAGGTTTCAGGTTTCGGTTTTGTTTTATTTATATGCCGCCCTATTCCCAGCAGGACTCAGGGCGGCTCACAAACCCAAGAGGGGAAGGGAAACACAAGAACTACAAATACAAGCATTTAAAATAGCCAACAGACACACAATCGAGAGGGGAAAGGAACTCATCAACCCCAGGCCTACCGACACAGCCAGGTTTTAACGGCTTTTCGGAAGGCCTGGAGAGAGGTGAGGGCCCGAATATCGGCGGGGAGTTCGTTCCAAAGGGCCGGCGCTGCCACAGAAAAGGCTCTCCCCCGGGTAGTAGCCAGATGGCATTGCCTGGTAGACGGAACCCGGAGGAGGCCAACCCTGTGTGATCTAATGGGTCTTTGGGAGGTAATTGGCAGCAGGCGGTCTCTCAAAACGCCTCTTTCATAATGGTGCAGGTTTTTTTTGGGGGGGGGGGGAATCCAGCAGGTTCTGGAGAACCGGTAGTGGAAATTTTGAGTAGTTCGGAGAACCAGCTAATGCCACCTGTGGCTGACCCCAGAGTGGGGTGGGAACGGAGATTTTGCAGTATCCTTCCCCTGCCACGCCCACCAAGCCACGCCCACAGAACTGGTAGTAAAAAAAAATTGAATTTCACCACGGGGTGCAGGTATTATGACTTACAATCATCTATTTAGTGGTGGTTTGAAATTACGACGACACTGGAAAAAGTGACTTATAACCATGTTTCACACTTATGCCTCATCAGTTGGAGGTATTCAGCCGGTTCGGACCGGTTTGAACGAACCGGTAGTGCCAACCTGCATGGGGGGGGGGTGGAGATCCTGCCCACACCCGCCCTGGCGCTATGCTATCCTATTTAGCCACATTTTCTAAGCTCTGTGTGTGCGCCCACATTTTCGCTGCACGGCAAACTGACGCCCACCTCTGTGCCTCATCCTCAGGGTCTCACGTGATCAAAATTCAGATATTTGGCAACTGACTCATGTTTATGACAGTGGCAGCATCCCGGGGGGTCATATCATCCCCTTTTGCGACTTTCTGACAAGTAAAGTCAGCAGCAAAACCAGATTCACTTAACAACAATGTTAGTAACTTAACAACTGCAGTGATTCATTAGAATGGGATATTCTACGAGCCGAGGTGGCGCAGTGGTTAGGGTGCAGTACTGCAGGCCACTTCAGCTGACTGTTATCTGCAGTTCGGCGGTTCTAATCTCACCGGCTCAAGGTTGACTCAGCCTTCCATCCTTCCGAGGTGGGTGAAATGAGGACCCAGATTGTTGGGGGCAATATGCTGACTCTGTAAACTGCTTAGAGAGAGCTGAAAGCCCTATGAAGCGGTATATAAGTCTAACTGCTATTGCTATATTAGATTAATAGAGTTGCCAGGGACTTTGGAGGTCTTCTAGTCCAACACCCTGCTCTTAAGTGATTCACTTAACAACTGTGGCAAGAGAAAGTATGGTAATAAGTTGAGAACTACCTGTAGCAGCATTGAGAGTGATAAAGCACCACGGAGGCATTCCTTCACATCTGGGCAAGATAGTCCTCGATGTACGACCACAGTTGGGCCCCAAAATTTCCTTTGCGAAATGAAACATTCGTTAAGTGACTTTTGTCCCATTTTGCAACCTTTCTTGCCACCCTTGTTAAATGAGTCACTGCAGTTGTTACATGGGGAACACGGTCATTTAGCAAATCTGGCTTCCCCGTTGACTTTGGATGTCAGAAGGTCGCAAAAGGACAAGTGACCTTGGGACACTGCAACCGTCGTAACTGCGAGTCAGCTGCCAAGCGTCTGAATTTTGATCCCATGCCTATAAGGACGTTGCAATGGTGGTAAGCGTGAAAAACGGCCATAAGTCACCTTTTTTCAGCGCCGTTATACGTTTCAACGGTCTCTAAAGGCACGGTTAATTCAGTGTAGACAAGGGTTCAAGCGTGAAAAGGAGGACGTTCACACCCAAAACATGTTAGAGCAGGGGTGTCAAACTCGATTTCGTTGAGGGCCGCATCAGGATTGTTTTTGACCTCGGGGGCCGCAAGGGCGTAGTCAGAGGGCGTGGCCAGCATGACATCACTTGTGTTGGGGGCCGAATGTAGAGCCAGGAGCACTCTACCACGGCTCCTGCAACACTCTACCAGCAAAAACAGAGCTCAGGAGGCTGCGTGCGGCTCGCATGAACTCCATTTTGGCAGAGGCGCAGAGGGCCAGTCCTTCGCCATTTCCAGGGTAGCCTTGTGGGCCGGATCCGGCCCCCGGGCCTTGAATTTGACCCCCCTGTGTTAGAGAAAACTGGGAATGGTGTCCCATAAAGATGGGGCCTGCAATAAACATGAAGCCTTGGAACGAGCTCCCCGTGGAGATTCGTACCCTCTCCACCGTCCAGGCCTTCCGCATAGCCTTGAAGAACTGGCTCGCCCGTCAGGCCTGGGGATAGGATAGTTACCCGCCCGAATGATGAGTGTTTGTTGTTTGCTATTTTATTACATGTTTTGTCCTACTGTCTGTATTCCCCTTTCCCAGTTTTTGTGTGAGCCGCCCTGAGTCCCCTCAGGGAAAAGGGCGGCCTACAAATTCTAATAAAATTCTAAATTCTAAAATTTACCTTAAGAGCTGCGTTTCTGCAAGGACGAGAGTGCATCTAATTAGCCGCATCTATTTCCTGTCGTTAAGACAGATCAGCTGTTGTAGCAAAGTGTAAATATAAATGGATTCTCTCACATTTATGCCGGTGGACATTGACCGCGAAGGCTTGTCATCTGGTGTAAGTAAGCCTCCGAAATAACGATCTCGGAAAGGAAACGAAGAAAGCGGAATCTATAGATATAGACTGAAGTGTACTGGAGTGTACTGTATGATATGTAGATTGGTATCAGTCTGGTTCATTCGGGAGAGCCGCATTTCCGATCAATCGGGGGCCTTTTAACACGGCTGGGTTCCGCGTGGATTTTTAGAGAGAGGGTGGGTGTGCAAATGGATGTGAGACCTTCTGGGAAGTGCACTTTTCAGGTGATCCCGGAGGGCACGCATAAACCTTCAAGCGGCCACAACGATTCTCAGGGAGAGTACTAACAACCAGATGACTGCAAGGAATATAAATCTTTCCATTCTCTACCAATCGGTCAGAACTGAAGAAGCTTCTCGGATGATTAGTTAATCCGTTCTGCAGTTCGGCTGTTCAAATCTCACCGGCTCAGGGTTGACTCAGCCTTCCATCCTTCCGAGGTGGGTAAAATGAGGACCCGGATTGTTGTTGGGGGCAATATGCTGACTCTGTAAACCGCTTAGAGAGGGCTGAAAGCCCTATGAAGCGGTATGTAAGTCTACCATATATACTCGAGTATAGGCCGGCCCGAATATAAGCCGAGGCACCTAATTTTACCACAAAAAACTGGAAAAGTTATTGACTCGAGTATAAGCCTAGGGTGGGAAATGCAGCAGCTACCGGTAAATTTCAAAAATAAAAATAGATACCAATAATGTTTTTGAATATTTATTTCAAAGAAAAACAGTAAACTAGCTCTGTGACATCATTATGTGGCTGCTTGCCATAACAAGGAGGTGGGACATCGTTGCAGAGCGGCAGGAGGGGGAGGAAGAGGAATCGTAAGACAGCCCTGCATTACATTAGAATGTGAGGAAGGGGGATGGTGCGGTGCGCGCTGCGCGGCAAACTGACACAGAGGGAGGGGAAACTCACAGGGGCGCCGGGCCATTCACGAGCGTCACCCAGCGGCATGGCCCCGCCCCTTTTTCTCCTCCATTTCGGGCAAATTTTTCACTGACTCGAGTATAAGCCGAGGCGGCTTTTTTCAGCCCAAAAAGTGGGCTGAAAAACTCGGCTTATACTTGAGTATATACGGTAATTGCTATTGCTATGACCTGGATGACTGAGAATCTCCATAATTATCTTCTACCGAGTTGTCAGAGTTTATCCTTTTTCATAGTGCCCTTTTCTCTCTGGAATGGCACCCTTTCCACCAATCGAAGTAACCCCAATATTATCGGAACTCAGGAAAACGGTTCAAACCTGGTTACTTTGCCGCTTTGAAAAATAGATGACACGAGAGGGCGATGCAATTATACGAGGCTAATATTTTTTCAGCATAATCTCATTTCTTCAACCTCTGGGAGTCTGAGGGATCGAGGTGGGGTAGAAACCTGGACAACAAATAAATCCATGTTTTATTATGTCGTATTGCTCTCCGTTGGCTATTTTGGCTTCCTTAATCTTGCTGATACATGATAAGCCACTTGAGTCGGTCGGTGATTGGATTGGCATTAAATACCCAGGGAAATAAATATTTATATGCTGCCTCTCATTACACCGAATCCCCAAAAGTCTGTCACTGGCGAATGTATGCGAGGGGAGGGTGAAAAATTTGAAATCTCCCTTCTTTGGAGAAACAGTTGGATGTCTTGCTGTAGAATATCCTTGTTTGCAGTTGATGCCTTTGACTTAAACATGCTGAGTTTTGTCATTTAAAAATGAAAATATGCGCAGAAGGATGGATATATATGTACTATCATCACTGTTACAAGGGAGTAGTGTTTCCTTTCTGTTCTGTTCTGTTCTGTTCTGTTCTGTCTGTTCTGCTCTACCCTATCCCTATCCCTATCCCTAATTCTATTCTATTCCATACTTTCTTTTCCATTCTATTCTATTCTATTCCATTCCATATTTTCTATTCTATTCCTATTCCTATTCCTATTCTATTCTATATTCTACTCCTATGCTCTATGCCAATGTTGGCGAACCTTTTCGGCACTGAGTGCCAAAATGGAAGCACTTGCGCCAGAAACCACAAGAGCAGCTGACCGATGAGCATGCTGGGAAAATGATCTTCCCATTTCCGGCACATGCATGCGCACCAGCCACCTCGTCTTCTGGTTTTTGGCATGCATGCAGGCATGAAGACCAGCTGGCCAATCGCCATGTGCATGCTGGAAACCAGAAGATCATCTTCCTGGTGCACACATGGGCACCGGGCGGCTGCTCTTCCAGTTTCTGGCACTCCCGCGCATGAAGACCAGCTGACCGGCATCAGAACCTGGAAGAGCAACGGGAGACAGCTCGCGTGCCCAGAGAGTTGGCTCTGCGTGCCACTTCTGGCAGGCATGCCATAGGTTCACTATCATGGTTCTATGATCTATTCTACTCTATTCTGTTCTGCATTCTATTCTATTCTGCATTCTATTCCGCACTCTATTCTATTCTGCATTCTATTCTATTCCGCATTCTATTCTGCATGCTATTCTATTCTGCATTCTATTCTATTCTGTTCTGCATTCTATTCTATTTTACATGCTATTCTATTCTATTCTATTCTGCATTCTATTCTGTATTCTATTCTATTCTGCATTCTATTCTGTTCTATTCTCCATTCTATTCTGTTCTGTTCTGCATTCTATTCTATTTTGCATGCTATTCTGTTCTATTCTGCATTCTATTCTATTTTATTCTGCATTTTATTCTATTCTATTCTGCATTCTATTCTGTTCTGTTCTGCATTCTATTCTATTCTGCATTCTATTCTATTCTGCATTCTATTCTATTCTGCATTCTATTCTATTCTGCATTCTATTCTATTGATTTGCAGCTCTGATTGAACTGTAGGGTACTTGGTGTTCTCTGTGCTTGCTTGTTTTCTCGCAGACATTTCATTGCCCAACTAGGTAACGCAGTGGTGAAATTCATTTTTTTTTACTACCAGTTCTGTGGGTGTGGCTTGGTGGGCGTGGCAGGGGAAGGATGCTGCAAAATCCCCATTCTCACCCCACTCTGGGGCCAGCCAGAGGTGGTATTTGTCGGTTTCCGAACTACTCAAAATATCCGCTACCGGTTCTCCAGAACCTGTCAGAACCTGCTGAATTTCACCCCTGGGGTAACATCATCGGTGCTAGATGGGATGGGGTTTGCTCTTCGTTTATAAACAAGTGGCTTATCCTGTTAGTTTTGGTGGGAGTATTGTTTTCTTCTTGGTAATTTTGGTGTTTTTTTTAAATTGTTTGATTGTTTCTCTGAGTTGATAGAGCCTTGATTGGAGTATTGTTTACTGCCTGATTCTTGGTCCAGTATTAACCTTGGTGTTGATTTTTACTTATGTGCTCTGATTATCTCTGCTTTGCTGAGCCCTGGTGGTGCAGTGGTTAGAATGCCGTATTGCAGTCTGACTCTACCCACAGCTTGGAGTTCGACCCTGACTGGCTCAAGGTTGCCTCAGCCTTCCATCCTTCCGAGGTCGGTTAAATGAGGACCCAGATTGTTGGGGGCAACAGGCAGATATTTGTAAAAGAGAGCTGCTATTGCTATTATCTCGGTGTTGGTTTTTGATTGAGGAGATGAGGTAATTTAAGGTGGTTCTGACAAGTGTCGTCGGCATCTTCATATCCGGTCACATGGGCGGCAAACCACTCCCATCCGGTCACATGGGTGGCAAGCCACTCCCACAAAGGAGGCCACACCCACAGAGTAGGTTCGAACAATTTTTGAAACCTACCACTGGCATAAATACACGCCAGTTGCCAAGCAACCAAATTTTTGATCACATGGCCATGGGAATGCTGTAACGGTTAGGGTTAGGCATGGAAAGTGGTCATGGATCACTTTTTTCAGGGCTGTTGTAACTTTGAACGGTTATTTCGAACTTCGAACACTAAATGAATGGTTGTAACCAACCAGGGCTGGGATTCAGCCGGTTTGGATCGGTTCGGGTGGACCGGTTCGCACCGATGATCAGGTGGGCCTGATTACTGAACCAGTTGTTAAACCGGCAGAATCCTACCGCTGGTTATAACCCTAACCATGTATATTCCCAACATATGCCAACCCCAATAAAGTGCAGATTCACTGAAAAATCCAGTTTATCCCGCGTGCGTTCACTTCCACTCTAGCTGAAAATCATCCATTGATGCTTTATGAATTTTAGCACTTACTTTTGTGTGAGTCATTCGTTTTCTAAATAATTTATCTGACTCTCTTGAAAAGCTTCCCCCCCCCCCAAGATTAAAAGGCTGGAAATTATTTGACTTCCCCTCGGTGCCCGCTGTTATCTAAGCTGTATTTAAATGCAACTTCATCTTAGCAGAGTTCTGTTTATAAGACGACTTCCCAAAACACACCTCCGATTACCCAAACTTCGCTCATTCGAAAACAGTTCACTGCTGAAGAAACAGTCACTTATGCCCGTTGCAGCTTCCCCATAGTCATGTGATTAAAATTCAGATGCTTGGCAACTGATTCATATTTATGACAGTCGCAGTGTCCCGGGGTCATGTAATCCCTTTTGCGACCTTCTGAGAAGCAAAGTCAACGGGGAAGCCAGATTCACTTTAACAGCCATCTTGCTAAATTAATAAGTGCAGATTCACTTAACAATGGTGGCAAAAAATGATCTTAAAATGGGGCAAAATCCACTTAACAACTGTCTCATTAGCAATATCAATTTTGGGCTCAATTTTGTGGTCGTAAGTTGAAGATTCCCTGTATTCAGAGGTGAGTTTCACGTAATTTTACCACCGGTTCATCGCGCACCGAAAATGTGAGTGTGCTCGCTTTGCTCACGCACACGCCTTCTGCACATGTGCGCAGACTTCCTCGTATGCGCTTTGCTTGGATACATGGCGTGTATGCAGCCGCGTGGCTTTGAAAACGTGAACAGGATGGCGCCAGAGTGGGTGGGCTGGTGCACCCGCAGTTTGCCAGTACCGGTTCTTTCAAACCAGTCTGAACCGGCTGAATACCACTACTGCCCGTATTCATTTTTCATTCTTGCAATGAGAGGAAGAATTTAGCATCCACAGTAGCCTTCAGTCCTATATTTGCATAGATTGCTAGCCTATGTTTTATTGATTCCACCCACAAATGCTATAATTATCCCTCCCAAGAATTCTTTCCTTGGTCAAGTTAGTTTATTCTAATAGGAATTTGAAAGAAAGGTTATTGCTGCTTTGCCCACACAGCTTCATTAAGGCCTGGATCACATTTTGACATTTATCTTGTAATTTTCCAGAGCTGTTAAGTCTCAGCAGAAAACACTAAATGGCACTTGGAAACAGACAGATAATAAATGTGTCTTGGAGAGCAAATACATTCGCTGGGCTAAACTTGTTTGTGTAGTCAGTTAGTAAGAGACACAATGGGAGAATTTTCCTAAAATATCATGTCCTTGGACCGGAGGAGCGCATTAAATGCTAAGGAGGCCAGATTGATAGGAAAGAAATAATTACTATCTTGGAAAGATAATATGCTTTTTTTAATCATTCAGGTCAGCCTACAATTTTCAGGCAATAATAAACGTGTTCTTTCCTATTATTTTTCACTGTTTGCAATAGGTATACATCCTGCTTTTAATCCTAAGAGCTCGGGACAGCATGCATTTTAACCTTTGTTTTAAAAAAATCAACCATGTAAAATTGGTTCCTAGGAAGTTTTGGAAGAAATGTCCATCTAGATTCGGTTCCAAGTGGGGAGAAAGACACTGGGAACAATGGTGTCTGCTTGGAAATATGGTTTTTGGGGGGGCTTTTGAATTTGAACTTGAATTCTGATTGGTTGTCAGGTTCCCAGGAAGCGGGGGGTGATAGCTAAGTTTGTAGGCTGTCCTAAGTCCCAGGCTTGGTTGAGCCTTGCTGGGTGATGTAATCTTCCCAGGTGCCATGTGGTGAGATGGGTAGAGGGCTAATCCTATCACGTCCTGAGGGCCATCTCTTAATCCCATCACCCTGGAGCTGAAGGGGGCAGAGGGGTAGGGGGTTTCTCTGTCTTTAAAACATGTTCCTCTTTTTCTCATCCAGGGAAATATAATATTCTGCCTTTTTAATATTCCCCAGAATATTTCATTCTTCTAGGAGGGGTGGGTGGGGGCTAACTTCCTACAAGGGAAAGATAATTAGAAGGGAATACAGGTAGTCCTCGCCTTACAACTCTTTGCTTAGCGACCGTTTAGAGTTACAACAGCGCTGAAAACTGACTTACAGTCATTGAAGCTCTCCATATGCGCAGAAACAACAAAGGGATGTCATAGATCATAAATCATAACGTCAGCCTCCGCTTTGCTACTGCTTCGGCTGCCATTGAAACGGGGAAGGGGGGGGTGCATGGTATTTGGGAGGGGAATCATTGTTGTGCTGGAGGAAGTTTCTAGACTCTGAACTGACCACCTTACTGCGCACGTGGAGGAGGAGTGTTTCCCACCAAGGCCAACGGTCCAGCATTCCATCTTGGTGATGCCTTTCGAAGTTATCTCACACCTGACATTTGGGAGAATTATGATTGGACTGTGCACGGGGATGCCAAGGGGAGGGGAATGAATTATACAATATAATATTCGCTTTCGCGCCTAATTAACCAGACTTGGTTTAGCTTTGCAACTGTTCATTTATAATTAGTAAAAGTACACTTGATTTCAACAAATGGAGTCCAGTGGATTTCTTTCCTGATTATTGAATGAAGAAATGCTGACACATAAATCTTAATCATAAGATGCAAACAAACAAGATACCAGTAGGAAAGATGGGGAGATGAGAAGGATAACAGCAATACACAGCAATAGCAATAGCAGTAGACTTATATACCACTTCATAGGGCTTTCAGCCCTCTCTAAGCGGTTTACAGAGAGTCAGCATATTGCCCCCAACAATCTGGGTCCTCATTTTACCCACCTCGGAAGGATGGAAGGCTGAGTCAACCCTGAGCCGGTGAGATTTGAACCGCTGAACTGCTGATCTAGCAGTAGCCTGCAGTGCTGCATTTAACCACTGCGCCACCTTGGCTCTTTACCCTACTACATGGGTAAATATCCTTAGGCATAAGACAGTGCTGATGGAATTGGGTATTTAGCAGAGTGACGGCACAGAGGGGAAAAAATCAAATTTATAAAATTATAGGATGGGGTGGAATTTCTCTATTTTTGAGAACAGGATACATCTGCCAAAGATGAATAGGTGACATAATTGTGAGAATTTAGTTAAAAAAACAAGTTAATAATTGCAGATTCCTTTTTTGCGCGATTTTATACCTTCCCCACACCAAAATAATAATAATAATAAAATCTCTGAGGACTTTAGTTCTTTTAAGTTCATCACTGTAAATCAATTTAAATAGTGCCTGAAAGCTCTAACTCAAGAAACTGGCATTAGTCCAGAGTGAATTAATCTGAAATTAATTTGATTTTGAAAGGCTCCATCTGGTGATGTTTGGGAAAGGCAGTTAGACAGAGAAAGAAAGATATAAACAAATGATCATCTGTATTCTCCATGCCAGATGTTTTCTGGGTTGTTGTTTTTTCTTCCCCTTTTAAAAGAACTAAAAGTATTTTTTTTTAAAGTGATGGAAAGGGTGATGATGCAAGCTATCTCTTGAAATGGCAGTAATTTGCTTTTTACAGATGTGTTTTTTTTTAAATCAGAGGTTCTAATAGAGAAGAAATGGGAAGGAGGCTTCAAGAGAGGTAACATTAGTAACCTTAAAAACAGAGAATTGGACAACCGTAATCTAATTTCATTGACAAGGAGTTGTGCAAAAGAAATGAGGTGAAATTGACAGTGTGTGCTATAAAATTAGGGCATTTAAACAGAAATTGAGTGGAAGCAGGGGTGAGTTCCTGCCAGTTCTAATCTCTTCTATAGAAGAGGTTCCACAAATCTACAGTGCTGTTTAGAACCGGTTCCAGCTCCCTCCCCCTGCCCGTCGGCACATCATCAAGATGAAGAGCAAGAGGAGGAATTCTGGGAGTTGAAGTCCACTAATCTTAAAGCTATCAAGTTTGAACACCCCTCGGGTTTTTTTCCCTAAAGGGTTAGGGGTGCAAGGGTCTTGTAACTTGACAGCTTTAAGACTTGCATGCTTCAAATGCCAGAGTTCTTGAGCCAACATAACTGGAGGAGGAATTCTGGGAGTTGAAGTCCACAAGTCTTAAAGCTGTCAAGTTTGAACACCCTTGGGTTGTTTGTTTTTCTAAAAGGTTAGGGGTGCAAGGGTCTTGTAACTTGACAGCTTTAAGACTTGCGTGCTTCAAATGCCAGAGTTTCTGAGCCAACATTTTGGTTGCTAAGCAAGAGCGTTGTTAAGTGAGTTTCACCACATTTTACAAGTTGGCCATGCCCTCTCAGTCACATGACTGCCAAACCACTCCCACCCAGTCACATGGCCAGCAAGCCATTCCCACAAAGCAGGCCACGCCTACAGAAGAGGTTCTAAACAAATTTGAAACCCACCACTGAGTGGAAGGCACGTTATCAACCTTAAGAATATGAACTGAAGTCGCAATCAATGGCGTCTGCAATGAAGGGTATTATTTTCAGAAAGAGGTTTGTAAACTGGTGTTTATTAATCGTACCACGGTAGTAAGATTCATGCAACATAGCTTAGCATGCCATGGTTCAGCCATGGCATGCTAAGCTATGCCATGGCTGAACCAAACACGGAGTTCGCACAACTGCTAACCCACTCTACGCAAACCATTTCAGCTTATCACCTTATATGAACCAGAGATGGGTTGCCAATTTTTTTTTAATACCAGTTTGCTTGCGCAAGAGCATTCACGCCAGAGGTGGGTTCCTCTGGTTCGGACCAGTTTGGATGAGTAGGTAGTAACCTAGCCTGCCACACCCTCAAACTGGTTCTATCCGTGGCGCCAGAGGTGCCGCCATCTTGATTTTTGCTTCTGCGCATGCACAGAAGCAATTTTTCAATTCATGCGCATGTAGCATGCATCGAGAGCGCACATGTGCAAAGTGCACACACACACACACACATGGCGCATCCCTGAGTGAACCAGCAGTGACAGCAGCTGGAACCCACCCCTGGTGCACCTGCGACGCTTCTGCGCATGTGCAGAAGTGTCCGGGCAGGTGGGTGGAATCTCCCGCCGCTGCTACTACCGGTTTGCTCGAGTTGAACCAGGAGCAACCCGGTTCTGGTGTGGACCCCCACTGCACTTAGACCCCACAATTGCATACAATGGCGTGTTATTCAGAAGATTGCATACCTAAGGGGCAGTTTGGTGTAGTGGTTAAGGTACTGGCCTGGAAACCAGGGGACTGTGAGTTCTAGTCCCGCCTTAGGCATGAAAGACAGCTGGGTGACTTTGGGCCAATCACCAGGAGGCTGTGAGTTCTAGTCCCGCCTTAGGCATGAAAGACAGCTGGGAGACTTTGGGCCAATCACCAGGAGGCTGTGAGTTCTAGTCCCGCCTTAGGCATGAAAGACAGCTGGGTGACTTTGGGCCAATCACCAGGAGGCTGTGAGTTCTAGTCCCGCCTTAGGCATGAAAGACAGCTGGGTGACTTTGGGCCAATCACCAGGAGGCTGTGAGTTCTAGTCCCACCTTAGATGTGGAAGCCAGCTGGGTGATTTTGGGCCAATCACCAGGAGGCCATGAGTTCACTTTGCGCATGCACATTGCATTTGAAATCAGCACTAAATCTCACCTTTTCCTGCAGCCCCAGTGAGTAAAGCAGCTGAGACGCAGCAATCCACTCTGTTGTGCCAATCAGCTGGGCTTCAAACAAAGGAAATATAGGACGGAATAGAGCAGGAGCGGGTGGGCGGGGCCAACTGATTGCCGGAACTACTGATTCGCCCAAACCGGTCCGAACTGGCTGAATCCCACCCCTACCTGAGCTCAAAAGTGGCAACACTGAAGCTTCAAGATGGCTTCAGCCAGGCCAGCTTCAGGATTGACATTAGGTTTTTTTAAAAACCTGCTTAAATTGGGATTAGCCACTCTTGGGAATGCATTACCTCCCACAAGTGCCATAGCTACACTTTCTTGCTTTCTGTAAACCCCTGTTGGTTTCCTGTTGTTCGTTATATCACATATTTGAAAGCTATTAACTCAGTACTGTGGGCATTTTTCATTCTGGAATCATTATCAAAATGAGAGCATTGTCCCTACCTTTAACTGGAGATGGATGCTCCTTTTGTCTGCTTTTAACTCTCTCCCCTCTTTCATCTCGTAAGTTGTTGTGTTGTTTTGCTTCTTTTGATACTCTCCATTTCATACCATTTCTGGAGAAGGTTGGACACCCATTTTGTGAGAGGCTTTAAGCTTGGTTTATTGTGCCATTAGGGAGGGGGGAAGGATCTTCCAGGACCTGCCTCCTCTCTAGCTTCATGACCCAGATATCCTTTTTAAGGAGTCCAGAAGGAGAAGATCACGGGGAATAGATGACAACAAATGTTCATTATGTCAGAATATTCATGAACTGGAATAGGACATAGCAACAGGTCAGCCGTTGGGGTCTGGCTGGTATAGGGCATGGTAACCAGGTCAGCCAATGTATGGGCATGGCAACTGGGTCAGCCAATGGGAACTATTTGGTGACTGAGAGCCATGCCAGACGTCATGGAGCCTGGGCGTGGCTTACCGATGTAGCTCTGAGTCTGTGCAAGAGAACTAGTCTAGTCTGCAACTCTAAATCGAAACTGAAACTGTTCTCTGCCGTTCTCTCCGCTGCCTGTTTTTGCCTCTAATTCTCTGCCACGTCGGAAGAACCACTGTTGGCATTGCATATATTACTTCATTTGTTATTATGTATATAAAGAGAAGTTAATGAATCCTGCTGAATCAGTTATCTGTGTGTGCTTTCTGGATGCGATTTCTGCAACAAACTCTGACACATTATTGGTTTATGGAAACTTCTCTAACTGTTGTAAGCTGCTCAGCACCACTGATTGAGAATTACAAGTTTAATAAATTATTGTTTTGTGGTTGCTGCTGCTATTATTTCGTTAATTGTAGCACTTTTATCTGAAAGGCCACCACTGGTTTTTTTCCCCCCTTTCCTTTTTGTTCATCGACATGGAATCACATCTCCCAGAATTGCCCTTTCTCTAACCACCACCTTTCTCTCTTGTGTTTTCTAGCAACGGCACAGCTAACAAGATGAATGGCGCTCTGGATCATTCAGACCAACCAGACCCCGATGCCATTAAGATGTTTGTCGGGCAGATCCCCCGCTCGTGGTCAGAAAAAGAATTGAAAGAACTTTTTGAGCCTTACGGAGCTGTTTACCAGATCAACGTTCTCCGAGATCGGAGTCAGAATCCACCCCAAAGTAAAGGTAAGGGCATGTTGACATCCTGGACTTTAGGGGTTTTTTTTAATTGAGTAGGTGGGCTTCTTCTCCGATTGGTTGTAAGGTTTCTCAGTGCCTCTCAGGATTTGGAAACTTGTTCCTATATCTTTTCTGACCTAGGCTTCCTGTCAGGTGCTGCTTCATTTAATAATCTGGAAAGAAACCACTCAACATTTGGTTGAAATTAAGTGTACTTTTACTAATTACAAATGAATGGTAGCAAAGCTAAGCTGAATCTGGTTAATTAGGCGCGAAAGCAATGAATATCATGTATAGTTCAATTCCCCTCCCCTTGGCACCCTAGTCCATAGTCCAATAATAATTCCCCCAACTGTCAGGTGGGAGATATCTTCAAAAAACCTCATCAGGGTAGAATGCTGGACAGTTAACCTTGGCGGGAAACTCTCTTCCTCCACATGCGCAATGAGATGGTCAGGACAGCCTTTAGAATATTCCCTCCAGCACATAATGATTTCCCCTCCCAAATACCATGCCCCCCTCCTCATTTCATTGGCAGCTGAAGCAGCAGCATGGCAGAGGCTGACACTTCCCCAGCTGCACAAAGCCGAGTCCTGTTCCTGATAAACCCCTTTTATTTAATTCACAGTGAATTCCTCTCCCACAGTCTTTCAAGAGAGTTCACAATTACCGGCCTTTATCAGGTTTGGAGAGTGGCCAGGCCGATATCTTTCAGATGCTGCAATACTTGGCAAGAATGCAGGAATGAACTAACTGCCTCCTGCAAACTCCACTCCCCTTTCGCTCCTCTTTTATTCCCTATGGGAGGGGCCATTCACCGTCCACCTGTGGCCTCACTCCCAAGTCGACCCTTCTTCCTTAGCTGTTCCCTTCATCTGGCAACTCTGTGCGTGCTCACACTGGGAACAGACTCCAGATATTCATCTGCCTCACTAATGTCTGACTCTGAAGGCAGCTGATAACTGTCAGATGGTCCTGGCCCCCATTCTGCCTCCAATGCAGAACCCTTCCCCAGACTCCAGGACTGGCCCATGTTCCTCCCCAACCTCTTCACTGCCCGAATCTGCTGCCAGCTCCACTGGGGCCACAACAATATCCAACCACCTGCCAAATTGATAAGGAAAGTCCCTAATATGTGTTATTTGGTAAAACATCACTAGCTGGGTAACATTATCATTAGAAGGGAGTAGGGATTGCTTGGTTATTTTCTTACATGTGTTTCATTGCCCAACTAGGTAACATCATCAGTGCTTGAAGGGAGTGGGGTTTGCGCTCAGTTTATCTTCAGGTATCTTGTCCTGTCAGTGTTTGTGAACAATGGAGAATTCCAGTAAGGATGCCACTCAGACAAAATCCGCCATCAACAGTCACATAGAGATAAACCAGATCTACATACCTTTCAAATGACACAATTAAAAAAGCTAAAAAGGAAACAAAAAGAACAAAACATGTCCCTTCTAACAATCAACACCCAGATAAGCAGAGATAGTGGAATGGAATACAGAACAGAACAGAACAGAACAGAACAGAATAGAATAGAATAGAATTCTTTATTGGCCAATTGTGATTGAATATACAAGGAATTTGTCTCCGGTACATAAGCTCTCAGTGTACATACAAACAGAAAAGTGATAGGTCATAGATCCTAGTTATAATCATTAATCATAAAATACAACAAGTGATAAATCATTGATACCAATAGTAGAAATTATTAGGAAAAGTGAGAAAAATGAGAAGATGAGAAGGATAATATCAAGACAGCCTACTCTATGGGTTAAATATCTTTAGGCCTAAGACAGTTATGTGGGAGTTAGGTGTTCAGCAGAGTGACGGCATAGGAAGAAAAAATATATTTTTGTCTACAAAACAATAGTCCAATCAAGGAACTACCAAGTCAGGCCAACAAGCTAACAGTGAAAAATAGCCTAATCAAGGAATCACCAAGAACATTCCTCCTAACACTGTAACCCTGGTGATGCTTTAATGGTTTTAAGCGTGAGAATTGGCCCTTTTTTCCAGTCCAACTGTAACTTTGACAAGACGCCATACGAATGGTTGTAAGTCGAGGACAACCTGAATTGGCAACGGAAATTGGGAGTGTAGAATTTCTTGAGGATTTTCTCATTGTTCTGAATCAATTCCCAAACGCAGGAATTGTGCTTCCGTTGTTGTTGTTTTTTTCAATGTGGAGTAAAGTTCTACTTTTATACGTCGGTTTGATAGGATGTGAATCCTTTGTGGTGGTATTTCATGGTCCTTTCTGTTAACTTGCAATTGAAATGAAGATTATCAGTGAACCATGAGCTTCACTGCCAAAAGGTGTGTGGGGAAGCTACTCATTGCATTTAAATTAATTTAAAAGAGAATTTAAGTGCTTTTATAGAGTACCTGATTTACCCAATGGTTGCTGGGGTAGAATACAGGAGGACTTTTATTTCAAGGGTTATTACTTATTATATTGAGCTTGGTTTATTTTGGGTAGAAAAACCTGATTTAGTTTCACATTTGCAACCAATAACAATTCTGTGTGCAAATCAGGGGTGGGCTGTTGCTGGCATTACTGCCGGTTTGGGCGTGCAAAAATTTTGGCCATGCACGCTCACTTTGTTCACACGCATGCCAGATTGCACGCTGTGCACATGTGCCCATTTGCACAAATGTAGATCTCTGTGCATGTGCAAAACGTTACAAAAATAATAATAAATTTGCGCAATGAAAATTATTCTGCGCATGCGCAGAACCGAAAATCAAGACGGCGGCACCATAGGAGAACTGGTTCAGGGGCGTGGCAGTCCTGGGTTATTGCCGGTTCCAGCAACCCGGGCTGCCAAACTACTCCTGGTTCAGCCGAACCAGTCCGAACTGGTAGGAATCCACCTCGGGTGCAAATGATCGAGTGATCTCAAAGGGTTCCACCACAAAACCGTGTTCGACTAAAGTGCGCTCGACGAAACAGCGTACCTGACGTCATCACAGCGCGACGAAAAAAGCACGCTGTGAGCGCTAAAGCTAAAATTAACCCCTAAACCTAACCCCCCGAAACCTAACGCTAAACCTAACCCTTAACCTAACCCTAAACCTAACCCTAACCCTTAACCTAACCCTAACCCTAAACCTAACCCTTACCTTAACTTGAATCGGCTTGCTTTCAAAGCGCTTTTTAAAGCGCCCTTTTTTCTCTGCGGTCGCTGTTGTCGCGCTGCTGATGACGTCAGCGACGCGCTTTAATCGGGCGCGCTTTAGTGGACCGCGGTTTTGTCGTGCCACGATCTGAAAGCACCAACAATTTTTTTTTTCAAGGAGCAGCAGGTCATTGTCCTGAACAAATTTCTAATTTTCCTCTCCAAGAACATCCCAGCAGTATTGGAGTTAAATACTTGGACATGTGAGCATTTGAGCCGAGCAGGGATTTTCAGACGGTTTCATCCCAGCTGCAGCGTGTTTCGTAATTGACAAAGCACAATATTGATTGTGGGCTTATTAAAACCACATGCACATTTTTTGTAACTGAGCAGGCTGTGCAAAACAAACCGAAGCTGATCTACTGAAGTCTTTCTCCACCATCAATGTCCTTGTCCTTCGTTGATGCCCAATTATTAGTCATATCGGTTGGTCTGGTTGTAAAGAAGCCGCAAATAGAATAGAAGAGCTGGAATTTTTTTTTTTTTTTAAACTAAGTGCAATTTATTGCCATTCAAGTTCTTTACCCTTCCATTTTTTCCCCCCTGGGTGATGGCTCTTATTCTTCAAAATAAAGAAGCTTAAAGCTTTATTTTCCATTATTGTGAGACGGCTGTCTGACATCACTCCGGTTTTCCCTGCTTATGACAGTTTCTGTTCTGTCACTGAATCGTCGCATAGCTTGTGATTCCTCATGAAAGCGTAGCATTGCTAGAAAGAGAAAGTAAAGGTTTCCTTATCCGGTCATCTCCAACTTTAAGACACGGAGATGCCGAGGGAGCCAGCATTGTCCGAAGCCTCTTCAAATGGTCATGTGACCAGCATGGCTGTACTCCACAGGTGCACAGAACAGATTTGGGCAGTGAGGAGGTTGGGGAGGAACATGGGCCAGTCCTGGAGTCTGGGGAAGGCTCTGATGAGGGCTCTGTGTCGGAGGCAGAGAGGGGGCCAAGGCCATCTGGTAGTTATTTGCTGCCTCCGGAGCCTCTGGAGCCTGACATCAGCGAGGCAGAGGCATACGCAGAGCTGCCAGAAGGCAAGAACAATTAAGAAAACAGGGTCGACTCGGGAGTAAGGCTTGGAGATGATTGGCCCCTCCCGTAAGACATAAAAGAGGAGCCAACGGGACGTGAGCTTTTGCAGGAAGCAATTAGTTCATCTGGCCGCTTCAAGCTTTGAGAAGTCCTGTTTGACTCTGTGCTAAGTTTGGCCTTGCTCTGCATTTGGCAATGAGGTCTCTGGCAGCCTTCCAAGGGAGATAAGGTGGGTGTTTATCAACATTCCCCTGAAAGACTGTGGCAACTCAAGCAGACATCTGTCGCAATCTTCACAGGCTGTTTGTGAAGCCTTGCGGGCTCTGAATGACCATAATTCACAGCCATATAGATAAAAGAGGGTTTCTAGTCCTGCCTTAGCCATAAAAGCCAGCTGGGCAACTTTCGACCAATAACAAGGAGACTGAGAGTTCTAGTCCTGCCTTAGCCAGGAAAACCAGCTAGGTGACTTTGGGCCAATAACAAGGAGACTGAGAGTTTTAGTCCTGCCTTAGCCATGAAAGCCAGCTGGGTGACTTTCGACCAATAACAAGGAGACTGAGAGTTCTAGTCCTGCCTTAGCCAGGAAAACCAGCTGGGTGACTTTCGACCAATAACAAGGAGACTGAGAGTTCTAGTCCTGCCTTAGCCAGGAAAACCAGCTGGGCGACTTTCGACCAATAACAAGGAGACTGAGAGTTCTAGTCCTGCCTTAGCCAGGAAAGCCAGCTGGGTGACTTTCGACCAATAACCAGGAGACTGTGAGTTTTAGTCCTGCCTTAGCCAGGAAAACCAGCTGGGTGACTTTCGACCAATAACAAGGAGACTGAGAGTTCTAGTCCTGCCTTAGCCAGGAAAGCCAGCACTACATCTCCCTTACAGCCCAGTATCCATGGTTTTAATTGGCGCATGTTGGTCTTTAACATCAGAGATTAAATTTGATGGTGCATAAATACATTATTTCTGGAAAGCAGGGAAGAGCCATGGATTCCGCAGGCTCCACCAGACAACTTTGACTTTAAAGGAAGGGTTTTCCGAGAGAGTCCCCGTGTCTTGTCCAATAATAAAATTAACCACCAAAAAAGGGGATTTGTATAATCGGGCCTGCCTTGAAAGAATTAACACGGCGTGGTTTATATTTGGAACAATAAATGAACTGTAAATTGTTTGTCTGGCATGTTTCACTCTTGTTTTAATGAATCTACCCAATTAGCGATCTTTAGGGCAGATACCATAGAGCCATGATTAAATTTTTAATTATGTTTAAACTATAAAACAAACAGTGGTACCCAGTAATTTAAAGCAAACATCGGTTGAGGATGGAAAAACAGAGGGAAAACCGTGTCCTTCCCTTGGCTCTCAATAAACCTTTAAGATCCGCCTGACAAACTGTATAGGAAGTCCTCAGCTTACGACCACAATGGAGTGGAAAATGTCGCTAAACGAGACATTTGTTTAGTGAGTTTTGCCCCCATTACAAAAGGTGAGTCGCATGGCCACCAGACTCTGAAACGGTCGTAAATAGGAATCAGTTGCCAAGCATCTGAGTTTTGATCACATGACAAAATCGCGGGCACACCAAACCAGGATTAATGCGGGCAGCAACCCATCCCTGGTCCTTCGTTTCATTAAACTACCGTATTTTTCGGAATAGAAGACACACTCTTTTCCCTCAAAAAAGAGGTTGAAAATCTGGGTGCGTCTTATACACTGAATACAGCGTTTTTGCCTCTCGATGGCCCTTCCCCTTCACCAAAATGTCCATGCAGAGCCTTTAGGAGGCTTCCAGAGTGCTCAGGCAACTGGAAACCAAGGAATGAGTCCCCTTATCCTCACACTTCCTTCTCACACTCACAGTAACTGTGAGAGGGATCTGGGAGTCTTAGTGGACAACCATTTAAATAGGAGCCAGCCGTGTGCAGCAGCTGCCAAAAAAGCCAACACAGTTCTAGGCTGCCTAAACAGAGGGATAGAATCAAGATCACGTGAAGTGTTAATACCACTTTACAAGGCCTTGGTGAAGCCACACTTGGAATACGGCATCCAGTTTTGGTCGCCACGATGTAGAAAAGATGTTGCGACTGTAGAAAGAGTGCAGAGAAGAGCAACAAGGAGGATTAGGGGACTGGAAACTAAAACATATGAAGAACGGTTGCAGGAACTGGGGATGTCTAGTTTAATGAAAAGAAGGACCAGGGGAGACATGACAGCAGTCTTCCAATATCTCAGGGGTTGCCACAAAGAAGAGGGGGTCAAGCTATTCTCCAAGGCACCTGAGGGCAGGACAAGAAGCAATGGGTGGAAACTAATCAAGGAGGGAAGCAACTTAGAACTGAGGAGAAATTTCCTGACATTTAGAACAATTAATCAGTGGAACAACTTGTCTCCAGAAGTTGTGAATGCCCCAACACTGGAAGTCTTTAAGAAGATGTTGGATAGCCACTTGTCTGAAACGGTATAGGGTTTCCTGCCTAGGCAGGGGGTTGGACTAGAAGACCTCCAAGGTCCATTCCAACTCTGCTAATGCATATGCACCCCCCCCCCCACCAAAAGGTTGCAACGGGGGCACCAGTCATAACAGGACAAAACCTGTTCAGTCTGAAGTGGGTGGGCTTCAAAAATTTTAGCAAGGGATTCTCTGCTCGGTTGCTGGGTGGGAGTGGCCATGGTGGGCGTGGCCCAGGCGGCCTCCTGCACCGAGGGGGGTGTTTTTGTCCTCCCTGGGCTCCGGAGGCTTTTCTTGAGCCTCCGGGAGGGCAAAAATGGCCTCCCCACGCTCCAGAGGCCCCCAAACTTCCAGTAGGCCCGTTTCTTGCCCTCCCCAAGCCTCTGGGGCAATCTGCACTTACCTACATCCAGAACAGGCCACGTGGGAACTCCGGGGAGGGGAGGGGAGGAGTGGGCGGGGCGAGCCAGGAGTGGGATTTCGGCAGGGGTGAAATGCTACCGATTCGGGCCAATTCTCCCGAACCAGTAGTAAAAAAATGCTACCCTTTGCCTGAACCGGTAGTAAAAAAAGTACTAGTTACTTACTTACTACTTTTTTACTTTAACAAA
This sequence comes from Thamnophis sirtalis, assembly GCF_051295495.1. Classification (NCBI taxonomy): domain Eukaryota; kingdom Metazoa; phylum Chordata; class Lepidosauria; order Squamata; family Natricidae; genus Thamnophis; species Thamnophis sirtalis. The sequence goes on from NW_028261389.1 coordinate 7,631,981, forward strand.
GTAAAAAAAAGTTCCAATGATGAACTGTACTGTGCGATGGTAGGAACTTTTTTAAAAACTTTTTTTTTAAGCATTTGGGGTCCGTTTTTGCTCCCAGGAGGCTTCCCTGGGGCCAGGGGCCGGGGGGTGCTTTGAAAGAAAGAAGAAAGGAAAGAAGGAAAGAAAGAGGGATGGGAGAAAAAAAGAGGGAAGAGAGAAAGAGAGAGAGGGGTGAGGGAAAGGAGAGGGAGGAAGGACCACAGACCTGGCACAAGAGCCAAGGTGGCGTAGTGGTTAAAAGCAGCACTGCAGGCTACTGCTAGATCAGCAGGTCAGCGGTTCAAATCTCACCGGCTCAGGGTTGACTCAGCCTTCCATCCTTCCGAGGTGGGTAAAATGAGGACCCAGATTGTTGGGGGCAATATGCTGACTCTCTGTAAACCGCTTAGAGAGGCCTGAAAGGCCTATGAAGCGGTATATAAGTCTACTGCTATTGCTATTGCTAATACTAGACGCAGCTTCAGAAGATACCTTGAAAGGGCATAGTAATCCAGGGCTGGAAGTCACCTGGAGGTCATCTAGTCCAACCCCCTGCTCCAGCAGGACATTGTTAAAGTGAGTTTCTATCTTTTGACACCCCACCCAGTCACATGACTACATAGCCACGCCCACCCAGTCACATGACCCGCCGCCGCCACCACCAAACCAGGCCCACAGAACCGGTAGGGGGGAAAAAAATTCAGATTTCACTGCTGGATTTGGGGGTTCTCCGAACTGCACAGAATCTTAGCTAGAGGTTCTCCCGAACCCCTGCGAACCCCCAGCAACCCACCCCTGGACTCTGAAGTGATCTTTTGCAGAATAAATGTGGAATTATGCAGATTGTTGCCCGGAATAAGAATTCCAGATTCTCCACTAAACCGTTGGATGAAACCTGGTTTTGCAAGCCGCAGTCGCGGGATACAGCTTGTGTTACGATTTAGCGCAATGTGTAAAATCCGGCTTTCAAGTCATCAAGACCTCACCCAGATCAAACAAAGCATGGCCTAAGGCATATGCAAAATGTTGTTTTTGATCTCGAAATGCCAACCATTGCTCAGAAGCGAGCTGTTTCTACCTACCTTGGAAGCTTTATTTTATTTTATTTTGGGAGTGGGGGGGGGGAAGCATTGTTTCAAGCATTTCCAGAACAGCTTGCTTCAAATTTGAAGGGGTTTTTCATTGGAAACATTCTGCCCCATCCTGTCTTGCTTTCAAAAAGCGATGGCGTGAATCATCCTGAGGGAGTTGAGGGTCAAAGACCTAAAATGAAAGTAATTAAAAGACAGGGAGAAACATTCATTCCCTCCTCCCTCCCTCCCTCATCCATTCATTCTTTTTGTGACCTGCCCCAATCCTGAAAAACATCTGGGCAACAATTAACAGAATTAATAGTGTATTCTGTTCACCAAGAAAAGGCCTTTTATTGAGGAGATTAATATACTATCACCCATAAAAGGCCTTTTCTTGGCGATGAACATTTTTGTCGGCCCCCTCCATACCAGAGCTGTGTAGCAAAGGCTAAGTAACAGCCAAGATTTCCGAGTCCCAAAAACACACGTTTCTTCTTCCTCTTCAGCCACACCAGGGTGGGTTTCAACCGGTTCGCGGCGGTCCCTGCGAACCGGTTGGTCGGCGAACCCGGAGGTAAGTAACTTCCGGGAATGGCGAATGGCCCACCCGCCCGCCTGCGCTCCTTACCCGGTTTTGACGAGTTCTGTGCTTCCACGCATGCGCAGGACGCATACAGCGCCTGCGCGATCCTCCAGGAGCAGCTGGAGCATCGCACAGACGCTAGTACGCATCCGTGCGCCGCGCGCGTGCAGGAGGACGCTGCCGGCCCCGTTCCAACCGAACCGGTTGGAACAGGACGAGAAACCCACCCCTGAGCCACACCATACAACCATGATGGCAAATCTATGGCAAGTGTGCCCAAAGTGGCACGCAGAGCCCTCTCTGTGGGCATGCGTGCCATCTCCAGCTGGTTTCTGGTGTGCACATCCGCGCCCACCAGCTGGTCACGGGCGCCGGAGGACCAGAAAACAGCCCCAAAACACGCCAAAAACAGACTGTTTTGGGGGCATTTTCCAGGCTGTTTTTCAGGCCGTTTTTGCCCCAAAACGGCCTGAAAACAGCTAAAAAATGCCCCAAAAAACAGCTAAAAATGCCCCAAAACCAGGCATGTGCATGCCAGCCAGCTGGTGTTCGGGTTTCCAACACTCCAACACTTTGGTTTGTTATCCGCCCTGAGTCCCTCGGGAATAGGGCGGCATACAAGTGAAATAAACATTTAACTCCAGTGCGCCCTCATGCATGCACACACATTCTAATTTGGGCATTTGGTGCCGAAAAGGCTTGCCATCCCCTCCATAAGAGGTCGCACGTGCTCTCTCCCTCAGCTAGGCTCAAATTCTATTTTCCGATTACTCCGTTATTTGCCTTTTCCTCTCCACTTAATGTCAAAGACAGCTGAAGAAGAAGAAAAATAAAATCTCTTTTGTGTTTGCAGATCATGAGATATAAAATTATGGCTGGTTTAAGTTGGACAGCCTTAACCTGCGTGACTCCACTGGGGCCTTATGTTTCTATAGCAAAGTATTATGTATTTCTCGAGTTCAATTAGAAACCCCCTTCGCCTCCCCCCACCACCACCACTCCGTGTCAGATTTAATTCAGTCTGCCTGAATGTGTGGGAAACGCTTGTGTGGAAAAATTTCTGCCATCTTTATTCTTCTGGCGGCTTATTTCTACACAATGCGCCCATTGATGTAGATGCATTTACTGGTACATTTTTTTTTTAGTCTCCTGACTCGATCCAAATAGATGTGGGCCCTTTTTATTTTTGCATTTTACTGCATATTCGGACTAGATTTCTATTTGTATTTATTAGTTTGTCAAACACGTACAAGATAGCAGGTATAAATATAAACAGGGACATGAGTAATGGAAAATGAGTACAAATGAATGGGGACAGTAGGACAGGGACGGTGGGCCCGCTGGTGCGCTTATGCACGCCCCCTTTATGGACCTCTTAGGAATGGGGTGAGGTAGCAATAGCAATAGCAGTTAGACTTATATACCGCTTCATAGGGCTTTCAGCCCTCTCTAAGCGGTTTACAGAGTCAGCATATCGCCCCCACAGTCTGGGTCCTCATTTCACCCACCTCGGAAGGATGGAAGGCTGAGTCACCTTGAGCCGGTGAGATTTGAACCGCTGAGCTGCAGATAACAGTCAGCTGAAGTGGTCTGCAGTACTGCACCCTAACCACTGCGCCACCTCGGCTCATTTAGGTCCACGGTAGACAGTTTAAGGTTGAAGCTGTGAAGCTTATAGGACAGTGATGGGTAAACCCTTTCTACTCGTGTGTTGAAAATGCCCGTGCGTAACAGCGCATGTGTGCCCACACCAGTGGTGGGATTCAGCCAGTTCTCACCTATTCAGAAGAACCGGTTGTTAACTTTCTAAGCAGTTCGGAGAACCGGTTGTTGGAAGAAATCCCATTTTGTTGGAAGAAATCCCATTTCGTTTTTTCCCCACTTTACAGGGCTAATCCTGTAAGGAAGGCAGGAAGGAAACATTCTGGTGTTGTTTCTAGCCTCATCTTTATTGCCCTGCTTACAGAAACTGCCTGTCCAGTGCAAACCCTTATTACATTATAACAGCTAAGGTGAAGCGCCCATCGGCGTGAGTGACGTTGAGTTGACCACGACCACCCAGTCACATGAACACTGAGCCCCGCCTACCCAGTTGGTCATTAGGGCAGAGAACCGGTTGTTAAATTATTTGAATCCCACCACTGGCACACACGCATGATGCAATGCGCCCACACTCTGCGCATGTGTGCATGACCCTCCTGTGCTCTTCCCTGCCCCCTGCGTATGACCTCCCACACGTGTGTGTGATCCCCTGCACCCCGTTTTGGGCCTAGCAGGCCTCCCTGAAGCCTCCTGGGACCAACAATGGGGTGGGAGGCGTGCTGCACCCCCACATGCTCCCCCCACCCTCACATGCATGCGTGCATGTCTCCCGCCATCACAGTTATAGGATGTAACAACGGAGTCGGGTAGAGCATTCCAGGCGTTGTCCACTCTGTTGCTGAAGTCGTATTTTCTGCAATCGAGTTTGGAGCGTTTATCTTGAGTTTGTATCGATTGTTTGCTTGTGTATTATTGAGGTTGAAGCTGTCGCTGACAGGTAAGAGGTTGTAGCAGGCAATTTTGTGTACTGTGCTTAGATCATACCGCAAGCAGCGCAGTTCCAGATTGTCCAAGCCCAAAAGTCTGGTGGCATAGGGAATTCTATTGTGAGTAGAGGAATGGGGTACTCTTCTTGTGAAATACCTCTGGACCCGCTTAATCATATCAATGTCCAATATACAGTGCAGATTCCAGGCAGACAAGCTGTATTCGAGAATTGGTCTGGCAAAGGTTTTGTATGCCTTAGTTAGCAATACAATGTTACCAGAGAAGAAGCTTTTCAAAATTAGGTTAACAACTACTGCAATGTGCTCTACATGGGGCAGCCCTTGAAGAGCATTCGGAGACTTCAGCTTGTCCAGAATGCAGCCGCGCGAGCGATCGTGGGTGCACCTCGGTTCACCCATGTAACACCTATCCTCCGTGAGCTGCACTGGCTGCCTATTGGTCTTCGGATACGCTTCAAGGCGCTAGTCGTCACTTATAAAGCCCTTCATGGTATTGGACCTGGGTACTTGAGAGACCGCCTGCTGCCAATTACCTCCAATAGACCAATTAGATCCCACAGATTAGGCCTCCTCCAAATTCCATCCGCTGGCCAATGCCGATTGGCGACCACCCGGAGGAGGGCCTTCTCTGTGGCTGCTCCGACTCTCTGGAACGAACTCCCCATGGAGATTCGAACCCTCACCACCCTCCAGGCCTTCTGCAAAGCCCTTAAAACCTGGCTATTCCGACAGGCCTGGGGCTAAAGAGCCTTTGCCCCCTCCCTCGAATGATATGGTTGTTGTGTGCTTTTTAAATTGTGTATTGTTTTGTTCGTCTTTTTATTCTTTATTTGTACCCCTTCCCTTGACTTGGATTGTGAGCCGCCCTGAGTCCCCTTCGGGGAAAAGGGCAGCATATAAATGAAATAAATTCAATTCAATTCAACTCTTAATGCCTTCTTGGCAGTGCTGTTGCTGTGGGCTCTGGGGCTTAGATTGTTTGAGATGACTACTCCTCGTTCATATATGTTGTGGTCTTTTTTTGTTGTAAAGCATCCAAAGAATTTCAGCTATTGGGCAGTTTTGAGAATTGTAATGAATAAAAGGAGTGAAGCGGGATTGAACAGGATTTCTCAAACGTGACAACTTTAAGACAGGTGGACTTCGACTCCCAGAATGCTGACGGGGGGAATTCTGGGAGTTGAAGTCCAAACATCTTAAAGTTACCAATTTTGAACAACTCTGGACTAGCGACGGTCACTTTCATGGTATTGGACCTGGGTACTTGAGAGACCGCCTGCTGCCAATTACCTCCACCAGACCGATTAGATCGCACAGACTAGGCCTCCTCCGAATTCCATCCGCCAGCCAGTGTCGACTGGTGACTACCCGGAGGAGGGCCTTCTCGGTGGCTGCTCCGACCCTCTGGAACGAACTCCCCGTGGAGATTCGCACCCTCACCACCCTCCAGGCCTTCCGCATAGCCCTTAAAACCTGGCTGTTCCGACAGGCCTGGGGCTAAAGAATCATTGCCCCTATCTCGAATGGTATGATTGTTGCGCTTTTTAACTATGTATTGTTTTGTGTTGTTGTCAACGGTCTGTATCCCCCTTCCTTTGCTTGAGTTGTGAGCCGCCCTGAGTCCCTTCAGGGAAAAGGGCGGCATACAAATGAAATAAAACTCTAAACTCTAAACTTTTAGCAAAGGGCCAGGTTGATGGGTTTTAGAATAGTGATGGGGTTTAATGCATTTAGTTTTGGAATCAGAAACTGCTTTGAAATAAATGCAGGTCATCTCCATGGAAACAATAAATTTCTCTGAATTCAATAAAAGTCTGAAAATATTTCACCATTTGTCTATGGAGATTCTCAGTCATCCAGGTCATGGTTGTCCCAAAGGTGTTTTTCTTGGAAGACATTTCGCTTCTCATCCAAGAAGCTTCTTCAGATCAGAGCTGAAGAATTTATTCTTTATACAATTATTATTATTATAAAAAATATTATATAAATTATTATATATTCTTTAATGATAAAGAACAGACTTTTATTTCAAAATGCTGCCCTTCGGGCTGATTTATCCTTCAAAAATCCCCTTTGCTCTTTTTATTTTTGGCCGTTTAACTTATGGTACTCTTTTTTTTTTTTTTTTGCTTTGCATAATATTTTTATTTCCATTTCATTCTATACAATCACATGTTTACTGTGCATAACCGGGGCATATAACATTGAGTAATAAACATAGCCCTCACTTATATAGAAAATGCCCCCTACAATACAAACCCAATATACCGCCTTAGCCCACCATACACCCTCTTTCATCCCCCTCCAACTTTCATTCTTCCTTCTCTCATACCCCTCTACACCTACTTCCCCTCTCCCTCTATCTAACCCTAACCCTATCACTCCCTCTCTTAATCCATTCCCTCCCTTCCTTCTCCTCCTCCTCTCTCTCACTCTCTCCACCCTCCTTCTTCTTTCACTCAGCTCCTCCCTTCGGTATACTTCTATTACCTTCCAATATATTCGGTTTGTTCTGTTTTAACACTAACATTAAAAAGCCACAGTATACAAGTGCAATCATGTACTTTAGAATTTAACACATATTATATTTCCCCCCTCCCCCCCCCTCCCCCTGGATCCCCACCTCCCTTCCCTCCCCCCGACTTCCCAGAGCCCATACATGGTATAACTTTTGGACAATCACAGTCTAAAATATCTCTACATTGAACTCAGCTTCTTGCTGTTACCCAAATTTTAAACAGTTTAAGTTAACTTATGGTACTCTTGAATGCACAGCTTTTCGCAATAGCAATAGCAATAGCAATAGCAGTGGATTTATATACCGCTTCATAGGCCTTTCAGGCCTCTCTAAGCGGTTTACAGAGAGTCAGCATATTGCCCCCAACAATCTGGGTCCTCATTTTACCCACCTCGGAAGGATGGAAGGCTGAGTCAACCCTGAGCCGGTGAGATTTGAACCGCTGACCTGCTGATCTAGCAGTAGCCTGTAGTGCTGCATTTAACCACTGCGCCACCTTGGCTCTTCGCAATCACGAAAGTAAAAATAAAATAAAATAGGGAAATTGAATTTCTTAAAAATAAACTTACGTCTAGTGTTTAATTTTAGATATTTCTAATAAAATACGTATAGGGACGCGGTGGCTCAGTGGCTAAGATGCTGAGCTTGTCAGAAAGTTCAGCAGTTTGAATCCCTAGCGTCGCGTAACGGAGTGAGTTCCTGTTACTTGTCCCAGCTTCCGCCAACCTATAGTTTGAAAGGACGTAAAAAATGCAAGTAGAAAAATAGGAACCACCTTTGGTGGGAAGGTAACAGCGTTCCGTGCGCCTTCGGCATTGAGTCATGCTGGCCACATAACCACGGAGACGTCTTCGGACAGCGCTGGCTCTTCGGCTTTGAAATGGAGATGAGCACCACCTCCTAGAGTCGGGAATGACTAGCACATATATACCCTAACCCTAACCTTTACTTTTACCTTAACAAAATACGTCTTTTTGTAGAGTTTCTCTTGGCTTTGCTTTTGAATTCTCATTTGTAAAGCAAAGTTGTAAACATAAATACTTCTTTTTATCCTCGTGGTCTTTGTTCTGATTCGCCTCTTTTTTAGGTTTTTCCTAATTTTTTTCCCCAAAACAAAAGGTCAGAGAGAGATCATAAATTGCTATCCCTCCTGGAATTTTTCTGACCCGTCTATCAAGAGAGTGGCAGGGTTCCCCCCCCCCCTTGTCTTTCTCACACATTGCACACTTTGTTACCTCCGACTTTCCCCTTGTTGCCTGCAGATTGCTGGGCCCACACACACACACACATACACAAAGTGCTATTGTGCTTACTTCCCTCCGAAGAAACAAAGCAGATCTTTTATTCAAGGACGCGCTGATTAACTCCTTGTTCGAGAACTCAAAATTGTGATCACTCCATTGTTTTGAGCCTTACAAAGGCCTCGTAAAGCCTGTGAAACCTCCAAGGGGAGAGTGGGGGGAGGATATTCTGAAGCTTTGATGTGCTCAGTAGCAATGCATCCCCCACTGGCAAGTGCCAGGGAAATCAGAAGATTCGGGCAGCTCAAATGGGTATAAAGATTTATTGCTGGCTTCTACAAGAATCTGAACTACTAACGGCCAAGGGAAATAGGTGGTAGATAAAAGTCAAGGGAATTCAAGGTTCGGCTGGACTTAGGCAGGAAGGGACTCGAGACTCAGTGATGGGATTCAGCCGGTTCGCAGTGGTTCAGGCAAACTGTTAGTTAAATTACACACACAAATACACACACACACAAACACACACACAGACAATATAGAATTGGTGTGGGATTCCCCCCCCCTCCTTGCTTTGCAAATAAATCTGTATTGCTCCCCCCCCTTCCTGTCACTTAAAGAAATTAAGTGCAGCATTTATGGAGGAGAGAAAAATCCTTCACAATAGAAACAAAAAATGTTCTTTATTAGTAGTTGTGTTTTCCTTGATGTTCTGAAGGGAGTGAATTGCCTCTGTTCACAATACAGCCTAATAGTATTTTATAAGCTCGCTTCCATCTAAACTCCTAATACTTTAATCATCTTTGTTTCACTCCCGAATTTCCTCCACCCCTGCTTTCTAAAATTCGTATTCATTCGGAAAGCATTCTGGCAAAATTCCTGAGGCGGAATACGGGATTGTTACATTATGTGTCACACATCGGCAGAGAACCCACACATTCCAGCTTAGCTAATACTGAAACGACTTGAGACAATGCATTGAAATCTTGATACATGATATAGATTAGCTTGAATCAGTGTTCAGTGCGAAGTCTTATTTAAATAGAAATGCGTGATATCTTATTTAGATGCAAATGTACGTGACGCTTTGCAGAAGTTAAAAAATGTGTTGCCGCTATGAATGGTATATAAACAGAAGGTTGCAAATTCTTTTCCAAGAGAGAAACGGTTCCTTTTTCTGATCTGTAATAGTTTACTTATAAATTTAGGATAGAAGAGCATCAGATTCCAATGGACTCCCTTTGTGACTTTCTGACAAGCCCAGTCAATGGGGAAGCGAGATTCACTTAATAACCACGTTACTAACAACGGCAGTGATTCACTTAACAACTGTGCCAGAAAAAAGTCATTAAATGAGGCAACATTCACTTAATAAATATCTCGCTTTGCAACACGAACTTTGGGCTTCATCGTGGTCGTAGGTGAAGGACAACCTTTAAAGCAAATTATTTCATCATTCAAAATAGAATAGATGAGAATAACAGAGTTGAAAGGGACCTTGGAGGTCTTCTAGTCCAACCCCCTGTTTAGGCAGGAAACCCTACACCACTTCAGACAAATGGTTATCCAACATCTTCTTATAAACTTCCAGTATTGGAGCATTCACAACTTCTGGAGGCAAATTGGTTCACTGATTAATTGTTCTAACTGTTAGGAAATTTCTCCTTAGTTCTAGGTTGCTTCTCTCCTTGATTAGTTTCCACACATTGCTTCTTGTCCTGCCCTCAGGTGCTTTGGAGAACAGCTTGACTCCCTCTTCTTTGTGACAGCCCAGAGATATTGGAAGACTGCTATCATGTCTCCCCCAGTCCTTCTTTTCATCAAACAAGACAAATGCAGTTCCTGCAACCGTCCTTCATATATTTTAGTCTCCAGTCCCTTAATCATCTTTGTTGCTCTTCTCTGCACTCTTTCTAGGGTCTCCAGATCTTTTTTTTACATCGTGGCAACCAAAACTAGATGCAGGATTCCAAGTGTGGCCTCACCAAGGCATTATAAAGTGTTATTAACACTTCATGTGATCTTGATTCTATCCCTCTATATACTCTGAGAACGTCTAGGATGAGCTGCCTTCATCTGCTTCTGCCCAACCAAACGGTTTAAACTTCTCTGTCTCTTATTCCTCTGCAAAGTAGCTGTTCCCTCTTGGGAATCCAGTCTACATTCCACTATACCGTTCAACTTTCCTAAATGGTCAAGTCCAAATATTTTGGCACTCTAGTTCCAAAATAGCTACAATGCTACTTGGAGGAAGGTCGACTTACTTATGGGTTCTTCCTGTCCACAGCTCTTCCAGCAGTGTTTTAAGTGCCAAAAGGTAGACCGACAATTTCCTCAATAATTCATTATTATTTAGTTACTGTCCAAGAAAGAAAGAAAGAAGGGAGGGAGGGAGGAAGGAAGGAAAGAAAGAAAGAAAGAAAGAAGGAAAGAAGGAAGGAAAGGAAGAAAGAAAGAAGGAAAGAAAGAAGGAAGGAAAGAAGGAAAGAAAGGAGGAAAGAAAGAAGGAAGGAAAGAAAGAAGGAAGGAAAGAAAGAAAGAAGGAAAGAAGGAAAGAAAGGAGGAAAGAAAGAAAGGAGGAAAGAAAGAAAGAAGGAAAGAAAGAAAGAAAGAAAGGAGGAAAGAAAGAAGGAAAGAAAGAAGGAAAGAAAGAAAGAAAGAAAGAAGGAAAGAAAGAAAGAAAGAAGGAAGGAAGGAAAAAAGAAAGAAAGAAGGAAAGAAAGAAGGAAGGAAGGAAGGAAAGGAAGGAGGAAAGGAAGAAAGAAGGAAGGAAGGAAAGAAGGAAAGAAAGGAGGAAAGAAAGAAAGGAAAGAAAGAAAGGAAAGAAAGAAGGAAAGAAGGAAAGAAAGAAAGAAAGAAGGAAAGAAAGAAGGAAGGAAAGAAGGAAAGAAAGGAGGAAAGAAAGAAAGAAAGAAATCAAAAAAATATTTCCATTAAAATTCATAGAGGAGAGGACCCGTCTGTCCTGACATCATTCTAAAATAATTTTGATAGAGGAGGATCCCCCCAGAAACTTCGGCTGACAGGTATGCTGGCATCCCTCCTTGGCATAACTCAAAAATTAATTTGCCGTCACCCTAGCACAATGCCGTGTGCTTTATTAGGACCCAAAGTTAGCATTTGGTGGAGCCACAATCCTCATCATGTAGTCAGCGAGACAGTAAACAGTCATTTCCAATCTGCTAATATTTTATGTGAATTGGCACTGCATGTTGTATATCATTTATCTTCCTAATCCATGTTCCACATTGCCTCCCACTCGAGGCCAAAAACATTACAGCTGGCCTCACAAGTGGGTGGAAAAATAGTCTTCTTATTAACTGAAGTTGAAAACATGATGGGCTTTTTATGTCTTCATTCACAGATGCAGTCGGGCTAAATACTTTTAGGGATGACAAAGGCATCTTTCTTTCTGTCTGTCTGTCTCTCCTTCTGTCCAGTGGTGGGATTCAACCAGCGTAACAACCGGTTCGCTGACCACTCGCTTTGTAGGCACACAGTGCATTTAAAAACAGCTCTAAAACACAAAGAAGAGGGAGTCAAGCTATTCTCCAAAGAACCTGAAAGTAGAACAAGAAGCAATGGGTGGAAACTAATCAAGGACCAGAAGCAGCTTAGAACTGAGGAGAAATTTCCTGACAGTTAGAACAATGAATCAGTGGAACAGAAGTTGCCTCCAGAAGTTGTGAATGCCCCAACACTGGAAGTTTTTAGGAAGATGTTGGATAGCCCTTTGTCTGAAGTGGTGTAGGTTTTCCTGCTTAAGCAGGGGGTTGGACTAGAAGACCTCCAAGGTCCCTTCCAACTCTGCTATTCTATTCTAACTTACCTTCTACTGCAGCCCCAATGAGTAAAACACCGCTCTGTTGTGCCTATCAGCTAGGCTTCAAACAAAGGATAGGATAGACTTGGGGGAGGGGCAGGTGGGCGGGCCAACTCATCGCCGGAACTACCAGTTTGCATAAACCGGTCCAAACTGTCTGAATCCCACCCCTTCTTCTGTCCATGCCCCATTCCCTGGTCAGAAGGTTACAAAATGGGATCACATGATTCCTCCAGACATTGCTACCATCATAATGATGAACCAGCTGCCAAGTGTCCAGATTTTGACGATGTGACCATGGGGATGTTACAACAGTTGTAAATGCGTGGAAAAACAGAACACGGGCATAAATTCCATTTCTCAGTTCCGTTGTAACTCTGAATGGTCGCTGAATGAACTGTTGTAAGTCAAGGTAATGTTCTAAATGTGTAGCTAGAGGACAGGACACACTTCTCAGAAAAGAAAAGAAAGGACAAACTTCCGGACAGTGAGGACAATTAACCCGTGGGACAGCTTGCCACCAGAAATTGTGGGTGCTACACAGCACCCCAAAAGACTGGACAGTCACTTATGAAATGCTATAGGATCTCCTGCTTGAGGGGGGCGGGACTAGAAGACCTCCAAGGTCCCTTCCAGCTCTATTCTGGTTAAATTCTGCTTAAATGGTGTTGGCAAGCCGAATTCTTATTTTACCTCGGGCTGTTTTAGCAGATAGGAAACCTTATTGGGAGCTAGAAAGTGTCAGGATCTTCTGTCCCAATTTCAATTTCAATTTCAATTTTAATAGATTTGTATGCCGCCCAATCCCGGAGGACTCCGGGCGGCTTACATAAAAACAGTTTAAAAATATTAAAAAGAGTTTAAAATACAAGACAGAAACAAATTAAAAGAGACACAACATACACTCGATTTTAATGGGGCTGAAGGTCAATCAAAGGTCAGCAGCGCCAGGCCTGCCGGAACAGCCAGGTCTTAACAGACTTTCGGAAGGCCGAGAGTGTGGGGAGGGTCCGGATCTCAGGGGGTAGATCATTCCAGAGGGCCGGAGCAGCTACAGAGAAGGCTCTTCCCCGAGGAGCCGCCAGACGACATTGTGTGGTTGACGGTACCCGGAGAAGGCCCGCCCTGTGAGATCTTATTGGGCGCTGGGAGGTATGTTGCAGGAGGCGGTCACGAAGATATCCAGGTCCTAGGCCATGTAGGGCTTTAAAGGTGATAACCAGCACCTTGAAGCGTGTTCGGAGACCGATAGGGAGCAAGTGCAGCTCACGGACGATAGGTGTAACGTGGGTGTACCAGTATCAAACCATGAAGAGCTTTCAAAAGTGGTCTGGAAATGAACCAGGAGCCTGTGGAGCTGTCTGAATCCTGGTAAGATTAATTTCTTACAAACAATCAACATGCTAGCTTCTCTATTATCTCCAGAGGCCCTTTCCCAAGTCCTCTGATCCACCCTTCGTAGAGGACGATTAAATTCAATCCAACTGTTTGAGCCTCAGATTCTCCAACGTGCCATTCAAGGATACTGATATTACACTGATAATCCTCGGCCTTTGACCCCCAGTGAGCTCGAAATGTATGTTGCTGGACGAGACAGTTGTTAAGTGAGTTTTGCCCCATTTTATCACCTTTCTTGCCACCGTTGTTAAGTGAAGCGCTGCAGTGGTTCAGTCAGTAAGGCAGTTGTTAAGTGAATCTGGCTTTCCCCATTGACTTTGTTTGTTGGAAGGTCACGAAAGCGGATCACGTGACAAACCCCGCCCCTCCCCGGACACAGCAACCGTCATAAATGTGAGTCAGTTGTCAAGCATCCAAATGTAAATTACGTGGCTGCAATGGTCATAAGTATGGAAAATGGTCAATTTACAGTGAATTACTCTCCAATTATTCTCCCAATACTTATAAGAATGCAGGAAGGAACTAATTGTCTCCTGCAAACTCCACTCCCCTTTCGCTCCTCTTTTATTCCCTATGGGAGGTGGAGCAAGGTTTACCTGTGGCCTTACTCCCAAGTCAACCCTTGTTCCTTGGCTGTTCGCTTCGCCTGGCACCTCTGAACAGGCTCCAGCTGTTCGGCTGCCTCACTGATGTCTGAATCTGAAGGCAGCTGATAACTGGCATACGGCCCTGGCCCCCTCTCTGCCTCCGACACAGAGCCCTCCTCAGAGCCTTCCCCAGACTCCAGGACTGGCCCCTGTTCCTCCCCAACCTCCTCCCTGTCTGAATCTGCTGCCAGCTCTGTTTTTGCTGGCAGAGGGCTGCAGGAGGCCCTCGCGGCTGAAACCAGAGCCCAGCCGGGCCACACACGACCTCCCCGAGCTCCGTTTTCCCTGGCAGAGGCACCATGGGCCAGTCCGTTGCTGTTTCCAGGGTGTGCCTGCGGGCCAGATCTAAGCACTTCCGGTCCATGGGACTTGAGTTTGACACCCCGGGTATAGGGTTGGACTAGAAGCCCCCCGAGGTCCCTTCCAACTCTATTAATTCTACATTCTGAGCCTCTTTCCACAAACGCAAACAATTATAGCCGAAACCTCTGATGTTGACATTCCAGTTCCAGGAACAGAGAAGAAACAAATAAGTGGGGAGCCAATTTCTGGCTAATCATGTGAAGATGTTCTTCATGCGAGTTTCCCCTCAAGGGACGACAAAGCCTCAGCCTGGATCAGCCGAGCCCCAAGGAAGCCGAATCTCCTCCAGGAATTTTAGAGGCTCCTCTGTTGATTGCAGGAACTGGAATATTCTGGCAAGCTCAAAAAATATGACCTCTAGCGATCCAGCTGGTACCGTGGATTTCTCCAAAACTGAGAAGATAGATTTTGAGAGCCATCGTTTGACATTTTTATGCTTTGGCAGGGCTTCGGGTTTGTTTTTTTGATCCAAACAATACAGAACTTGGAAGGCTTAAGAAAAGCCAGTGTCTCTGTTGTTTCATTCCCTTTCACGGTGTGAAGTGTGATTCCTGTTCACGGTGTGAATACTTGAAGCGTTAATACCAATTTATAAGGCCTTGGTAAGGCCACACTTGGAATACGGCATCCAGTTTTGGTTGCCACGATGTAAAAAAGATGTGGAGATCCTAGAAAGAGTGCAGAGAAGAGCAAAAAAGATGTTTAGGGAACTGGAGACTAAAACTTATGAAGAACGATTGCAGGAACTGGGTATGTCTAGTTTATTAGAAAGAAGGACTAGGGGAGACATGCTAGCAGTCTTCCAATATCTCAGGGGTTGCCACAAAGAAGTGGGAGTCAAACTATTCTCCAAGACACTTGAAGGCAGAACAAGAAGCAATGGGTGGAAACTAATCCAGGAGAGAAGCAACTTAGAACTAAGGAGAAATTTCCTGGCAGTTAGGACAATCACCTCCAGAAGTTGTGAATGCTCCAACACTGATCAGGGGCCTGGAGGCTAAAACGTATAAAGAACGGTTGCTGAAACGGGGTATGCCTAGTTAAATGAAAAGAAGGACCAGGGGAGACATGATGTCTTTGGGGCTGCTTTGAAGACAACAATAAGATAGATTTCATTATATACCACCTTATAATGCCTTGGCAAGGCCACACTTGGAATTCTGCATCCAGTTTTGGTTGCCACGATGTAGAACAGATGTGGAGACTCTAGAAAGAGTGCAGAGAAGAGCAACAAAGAGGATTAGGGGACTGGAGGCTAAAACCTATGAGGAACGGTTGCAGGAACTGGGTATGTCGAGTTTAATGAAAAGAAGGACCAGGGGAGACATGATAGCAGTCTTCCATTATCTCTGAGGTTGCCAAAAACAAGAGGAAGGGAGGTCAACCTATTTTCCAAAGCACCTGAGGCAGAACAAGAACCAATGGATGGAAACCTACCAAGAAGAAAAGCAACTTAAAACTAAGGACAAATTTCCTGACCGAACAATTAATTCAGAGGAATGACTTGCCTCCAGAAGTTTTTAAGAAGAGATTAGACAATCGTTTGTCTGAAATGCTATAAGGGGCTCCTGCTTGAGCAGTGGGGCTAGAGTAGAAGACCTCCAAGGTCCTTTCCAACTCTGCTATTCTGTTATTCTGTCATCCTATCCCTGAAGATACCAAGACATAGGTTGCTTGGTGGCAATCTAAACCCAAGGCATGGAAGTCACCTATGACCATCATTTCCCTCACACACACACACACAGGTACAGTCTTGGTGGCCATTGGTTGTAAAGTTTTATTTTGTTTTCAGAATTAGGGACATCTAATTAGATGAGAATTAAGTACAGGTAGTTTAGTAACCATTCAAAGTTACATTGACAGTGGGGGGAAAAAGTGACTTTTGACCATATTTCATTATGCCGGACTAATTTAGTCTCCTCTTTTCATAGTTACTTGTTCTGACCCCCTCGTCCCATACCAACACACACTACGAGCCAAAGATAAGTTACAGCATTTAATTAACAGACAGACAGATCCTTGGCAGCAAACCGGCACAGACAAGCTTGGGCAGCAATCCAGCACAGATAAGCCGTGGCAGCAATCCAGCCTGCCAAGCTCACAATAATGTTCGCCGACATTCGTTCCTGCGTTGACTTCTGCAAGAGGGGCATGTGGACAAGCAGTCTTTTTATAGTCTGGAGAGGAGCCTAATGACCACCAGCTGAGTGCAATTACCTCCTGTAACTGCGCAACTGTTCCTTACGCCTATTAGCTCTTCGGTGCTGAGCATCCAGGAACAACTCACTGCTGGCTCACTCTCTCTTGTCTCCTCCCCACTGGTCCAAGGCTCAGGCGCCTCCTGGTGGCCAACCAGCCTCTCTGCGCCCTGCTCGGAGTCGGAACCCTATCCAGGGTCCTCCACATCCTCCAGAGCCGACTCATAGGGCCCCTCGTTGTCGGAGTCTGGTGGCAGCTCCAACGGCTCCTGCTGGGCCACAACAGTTACTGGATGTATAGGAGAATACCCCAATACTTGATGCATCTTGGTTCTCTTTAGGATAAAGCAGGGAGGAGGGAAGCATACTCAGAATTACAAGATTCTGCTAATGTAACCTATTACAGGTAATCCTCGACTTAACAACAGTTCATTTAATGACTGTTCGGAGTTAAAATGGCACTCAGCAACTGCCTCACATTTATGACTGTTGCAGTGTCCTGGGGTCATGTGATCCCCTTTTGCGACCTTCTGACAAGCTAAGCCAATGGGGAAGCCAGATTCACTTAACAACTGGGTTACTAACTTAACAGATGCAGGGATCCCAGAGGTGATATTCAGCCGGTTCGGACCGGAAATTGCAAGTGGTCCCACCTCTACCCACCTAACCCGGCTCTATGCTGTCCTATTTAGGCACGTTTCCAAGCCACGTGCATGCATGCAAGCCGCACACATGATCAAAGTGCATGCGCAACGCTCCGCCGAGAAGCTGGACTGTCGCCGAGGCTTGTGGAAGTGTCGCAGGCGCATACATGCACCGTGCACATGTGTGCACGTGCCGAAGCATACATGTGGGTGATGCTGGGGCCGTTCCAACCGTACCGGTTGGAATGGAATCCGGAACCCACCACTGAACCACTGTTACATGCTATATACCTATTATCTTCCTAAGTACCTACCTACTTACTCACCCATCATTCTATTATTCTCTTTAGGTATAAACAATGTTATAAAGAACACAGAAAACAATGAACAGTAAGCCAAGTGCACGCGTAGGCGGGGCGCATACACTGACATTTGCAAATTGATAGGGAAAGTAAGTGAATACCATCCCTGAGGGATTCCCTTAACAACTGTGCCAAGAAAAGCCGTAAAATGGAGCAAAACACACTTAACAACTGGCTCACTTAGCGACAGAAACTTGGGGCTCAATTGTGGTCATAAGTCCCTGTAATTTGGTTTTGAATTCATGGGCTTACACACCTTGTTCCTATATGCGTGAGGGTACATTTAATCACAGGGACCGCAGAGGAATTTCATCCCCACAGATCAGTGGTGGGGTTCAAATAAATCAACAACCAGTTCTCTGCCCTAATGACCAATTGGGTAGGCGTGGCTCAGTGGTCATGTGACTGGGTGGGCGTGCCCAACTCAGGTCGATGGGCGCTTCACCTTAGCTGTTACAATGTCGTAAGGGTTAACTGGAAAGGCAGTTTCTGTTATTAGGGCAACAAAGATTAGGCTAGAAACAACACCAGAATGTTTCCTTCCTGCCTTCCTTACAGGATTAGCCCTGTAAAGTGGGAAAAACCAAAATGAGATTTCTTCCAACAACCGGTTCTCCGAACTGCTTAGAAAGTTACCAACCGGTTCTCCCGAATAGGTGCGAACCGGCTGAATCCCACCACTGCCACAGATGTGTCAATTGGCAACACCTCCTTAAAGCAATGAAAAAGCAGAGAGGCCCACATCGGAATGGGTTTTTTTTTTTTAAGAAATAAATAAATAGCCAGATTTAAAAGCCCAGAAGGGTGTTTTGAACATTGGCCGGATTATATGAACCATCACGCGATGGATCCTGTGAGATCAGATGGTTGTTGACATTCGTAAGTGGTTTGTGACTTTTTGCAAGGCTCAATGGATCTTTCGTTCCATGACAGCGAAGGCATCAAGACTAATCTGGGGTCGGCTGTTGTGCGTGAAAAGCTTATTTTCTGTTAAGACTGACGAAGTCAGGAAAATAATGAGGTGCTCTCATTTGCATAAACTCGCTGGATTGGGGCTTAGGAATCCAATATCTGAAAAGCTTCTCATTACAAAAGTTTGGAAGAAAAATAATTAAAAATTGGGGGGGAAAAAGATTGGCTGTAGATCCCGACGTGATTTGTCTCATCAATTTTTCTAAAATGAAAAATAGGGTCAGAAGCCTCCCGTTACTTTTGCCCACAATCCTAAACCTGAATAACAGAAAGAAACAGGATGCCAAGTATTTAAAGGGCATAGGAGGAAATTGGATGAAAAATCGTTATATTCAATAAGTCCTTCTTTCAGCATATATTTTTCCAAGAGGGGAAAAAGTAAAGCGAATAGAAACATCAGCTGTCTTGAGAAATCTGAGAAATCATTTATTATCTATATACCAAAAGAAAAAAAAAAGGACCCCCAAATTTAGGATGATTTCTTGGAAAATAAAGAGAGATTAAGTAGAAAACTCTGACTTATCACTATGAATTGTATCGTCGGGAAATCAAAGATGGACCAAATCAGAAATCACGATGCAGAGATCTCATCATTATATTTATTCTGAGAATTTTACCCATAGTGCAGAACAAGAACTGGAGCCCGTTATAAAAATGGAAAGAAACATTATGGTATAGTGTTAAAGGCACCAAGCTACAAACTGGGAGACTGGGAGTTCTAGTTCTATCTTAGAAACAAAGGTAGCCGGGCCAGTCACTTTCTCTAAGTGGAGAAGGAAAGAAGGAAGGAAGGAAGGAAGGAAGGAAGGAAGGAAGGAAGGAAGGAAGGAAGGAAGGAAGGAAGGAAGGAAGGAGAGGGAGGCAGAAAGGAAGAGATGAGAGGGAGGGGAAATTGGGGAAAGAAAGGAGGGGAAGTGGAGGGAGGGAGGAAGGAAGTAACAAAGGAATGGGAGGGAAACAGAAAGGAAGAGTTGGGGAGGATGGGAGGGAGGGAAAGTGGAGGAAGGAAGGAAGGAAGGAGAAAAATGATTCAGGATTTAGAGTCCTTGTTTTTTCTGGGCAACTTTATTTTCATGTTTCCTTCCTTCCTTCTTTTCTTTCTTTCTTTCTTTCTTTCTTTCTTCCTTCCTTCCTTCCTTCCTTCCTTCCTTCCTTCCTTCCTTCCTTCCTTCCTTCCTTGTGTCATTTTTCTTAGTACGGCCATGAGAGGTTTGAGGTCTTGTAATAATACCGGGTAGATTTTATGGGGTAAATATGTATTTGCTCTTTATTTTTCCTCTGCATTAAAGCATTTTAACCGCTGGCATGTTTTTAATAAAATAGGATGCTAAATGTATCAGAAACAAAGTCTGTCACCCCAAATGACAAATGGTTAGGCTTCTCTTTGAAAGCTGTTTTTTTTTTTTTTTAAGAAAGAAAAAAATCGGGGAGGGCCTTTTCAAGTGGTGCAGAAATCAGAATGAGATCTGTTAAAATTGTTTTTTTAGGAGTAAATGAGATGTGGCGAGCATTGTGTGAATGCAATTAACAGGAACATTTTTTAAAAATATAAGTAGCAGCTGTAGGTGTGCAAAGAAAGAACTTGAATCTGTTGTTGTTATTGATGTAATGGGATGTGAGAAGAGCCTTGAGGAACAGAAGGAAGGAGCCAAGGCAGCAGAGAAGAGAAATCTGAGTCTCCCAAGCAGGAATTGGGGATAGATTAAGCATCTCAGAAGTGACCCCTTTTGTTATTTTTAAATAAAAGCAGGGTGGGAGGAGGCAGACACAGTCAGAGTTTCGGGATTCTGTTACAGGGGGTCCACAATTGAGGCCATGGTTTCAGTGGCTAAGCTGTTAAATGAATTTTGCCCCTTTCTTGCCACAGTTGTTAAATGAATCAGCTGTTAAATGAACCTGGTTTCCTGTTGTGGCCCAGCAGGAGCTGTTGGAGCTGCCACCAGACTCCGACAGCGAGGGTCCCTATGAGTCGGCTCTGGAGGATGTGGAGGACCCTAGACAGGGGTCCAACTCCAAGCAGGGTGGAGAGAGGCTGAGTTGTTCCTGGATACCTGGCACCGAAGAGCTAATAGGCGTCAGGAACAGTTGCGCTAGTACAGGAGGTAATTGCACTCAGCTGGTGGTCATTAGGCTCCTCTCCAGACTATAAGAGGACTGCTTGTGCACACGCCCCTTTTGCAGAAGTCAACACATTGACTAAAAGTTGGAGAACTTTTGTAACTAGCTTGGCAAGCTGGATTGCTGCCAAGGCTTGTCTGAGTTGTCGCCAAGGTTCTTATCTGTTTGTTATGCTTGGCTTTTCAGCCACCGAGGTTTGGGGTTTCTTGCTAATAAAGTGTTGTGACATTCCAGTTAAGCTTGTCTCGGCATTCGTTACTGGACGGAGGAGGGGGTCAGAACAGTTTCCCCATTGACTTTGCCTTTTAGAAAGTCACCAAAGGTGATCACATAACTCCTGGATGCTGCAGCCGTCATAAAACTGGCAGAACCAGTTGCCGGGCATTTGAATGTTGATCCCATGACCAACATTTAGAAGTGTGAAAAATGGTCATAAGTCACTTTTTTCTGTGCCATCGTAACTTCAAATGAACTGTTGTAAGTTGAGGACGACTTGAATCGTGATCCTATAGTAAAGGTGGTTTTAATATTCATGACTTTGGTGTTCCAGTATGGTCTACCTCGCAGGGCTGACAGTTGTGGTCTAACTTCTCCCAGATGTGATTAGAAGTTCGAGATCAGTGGTGGCTAATCTTTTTGTCCTCGCATGCCGAAATTGTGTGTGTGCGTGCAAAAACGCATGCCCACACCCACAATGCAATGCGCCCTGCACCCCTGCGCATGTGCACACGACTCCCCCTGCCCCTCAGTGCATGCGCGTGTATCTCCCGCAGAAAATCAGCTGGCCGGCAGGGGGCATGCACGCATGTGTGGGGAACTTGAGCTGGGCGACGCCCGCAGAGAGGGCTCCGCATGCCATCTGTTACATGCGTGTCATGGGTTCGCCATCACGGTTCTAGATCATCATGGTTATAATACTAGGGGAAGATAGTAAGCCTAAGATAGAAAAGGAGACGATAAGAGACAATATAACCAATTTAGAATTGCATCTCAGAGTAAAGAAACCAGCAGATGTTATTGCAGACGATCATGATGGACTAACTTACTACCCTACTTTCATGGAGTTACTACAGTAGATAAATAGGCCAGGAGAAAACCCCACACTTCTCCCGTTTTAGTTCGCAGGGAAGGAGGAAGCATACTCAGAGCTTCCTCTGAGGTTGCTATAATGTGGTTTTAACATTCATCATTGGTGTTGACATCTACTAGGAAGGGAAGGGAAGAGATAGGAGGAAGGAAGGAGGAATGGAGGAAGGGGAATGGGTGGGAGGCAGAAAGGAAGAGATAGGAGGAAGGAAGGAAGGAAGGAAGGAAGGAGGGAGGGAGGGAGGGAGGGAGGAAGGGGAATGGGTGGGAGGCAGAAAGGAAGAGATAGGAGGAAGGAAGGAAGGAAGAAGGAAGGAAGGGAAATGGGTGGGGGGCAGAAAGGAAGAGATAGGAGGAAGGGAGGGAGGGAGGGAGGGGAATGGGTGGGAGGCAGAAAGGAAGAGATAGGAGGAAGGAAGGAAGGAAGGAAGGAAGGGAAAAGGGTGGGGGGCAGAAAGGAAGAGATAGGAGGAAGGAAGGGAGGGAGGGAGGGGAATGGGTGGGAGGCAGAAAGGAAGAGATAGGAGGAAGGGAGGGAGGGAGGGAGGGGAATGGGTGGGAGGCAGAAAGGAAGAGATAGGAGGAAGGAAGGAAGGAAGAAGGAAGGAGGGAGGGAGGGAGGGGAATGGGTGGGAGGCAGAAAGGAAGAGATAGGAGGAAGGAAGGGAGGGAGGGGAATGGGTGGGAGGCAGAATGGAAGAGATAGGAGGAAGGAAGGAAGGAAGGAAGGAAGGAAGGAAGGAAGGAAGGAGGGAGGGAGGGGAATGGGTGGGAGGCAGAAATGAAGAGATGGGAGGAAAGAAGGAAGGAAGAAGGAAGGAAGGAAGGGAAATGGGTGGGACGCAGAAAGGAAGAGATAGGAGGAAGAAAGGAAGGAAGGAAGGAAGGAAGGAAGGAGAATGGGAACGGGTGGAAGGCAGAAATGAAGAGATGGAAGGAAGGGAAGGAGGGAGGGAGAAGAATGAGAGGGAGGCAGAAAGGAAGAGATGGGAGGGAGGGAAGAAGGAAGGAAGATTTAACACTCCCATTTAAAAAAAAAAGAAATTAAAACACTTAAATGATATATTGCCATTAGCCACCTGAAGGGAAGGGATGAAACAGCTGAGATCAAAGGCTACTTGACAGCCTAGGTTCTGCGAATGAGATTCAGCATCTTTTGCCATTCAATTAGATTTTTTGAATGCCTTCAAAGTAATTGCTGAGAGTCTCCCACACAACGAATTTAGCAATTTTATTGACTATGTGTCATGAAGTCATTTTCCACTCCTAGTGACCAGTGGTGGGATTCAAATAATTTAACAACCGGTTCTCTGCCCTAATGACCAATTGGGTAGGCGGGGCTCGGTGGTCATGTGACTGGGTGGGCGTGGCCAACTCGATGTCACTCAGGTCGATGGGTGTGTCACCTTAGCTGTTACAATGTCGTAAGGGTTAACTGGAAAGGCAGTTTGTATAAGCAGGGGAGTAAAGATTAGGCTAGAAACAACACCAGAATGTTTCCTTCCTGCCTTCCTTACAGGATTAGCCCTGTAAAGTGGGGGGGGGAGATTTCTTCCAACAACCAGTTCTCCGAACTGTTTAGAAAGTTAACAACCGGTTCTCTCGGGTAGGTGCGAACCGGCTGAATCCCACCACTGCTAGTGATTGTATGGATAGGTTTGCCCACGATGTCTGAGCCCTAACCAGATCTTTAGGTATCCCCATGGTGCACTCATCACCATTGCCATGTTTCAAACTGACAACCTTTATTCCTGCCCCATATTTCCCCCCGTCCAAATCTCGATCGTTTTTCTTTTCCTTATATTTCATATTTTATCCTCAAAGTGACCCTGCAGATAGGACTGAGAGCTAACCTTAGGGGAAAAATGCTGGATCGAGACTGGAAACCTTTAAAAGATCCAAAAGACTACCGTATTTTTCGCAGTATGATGGACTTTTTTGTCACCCAAAAGGGGGTGAAAATGTCTGTGTGTCTTATAGACCGAGTATTGCCTAAGTCCCGCCCACCCACCAGCCATTTTTTTGGCCTGCACACCCCTTTTTCGGGCCTTTTTCAGGCCTTTTGGGGGTTCTTTTCAACCCATTTTGAGGCTCTATTTTTTGGCCCATTTTCGAGGCTTTTTTCAACCCATTTTTTCCAAAAAACAGGCCAAAAAGCCTCAAAATGGGCCAAAAGAAGCCTCAAAAACGGACTAAAAACGCCTCAAAATGGGCTGGAAAAAAGCCTCCAAAACAGGTCACAAAATCTTCAAAAAAAGGGACCCCAAAAGCCTCAAAAATGGGTAGAAAAAACGCTGGGAAAGGGCCGAAAATGAGGCGCTCAGAGGCCAAAAACCTGTTTTTTGTTGTTGTTTTCCTCTTCTAAATTTAGGTGCATCTTATAGTCAGGTGCATCTTATAATCTCAAAGATACGGTAATTAAACGCTACTACGTTCTCTTCTGAACCGCTTAGGGATGAAATTAAACCACCGCAAATACATAAAACCTTTTTCCTGATGAGATCTCCAGAACAATGAGCCTTTTCCCAATCCATCTGGGTATATTTATCAAATATTCATTAATGTATTACAAATGTTACTTAAACCATTAAAAGCTTCTAATAACCTTTTCAAAAGAATTACAGAAAACAATCAATCACCATGTGTTTGTCTGCAGTTGCTCGTATCCTGCCATTCAGAACAAGGGAAAGTCCCAAAGCGGCAATGGGGAGATTTAGAAGAAACCAATAATTATTTTAAAAATGTATGCAGCTCAAACATTCAGCATTCAAGTCATTTTGACAATTGGTAGCCAAGACAAAAAGGGAAGGAAAAAAAAACAATCTGTGTGAATCGGCTTCCCTAAGGGTGGTCTTCGTAATTTATTAATACATTTGTCCATGTATTAATACAATAATAAATGAGTCAATTAATTGTGTTCAATGAGTAAATCGTTGGATTAATTACTGTGTTTTCCCAAAAATAAGACAGGTTATACTCTGGTTGATACTCTTTGCTCACAGCTGGTCATTTGCATTCTTTTAGAGAGTCTCTGAGGCAGTGGTGGGATTCAGCCGGTTCGCACCACTTCAGGAGAACCGGTTGGTAACTTTCTAAGCAGTTTGGTGTTTCGAGTTTCGAGTTTCATTTTATTTATATGCCGCCCTATTCCCGGCGGGACTCAGGGCGGCGCACAAACTCAAGGAGGGGAAGGGAAAAAGACAAAAACTACAAAAGTACAGGGCATTTAAAAAGAACCGACAGCCACACTTTTCGAGAGGGGAAGGGAACTCATCGACCCCAGGCCTGCCGACACAGCCAGGTTTTAACAGCTTTTCGGAAGGCCTGGAGAGAGGTGAGGGTCCGAATCTCTGTGGGGAGTTCGTTCCAAAGGGCCGGAGCCGCCACAGAGAAGGCCCTCCCCCGGGTAGAGGCCAGATGACATTGGCTGGTAGACAGAACCCGGAGGAGGCCCGCTCTGTGCGATCTAATGGGTCTTTGGGAGGTAATTGGTCTTTGGTGAACTGGTTGTTGGAAGAAATCATTAGGGCAGAGAACTGGTTGTTAAATTATTTGAATCCCACCACTGCTCTGAGGCCACATGGAAGTTTATCTGTGCTATCAATTAACCTTCATGACTCTATAAAGCAGGCACGTCCAAAGTCCGGGCCGGGGGCCAATTGTGGCCCATTTTCAAATTTCAAGCGGCCCGCAGTCTCTTCTCCTCACCGGCTCAGCCTGTCACTCATCCCCGCCAGCCAGCGTTTTTTCCTTCACGGCACAGTGATTCCCACAGCTGCCCCCTGACGCCCATCCACAGCTGGCTGTGCACCGCCTTCAAGGCTGGCGGTTATATTTCACCAGAAAAATGGCAGTAGACCTGAGTCAGCACTCTCGCAGTGTGACCCTCGTGACACAAGGCCTGTGTGCCCGTTTCTAAAATGGCGACTGTAACTAAAAAAAGGGAAGTTGACAGCGAGGGTCGCCGCTTCCAGGACACGTGGAAATTGGAGTATTTTCACAGTCGGCGCCAACAGCTCCCTCTTGTCAACGTTTACCGCCAGCTAGATAAAGAAAGGTTCCAAGAGATTCAAACATTTGCTAAGAAAATGCGGAGCTTGTTTGGTTCGACCTACTAGTGCGAGAAGACATTCTCGGTTATGAACATTAACAAGAACTGTGTGAGGACGAGACTAAGAGCCGAGGTGGCGCAGTGGTTAAATGCAGCACTTCAGTTCAGCAGTTTGGCTGTTCAAATCCCACCAGGCTCAAGGTTGACTCAGCCTTCCATCCTTCCGAGGTGGGTAAAATGAGGACCCAGATTGTTGTTGGGGGCGATATGCTGACTCTGTAAACCGCTTAGAGAGGGCTGAAAGCCCTATGAAGCGGTATATAAGCCTAACTATTGCTAAGTGACTTTCCCCTGTGTCACATCTTGTGCATCAAAAGCACTGTTTTTGTGCCAGACCTCCCCTATATCATGCAGTCCAGATCTCAGTAACACCCTTCACATTAGTGCAGTTAAGTTAGTCTTTCATAAAATAGTTCATTTGAGTTTAATATTAATGGTTCAAAGAATGTCAGGCTGAATGGCCGGCCCCACACATTTTCCCCTCACCAAATCTGGTCCTCCTTGCAAGAGGTTTGAATACCCGGGCTCTAAAGAATGCAAATGACAAGAAGATATTAGACTGTGCAGAAATGAATAGGTTGACATTGAGAATAAAAGACAAGGAGGAATGAGTGAACTACAGGACATGGGGGCGATTTTATGAGTGGCTTGAAAAAAGATATAAATAGAAAGAAAAAGGAACAAAAACATGAAATAAGTATCTCAGACGACACGTGATTAATATAGGGGGATGGGAAATAAAAAAAAAATCAAAATGTAAATGTACAGGTGGAAAAATGATATGAATTGACAAATGTTAAATAACAATTATAAGAATGTATATCTAAGAATGAATTTGAAAGGAAAAATAAAAAACCTTTTTACCAAGCCAAGGTGGCGCAGTGGTTAAATGCAGCACTGCAGGCTACTGCTAGATCAGCAGGTCAGCAGTTCAAATCTCACCGGCTCAGGGTTGACTCAGCCTTCCATCCTTCCGAGGTGCATAAAATGAGGACCCAGATTGTTGGGGGCAATATGCTGACTCTCTGTAAACCGCTTAGAGAGGCCTGAAAGGCCTATGAAGCGGTATATAAGTCTACTGCTATTGCTATTGCTACCCAAAAAAAAATGCAAATAACCAGCTGTCTGCAAGGAGTATAAATCCTTCCATTCCCCAATTCCATTTTAAATCGTATTTTATCAAATTCCATTTTATATTGCTTTTATTAAATTTTACTAATAATTTGTTGCTGGAACTTTGCACTTTGATATGAACCCATGGCAGTGGTGAAATTCATTTTTTTTAACTACCAGTTCTGTGGGCGTGGCTTGGTGGGCGTGGTGTGGCTTGGTGGGCGTGGCAGGGGAAGGATACTGCAAAATCTCCATTCCCACCCCACTCTGGGGCCAGCCAGAGGTGGCATTTGCCGGTTCTCCGAACTGCTCAAAATTTCCGCTACCGGTTCCCCAGAACCTGCTGGATCTCACCCCTGGCCCAAGGGCTAATCAATAAAAACTCAAGGCCAATGTCAATGCCTAAACCGATGGTCTCCAACATCAGTGTTGAATTAGAAACCCCTGTAACCTGGCTGCTGATTCTGAAGATTAGAGAGTTAAATCACTGAGCAGCGACACTTCCTCTCATTTCAAAAGGAAGCTGCGGATTTGAGATTACTGCAGAAGAAGCCTCCCAATCCTGGCGAAGGGATTGCAAGCTTTCCCAAGAGTTAATCTTGGCATTGATGGGCGTGCCAAGCCATGAGAAGAATGCAAAAAAGCCAACACTGAGGTGGCTTCTTTTGAACTCCCGAGCAAGCCACGAATGTTTGGCTCTTCACCCGAGCTTGTTCCGTTTTGGAGCATGGGGAAGAATTCCATGTTCACGATCCGCGGTGTTTTTCTGAAAAAAAAATAATGAAGTCCCAACCAGGAAGGGGGAGGGCGGGTTTGGGAAGATGCGACGAGGAGAAAAAGGAGCCAATTTTCTGCCAGCCTCTGAATCGCCTCTCTGTTCCTCCAACTTCACAGGGGTCTCGTCTGCCTGTGATAAATGTCAGCCAGGCAGAAGGGATTTGAATTCGCCTTTTGTTGACGGCCTGTAAGAGCCCAGGCTCCTTTGCCATACAAGCCAATCCGCTCTAAGCCTCCCATTCATTGCGCATTCGTCTTCGGCGGTGCAGGAGCCCACTGAAAGCCACAATTGTCCTCCGCAAGAAAAGAAATGTATATTAAAATTCTCGAGACCTTCCACATCCTCCCTACATGAGCCTCTGAAGCTGCTGAATATGTGCCGCCTTTTAGTAAAGAGCCAGAGGAAGGCGGGGAGCAGGTCCTAGCAATGTCGCCATTGATGCTTTTCTACCCTCCTCGTTGCTGCACCCACCCACCCCCGTTAGTCGCAATTTACATAAGAATGGATGAAAGGGTGTTGCGATGAGAAACTGAGGAAGGCTCCTATTTGGCTGTTCCCAGCACCACCAAGACTTGGGAATGCAGGAGGTTTAATCTAGGCCAAAAGAGGGCTGGAGGTAGAAAAGGGACCTCAGGAATGAGATGGATGGCGTTGATAGAGATGGCTTGTCTTCACAAAGCCTTGGGATTAAAGGTCAAGGTTCCCCTCAAACATGTGTGCTAGTCATTCCCGACTCTAGGGGGTGGTGCTCATCTCCATTTCAAAGCCAAAGAGCCAGCGCTGTCCGAAGACGTCTCCGAAGTCATGTGGCCGGCATGACTAAATGCCGAAGGGGCACAGAACGCTGTTACCTTCCCAGCAAAGGTGGCACCTATCTTTCTACTTGCATTTTTTACGTGCTTTCGAACTGCTCGGTTGGCAGAAGCCGGGACAAGTTAACGGGAGCTCACTCCGTTACGCGGCGCTTGGGATTCGAACCCTCAAACTGCCGACCTTTCTGATTGATGAGCTGAGCGTCTTAGCCACTGAGCTACCCTTAGACTTGGAAGAAGACACCACAATTCCTTGGACGTTCTCTCCCAAGGAGAGCGAAAGAATGAAGGAAGGCATCTCTTCAATAATGAACAAAGCAAGGGTACTTTCCCACGGGCCTTTTAGATCTACTGATTTTTCATGTTTTATATGGAGGAGGTTGTTTTCCAGGTGAGGGACTATGAGAAGAGAGAAGGAGCAGGGGGTATCTTTTTTAAGTTTTTTATTGATTTTATTTTGTATCCAACTTTTATTATTTTTATAAACAACTCAAGGCATATCTAATATTCCCTCCTTGTCGTATTTTCACCAATACAACAACCGTGTGAGATACGTCGGATTGAAAGAGAGTGACTGACTGAAAGTCACCCAGCTGTCTTTCATGCCTAAGATTTTAAATTTTAACAATTGTACTTTTCATTTTTAAATTTTTAAATGCTTTTTTATCTGTCTGTAAGCTGCCCAGAGTCCCAAGGGAGTGGGCGGCATACAAATTTTATTAAATTGAAATTGAAAATTAAAGAGGTAAATTTTTAAAAAAGTTTCTGCACTCTGCAGACCTCCCAAACCCTCTGCACACCTCATTTTGTTTGTGGAAAACGGGGCATGCATAGCCTTTAGGAGGCTTGTAGAGTGTTCCTGGGAGCTGGGGAGGTAAAAACGAGCAAAAACCGGCCCGTTTTTCATATTTTTCATATTTTTGCCCCCCTAGCCCCCAGGGACACTTTGCAGGCCTCCCAAAATCTCTGCACGTCCATTTTGGTGAAGAGGGAGAGGTTTTGGGAGGCCCAAAATGCTGTATTCAGTGTATAAGATGCACCCAGATTCTCTCCCTCTTTTTGGGGGGAAAAAGGTGCGTCTTATACTCTGAAAAATACGGTATATATGGACAAAAACAAAAGCCCAGAAGTCCTCAACATCTGTCCTTCAGCACCGCCAAGAACAATCTGACGATCCGGTATTTTTCTTCTTCTTTCCTTTTTCTAGTATTCCTTTGCACACACACACCTCAATCCAGTCTTCCAAATCGCTTTTTCCTGGCATTCCATCTCCGTTTCCGAGACTCCATCAGCATCATAACCTTGCTTGCATAATTAAAGTTGCTCCTTTCTAGGATTCACTGAACCGCACAGTCATTCATATTTATTGCCAACGGGCACGGGAGGCCTGGGGAGATTTGGCCCAATTAGCAAGCTCGCATCCTCTGATTTTTGCACACATCCCTCCCTCGGATGAAATGGCTCATCCTGGAAGCTGCAAATGAAAAAAGAAAAAAAAAAGGAGAAGGGAGGAGATAAATATGGGGGTAGAGGTTCAGCTGCGTTGCCCTTCCTTGCACAGGTGATCCACACTCTGTCTTTGTGCAAAGGACAGAATAACAGTATCGGAAGGGACCTTGGAGGTCTTCTAGTCTAACCCCCTGCTCAAGCTGGAGAGCTTATACCATTTCAGACAAATGGTGGTCCAATCTCTTCTTTAAAACTTCCAGTATTGGAGCATTCACAACTTCTGGAAGCAAGTCGTTCCACTGATTAATTGTTCTCACTGTCAGGAAATGTCTCATTAGTTCTAGGTTGCTTCTCTCCTTGATTAGTTTCCATCCATTGGTCCTTTTCTTGCCTTCAGGTGCTGTTGTGGCCTGCCAGCGGCCAGTGGAGCTGACAGCAGATTCGGACAGTGAGGATGCTGGGAAGGAACATGGGCCAGTCCTGGAGTCTTGGGAAGGCTCCGGTGAGGGCTCTGCATTGGAGGCATAGAGGGGGCCAGGGCCATGTGCCAGTTATCAGCTGCTTTCAGAGTCAGACATCAGTGAGGCAAAACTGTGTCAAAAAAAAGTTGTGAAACGTGGTTGCTTAACAATGGAGATTTTGGACTCAGTTGTGGTTGTAAACTGGCCCCTGCTGTGTTTGCAAATGTGGTTATGAAAGGAAGGCGCCTCATTTATTGAAATAAGGTGAAAGTGGGTAAGAGAGGGGGGGGTTGCCAAGGAGAACACCCATTTATTATTTCTGGCTTCAGTGCTTTGATCTGTCAGTCCTTGAAATTCCGAGGCGGCTTTTAAAAGAATTTTCACTTCACACACTGACAATATTGGGAACGAGAATTGTCTAGAGCTGAACGTCTTCGCAAGGACCCTGCTCTTTGGCTAAAAGGATAAAGTGGGAGGATAGTTGGAGATAAAGGAGAATATTTGTAGCTCAGGGTTGAAACGAGGGGTCCTTGGCGCTCTCTGAGCCTGGTTGTTTTCTTGCAGGCGTTTCATCACCCAACTATGTAACATCATCAGGGCTTCTGGTTATGTTCTTGCAGACGTTTCATTACCCAACTGTTGTGACCCAGCAGGAGCCGTTGGAGCTGCAAACAGACTCCGATAGCGAGGGACCCTATGAGTCGGCTCTGGAAGATGTGGAGGACCCTGGACAGGGTTCAGACTCCGAGCAGGGACCAGAGAGGCAGGTTGGCCACCAGGAGGCGCCTGAGGCATGGAGCAGTGGTGAAAGCCAAAGGCAGTTGGTCCCTGACGTCAGGCCCTAGAGCAGTGTGGAGGAGCTAAGGGAGTTGGTCCCGGATGCCAGGCAAAGACAGGCAGATAAGCGCCGACAGCAACTACAGAGATATAGAAGATAATTGGGGCCAGGTGGTTGTGATTAGGCTCCTCCCAAGAGAGTATATAAGAAGAGACTTTGGGAGGAGGCTGTTTGCAGGACTCAATTATTATACTAAAGCTGGAGAAGCTCTTGTGTGTATTTCTTATCTGTGGAAGTCTGGGTTGCTGCCAAAGTCTTGTCGGTGTGTTAATTTACTGTGAATAAATTGTCTAGCAGTAATCTTGTGTCGTCATGACTCACCATACGGAGGGGGGGTCAGAACACCCAACTAAGTAACACCATCAGTGCTAGTGGTTGTTTTCTTGCAGACGTTTCATGACCCAACTAGGTAACATCATCAGGACTAGTAAGGATCTCTAGCAGCAGTGGGTTTCACATTTTGTTACCCCCGGTTCGCATTGCATGCGCCCGCTTACTTCATGCATGTGCCTTGCTCACGCACGGGCCTTCTGCACGTGCGCCTGGTCTCAAAAACATGCCTGAATAGCGGGCATAGAGCCAGGATGGTTGGGCGGACCCACCCACGATTTCCACTACCGGTTGAATAATACCAGCTGAATAATACCTCTGATCTCTGGTAATGCTCTCAATTTATATTCTAGTTGGTGGGAATGGTCCTGAGTGGCTGTTTACTTTAGCTTGTTCGGCAGTTCTTTGAATGGGATATTGTCCATTTCTTGATTGCTGATCTGACATTAATTTTGGTGCTAATCACCAACTACCAAACAAGCTAACAGCAAACCACCCAATCAAAGAACACCCAAAAACCGCTCCCACCAAACCAGACATATACATTGAGAGCAAACTCCATTCCTTACTAACCCTGATGTTGTTAGCCAGATTGGTAATGAAATGCCCGCAAGAAAACAGACCACCTGAATTGTTGAAGAGCATTTTTTCCCCCAGCATTTGATTTTTATCAGGTTTAAAAAATGGAAGATGGATACCCTATGATTTTCCTTTGACCGTGTGCAGTAACATTTGAAAACTTGGAAAGATATCCTCTTGTGGTCCCTTTCTCGTGTTCTCGGATTTTTTAAAGCCAGATGCTGTTCTGTTCCCAGTTCCACCACAATACCGCGAAGCCCTTATCCGCGGAGACATAAGTGTGAGTGCTAATCCGCGCTGTCCAAATCGCTAAAGCAAATGCGATCTTACCGTGCTGACATAAGGGCAGAGGGCAAATCCGCGCCTTCCGAAGCGCCCTAAACCTAACCCTAAACCTAATCCTAAACCTAAACCTAAACCTAAACCTAACCCTAAACCTAACCCTAAACCTAACCCTAAACCTAACCCTAAACCTAACCCTAAACCTAACCCTAAACCTAACCCTAAACCTAACCCTAAACCTAACCCTAAACCTAACCCCTAAACCTAATCCTAACCCTTACCTTAATTTAAATCGGCTTTCTGCCGCCGCGCTGTCTTAAAGCGCCCTTCTGTCGCCGCGCTGTTGTCGCGACGGTGATGATGCGCGGTGATGACGTCACAGCTTTAGCGACGCAGTTTTATCACCGCTACTTTGACGAGCGCGGTTTTGTCATGCCACGCTGTTCCCAAGGTCCAGATCCTGGAATAATCCACTTCCTTTCTTCTTGGACCAGGGATGGGCTTCAAAAAATTTAGCAGTGGGTTCTCTGCCCCGGTTGCTGGGTGGGCGTGGCCATGGTGGGCGTGGCCTAGCTGGCCTCCTTCACCATGGGTAGCCTTTTCTCCCTCCCCAGGCTCTGCAGGCTTTCCTTGAGGCTCTGGGAGAGCGGAAACGGCCTCCCACCGGACTTCAGAAGCTCCTTGAAGGCCAGAAATGGGCCCATTCCCAGCCTTTTGGAGCCTCCGGGAGGCCCGTTTTTCATCCTCCCCAAGCCTCCGTGCGGGCCCTGCTCTTACCTAGCATACAAAACGGGCCACATGGAGACTCCTGGGAGTGACGGGACAGGGTGGGAGGGACGAGGCGGGATGGGCAAGACCAGCCAGGAGTAGGATTTGGAGGGTTCGCCGAACCGCGCAGAATCTTCACTAGGAGATCAGCCAAACCCAGCCGAACCTGGAGGAGGCCACCCCTTGAGAAATGACAGCTGCTAAATGATTAGTCTGCAACATTACAATGGTTCAGAACTTTTCTCTCTCTCTCTCTTAAATCTCAGAACCTTTTATGGTTAAATAAAGAATCTCTGTATCGGTTGCTTCAATAGCAATAGCAGTAGACTTATATACCGCTTCATAGGCCTTTCAGGCCTCTCTAAGCGGTTTACAGAGAGTCAGCATATTGCCCCCAACAACAATCCGGGTCCTCATTTTACCCACCTCGGAAGGATGGAAGGCTGAGTCAACCCTGAGCCGGTGAGATTTGAACCGCTGACCTGCTGATCTAGCAGTAGCCTGCAGTGCTGCATTTAACCACTGCGCCACCTCGGCTTCAGAGATTGATGAAGGTTCGGGAGGCAAATAGCTTTGTGCGACCCGGCGTCTAAGCAAGAGACAGGATGGGAAAAACGCTATAATGAGCCTAGCCCCATCACAACCCTGAAGTCACACTTATAAGTGTACACAAGCAGCAGAATTTGTGTTGTGACGGGAGAGGGTTTATTTCATTTCGCCGTTTGACAAAAATTGACAGGTTTCGCAGATTTCTCTGCCTGCAACCACCATTATTAGTAAGACAATACACTTAGCTTGCCAGTTTGACAGAAAAAAAGGCTAAATGAATGGAAAAGAGTTCATTTGTTAACATGTATTTTTATGCCACATCAGTTTAGACAAATCTAAACGGCTTCCAGGCACAGTCAAAACTCATAACACACTGACAAAATAGGTAACGGTAGTAATCTATAAAGTTGTAGACATTCTAATTAATTTCACCAAATCACACAATGCATACAGGAATAGCACCGTAGGTCTCCTACATATCTAATTGTGGCATCTCTAATTCCCCAGCACTTGGTTGAGTAACCAAGTTTTCAGCCACTTTCTAAATATTAATTGTGAGGATGTAAATCTAGTTGAGGTCAGAGAGAGACTGGCCAAGCCAGAGGGAGGCATCAAATGGGGAATTAGTCTGGAATCACTTGTTGTGCTTTCAATGCTTGGTCCTATGTTGTGTTTTTCTTTTTTGGCGGGGGGGGGGATTGGTTTTCTTTCCCCGGTTTCTGCTCCATTCATTCTCTGGTAGGAATGCCGGGGAATAGCCCCCCTTGGGAGATAAACAAAAAGGTATCCTCATCACTTACACCACAGTGACAGTCGGGTTTCTGGTTAACTTAATTTGTCGTATCACTTTGCTGAAACAGTAGGGGTCCTCCTCAAATACGAGGCCCATGATTGAAGCTCACCTTCTTCTGTTTTCCCCCTTCTCGACTTCCACTATAAAACTATAAAATTACTTATCCGCCCTTAATGGAGGCTTATTAGAATTCCACCATTCCTATCCTCCTGTAATGATGCTCCTAAATCATGTTTTCTCCTCCTCCACCACCACCTCCTCCTCCTTCTCCATCTTTTTTTCTTCTTCCTCCTCCTCCTCCTCCTCCTCCTCCTCTTCTTCATTGTAGTCTCCTACTCTTCCCCTTTTCCTCCTTCTCCTCTCTTTTCCTTCAGTTTTTCTTCCTCATAATCTCTCCTCCACTTCTTATGTTCATCGTAGTCTCATCCTCTTCTCCTCCTTTTCCTCTTTCTCCTTCTCTTCCTCTTTTCTTCAGCTCCTCTTCCTCGTAATCTCTCCTCCTCCTCCTCAATCTTCTCCTCCTACATTTCCTCCTCCTCCTCCCTGATCTTCTTCATTCTTTTTGCATCTGGGAAAACCCAGCAATTTCTGAAATCTTTTTTGTTTTTATTTCTCCCCCTAGGTTGTTGTTTCATAACATTTTATACCAGAAAAGCGGCACTAGAAGCCCAGAATGCGCTGCACAATATTAAAACTTTACCTGGGGTGAGTATATACGCTTATTTTATTTCATGGGGATGGAGGGAAGAAGGGGAGCAGGCGGGGTGGGGCGAAGAGAGGAGAGGAAAGGAATAGTTGTTTTTTGCAGGAAGACGCCACTTATTAGCTCTTAAGTGCCCCACTTTGCGCAGAGGTTAATGGCTGAGGGTAGGTGATCTCTGCCATCTGGCACCCAACGGTGATCTTGGAGGTTGCATTTCCAGATGTAAACCAGAGCAATAGTTCATTATAAGTGTGCTGTTGTTTTTTTAAGTGCCTTCCCAATTTCTAACAAATGGAGAGTGATAGGCCTCCACAGTTTCATAAATCGTTATCTGTACTAGACTGGCCTGCATAGGACCAGGGCAGGGGAGGATGGGAACTGTAGTTAAACAACTGTTGGAGACCTACAAGGTCCCATGCAGAGAATAAACCAGGATTGAAGGGGGGGGTGATTTTATTGTGATGGAATATTAATCTATTCCTTCTTGGTGATTTGAATCCTAAAAGGAGTCAGGAAAAGCATCTTTTCTTGACCAGCGACTTCAGGGTTTGATGCATTGGGTAGTATGCAGCGGTTCAAATCCCACCGGCTCAGGGTTGACTCAGCCTTCCATCCTTCCGAGGTGGGTAAAATGAGGACCCAGATTGTTGGGGGCAATATGCTGACTCTCTGTAAACCGCTTAGAGAGGGCTGAAAGCCCTATGAAGCGGTATATAAGTCTACTACTGCTATGCGGCCGATTCCGTAGTGGTAATTTTTGCCTTTGTATGTGAGATGAATTCAGAAATTGTGCTGGGTCAGGGGTGTTAAACTTGATTTCATTGAGTGCCGCATCAGGGTTATGTTTGACCTCATGGGGGGTGGCTAGGAGTGGGCGTGGTCATGGTGGATGTGGTCAGCATGGTCATGATGGGCATTTGACACAGGCTCAAGATGTGCTTTCCCCCTTCTCTTCTTTCTGTCAGCATTCCAAATATCATCCAGAATTAAATCAGAGCTCAAGACATAACTTTCATCAAAGTTCCAATTTAATAAGACAGACATGTTGGTACATCTGTGGGAAACCCGAATCTGAAAGCTTCCTGGGTTTCCACCCAGTTGAAAGTTCATGATCTTGTCCCCACACTCACAAGTCCATAACATGGTCCAATCTTCCTCTGCCACGCTGACATTTCCACCCATCTAGTTCCGGTCAGGTGCAGAGATGCGGAGACAAAGAATGACCTTGGGCTTCTAGAAAGGAATGTTTTATTTTAACAACAACATATTCTACTCCTTACTGTTCCCCACTAATGAAACAGCATAGTGGAAGAGCCGAGGTAGCGCAGTGGTTAGAGTGCAGTACTGCAAGCTACTTCATCTGACTGCTAGTTGCAGTTCGGCGGTTCAAATCTCACCGGCTCAAGGTTGACTCAGCCTTCCATCCTTCCGAGGTGGGTAAAATGAGGACCCGGATTGTTGTTGGGGGCAATATGCTGACTCTGTAAACCGCTTAGAGAGGGCTGAAAGCCCTATGAAGCGGTATATAAGTCTAACTGCTATTGCTATATAGTAAAAAGAGAGTGGGAGGGGCAGGCCAAAGATCCTAAAAGGAATATGACTGCAGGTCTGACACTTTCTTTCCTTACCACTCCCTAGACTTCAGAAGCACTCTGCTGGCCAAAAACGAACCACGCAGAGGCCTGGCGAGGCCCCGGTGTGGCCCGTTTTCGGCCTCCCCTGCCTCCGGTAGCACTCTGCTGGTCAAAAACAGGCCACACCCACCCATGAGGCCTCCGTGTGGTTTTTGGCAAGCAGAGTGCTGCTGGAGGCCGGGGAGGCCAAAAATGGGTCATAGCGGGCTGCACGCATTCCCCCACCTGGTGGCCCGTTTTGGCTGGCAGGGACACCGCGGGCCTGTCCTTTGATATTTCCAGGCCGCCCCCTCGCAGGCCAGATTTGAGCCTTGAGTTTGACACACACACACACCCCGTGCTAAGCTTTGCTTTGGTAGAACTAACCCACAAGTTGCCAAAATTTGAAGGCCCCTTCCCTACGCCTTATCTCTTGGGACATGCATGCAACATTGTAAAGAGAAGGCAGATGAATAGTAATGTTTGCGTGGCTGGCGCACCTCTTGTCCCATTCTACGCGCGGCCCTGTTGCCAATCCACGGGCTTCCCAGTCGATTGACTGAAGACAAAAGCAGTTTTTTGGTTTACCCTCCCTCGTGTCTTTGCACGCTGTGAAAAAGCACACGAGACCAATAAGGAAGGTTTAGCTAAATAGCTAAATACCAGTTATGTGAACAGATGAGTCAGTTTTTTTCATCTCTGAAATGCTTCTGGGGAGCGCCTGGTAAATGAATGTTATCTTTTCCACCAAAACCAAGATAAGCACAAGATATTCCTGCCTCAAATTCTCCACTCGGCACAAAAGTTTGAGGGTGGAGTAGTGTTTTTTTTTCCTACAGTGTCCCAGGTTCCTATTTTTTCAGCTAATCCCTAAATCAGTGGTGGCTAACCTTTTTCTCATCGCGTGCCAAAAACGGGGGGGAGTGCAGGGGGGGCGGTCATGCGCAGGCGTGCCCACGCCCATAATTCTGTGTGACGACTCCCTCCGTCCTTCCACTTTTGGCTCGCGATGGACCTGTTTTTCACCCTCCCCAGGCTCCAGAGGCTTTCTAGGAACCTGGGTAGCACGAAAACGGCCCCCTCGGAGGCCCTCCGGAGGCTTCAGGAGGCTTCTCCTGAACGGCCCAATGCGCAAATCGGAAGTCCATTCCTAAACTTCCAGGGAAGCCTCCGGAGGGCGAAAAACGGCCAAAAACGAAGGCCAAAGTGGAGCTGACAGGGCAACACCTCGCGTGCCCTAACAAATGGCATGCCACAGGTTTGCCATCACGGCCCTAGATCACAACTTCTTTGTGACGCAAGGGTTGAAAATTCCGCTGGAAAACGTCAGCTGGAATTCTCAGTGAGACCCGGAATCCATTATGATCTTCTTTAAGGGCAAAGAGGATTGAAATCTAATGTATAAATTCTAGTAGAATTCATTTTCAGCCATTGGTGCCGGAAGATGCCATTAGCAATCATCTTTCTTTTTCTTTTTTTCTTACTCTTTCCAAGCGAAAGAATATGTGCTTTTCAGCACACAGGACACAAGTACAGTTTAGGTGCAATTAATGACTCTCAGCAGTAGCAGGCTGAACCAATGGAGGCAGCCGGAAATATAGGTACGGCAGAAAATAAGAATATGAATGATAGTGACGCTGCTATGCCATCCATAGCTGGGCGAGCAGGACAGGTCACATCGTAGTGAGAATCCTGGTCATGACACATCAGTTGTGCCATGCTAATTTTGATTTCATAGATCTCCCATTGGCTACAAATATCACTCTAGTGGTTAAGGCAATAGACTGGAAACCAGGAGACTGTGAGTTCTAGGGCTACTTTAGCCCTTACAGCCAGCTGGGTGACTTTGGGCCAATCAGCAGGAGATTGTGAGCTCTAGTCCCGCTTTAGGCCTGACAGCCAGCTGAGTGACTTTGGTGAGTTCTAGTGTTGTCCCTTTGGCATGAAAGCCAGCTGGGTGACTTTGGACCAATGACCAGGAGACTGTGAGTTCTAATCCCGCCTTAGGCATGACAGCCACCTGGATGCCTTTGGGCCAATCACCAGGAGACTGTGAGTTTTAGTCCTGCCTTAGGTCTGATAGCCAACTGGGTGACTTTGGTGAATTCTTTGGCATGAAAGCCAGCTGGGTGCCTTTGGGCCAATCACCAGGAGACTGTGAGTTTTAGTCCCACCTTTGGCTTGACAGCCAGCTGGGTGACTTTGGTGAGTTCTACTCTAGTCCCTTTGGCATGAAAGCCAGCTGGGTGACTTTGGACCAATCACCAGGAGACTGTGAGTTCTAGTCCCGCCTTAGGTGTGACAGCCAGCTGGATGCCTTTGGGCCAATCACCAGGAAAGTGTGAGTTTTAGTCCCGCCTTTGGCCTGACAGCAAGCTGGGTGACTTTGGTGAGTTCTACTCTAGTCCCTTTGGCATGAAAGCCAGCTGGGTGACTTTGGACCAATCACCAGGAGACTGTGAGTTCTAATCCCGCCTTAGGCGTGACAGCCAGCTGGATACCTTTGGGCCAATCACTCTCTCTCTCTCTCTCTCTCTCTCAGCCCAATTCACCTCACAGGTTTTTGTTGCAGGGAAAGTTGGAGGAAGGAATATTAAGTATGTTCACTGCCATGAGTTATTGATAAAAATAATAAAAATGAGATAAAAACAAACAACCCCCACCCCTGACGTTACACGGATCATGACATCATCATCATCATCATCATCATCATCATCATCATCATCATCAAAGTAGTGGTGTGTCATTTGTACAGTGATGTCACCTGTGGTTGGTACCAGTGATTTGGTCCCTCCGAGGAGTCCAGGAAGAAACTCAAAATCAAATCCAAAAAATTGGCTGAACCAAACAGAGGAGCTTAATTTATTCTTTGTGAAGAAGAAACTTTCAGTGATTATTCCCTCGCCTCTCCAAGGAACCCAATCAAGAATTCCAGGGAGACGGGAATAATTCTGCTGGCTTTTGGGTCACCTGGAGTGAAAAATGTCGGTTCTGCCTTTGGGATTAAATCCAGTAGAGGTTAAATCAAACTGGTGCCATCTCTCTTTATATAATCCTTCAGATGTTTCTTGCATCTAAATTGCTTAAAGAACTTAATTCTTGTCTATACCCATAGTCCTTGAATTACTGTTGTAATCGTCAAGTACACTCATGGCAGTCATAAAGCAGGTCAGTCCTGTAAGCCAGTTCGATTTTATGACCTTTTTTTGCTGTGGTCATTAAGAGAGCACCACGGTCATAAAGCAACTGCCACAATCATTAAGCAAAGGTTGTGGTCATTAAGTGGTTAATTAAATAGGTCCTTACGTGATTGTTAAATTGTTCACTATGGGGCCAGTTTTGCAGAGATTAATGCTAGTTTTCCACAAAACCCTCATAAATCACAGTTACTTGACTGTGGGGATGCTACAAACAGTGATAAATGTGACATGGATGCTAAGCTCCCCGAGGGTGCAGCCTCATGACCTCAGGACGGCCCAACTGTTGGAACTTTGAATCCGAATCATAATGTTTTCCCCCCCCTTAGGTTTGTCAGAACTTTGAACGGCTGTTAAGCAAACAGTCATAGATTGAGGACCACCTGTAACGATACAGGTAGTCCTCGACTTACAACAGTTCACTTAATGACTGTTTGCAGCCGTGACCCGTCAAAACCGCGCTCGACTAAGCCGCGCCCGATTAAACCACGTCGCTGACATCATCAACAGGGCGACAACAGCCAGCGCGGAGAAAGAAGGGCGCTTTAAATAGCGCTTTGAAAGCAAGCCGATTCAACTTAAGGTAAGGGTTAGGTTTAGGGTTAGGTTAAGGGTTAGGATTAGGTTTAGGGTTAGGTTTAGGGTTAGGTTAAGGGTTAGGTTTAGGGTTAGGTTTAGGATTAGGTTTAGGGGGGTTAGGTTTAGGTTTAGGGGTTAATTTT
Organism: Thamnophis sirtalis; assembly: GCF_051295495.1. NCBI lineage: Eukaryota > Metazoa > Chordata > Lepidosauria > Squamata > Natricidae > Thamnophis > Thamnophis sirtalis. Next base: position 7,672,669 of record NW_028261389.1, read on the forward strand.
AGGTTTAGGGTTTACAGCGTGCTTCTGTCTCCGCGCTGTTGTCGCCCTGTTGATGACGTCAGCTACGCGGTTTAGTCGGACACGGTTTAGTCGACCGTGGTTTTGTGGTGGAACCGTTTGCAGCAACAATGGCACTGGAAAAAGTGACCAGTGACCATTTTTTTCACATTTATGACCCTTGAAGCAGCTTTATGGTGACATGATTTACATTCGGTTGACAACTGACTTACATTTATTTATTTATTTATTTATTTATTTATTTATTTGTTTGTTTGTTTATTTATTTATTTATTTATTTATTTATTTATTTATTTATTTTGAGTATTTTATTAAGATTTATAGGCCGCCCTTTTCCCTGAGGGGACTCAGGGCGGCTTACAATCATTAGGGAGGGGGTATGACAGTTGAGTGTCCTGGAGTCATGTGATCTCCTTTTGCGACCTTCCGGTACGCAAAGTCCATGGGAAAAAAACCAGATCCGCTTAACAATCACATCTCCAATTTAAGAACTTCAGTGATTCGCGTAACGAATGGGCTGAGAAAAGTTGTAAAGTAAGGCAAAACTCACTTAACACATTTCTCACTTAGCCACGTAAATTTTGGCCTCAATTGCGGTTGTTCAGTTCTATTCTGACCGAGGCTTCCCAAGAGCCTGGAGCAAACTCCTTGTCCTGACAAAAAAAACCCTTTTATTAATGGACTGTGAATTCTGCTCATTCATAGCTGGGAAAATCTTTCAAGGGAGGATTTACAGTCACAGACCTTATCTGGCTTGGAGAGCTGCCAGGCTGCTTTCTGCAAAACTTGGCAAGGAGCCTCAGAGAGTCACGCACCAATGAAGTGAACTAATCGTCTCCTGCAAACTCCACTCCCCTTTCGCTCCTCTTTTATTTCCTCTGGGAGAGGCCATTCATCGTCCACCTGTGGCCTTCCTCCCAAGTCGACCCCTGTTCTTTAGCTGTTCCCTTGGTCTGGCAACTCTGCGCATGACACACTGGGAACAGGCTCCAGCTATTCATCTGCCTCACTGATGTCTGACTCCGAAGGCAGCTGATAACTGGCCTACGGCGCTGGCCCCCTCTCTATCTCCAACACAGAGCCCTCATCAGAGCCTTCCCCAGACTCCAAGACCGGCCCATGTTCCTCGCCAACCTCCTCACTGTCCGAATCTGCTGCCAGCTCCACTGGCCACTGGTGGGCCACAACTTGTCCAGAGCCTATTGAACTGTAACTCCCATCATCCCCAGTCCAAATGATCCTTCTTCGTGATATCTGGAAACACTTGACAAGGGGGTTTAATATCCTTCTGGACATCGGTTGATGATGGAAGGCTGCTTTGGAATAGAGAGCGTCCCTAAAGAGAAGATGAAAGCTTTCCTGAATTTAGCACACTTGGGTCTAAATGTATGCTGGGGAGGAAAAAAAAAACATGACACAGTTTGTAATTTCACACATTTTCAGGCGCTGAGCTATATTTTGAACTGCGAATAGCAGTACATGAGAAATATTCCAATACCCGCATTTAAGTTAGCAGAGGTTGGGGGGGGGAGGTAAGGGTTGTTATTAATCTAAATAAACATAAAGGAACACATTTCCTTCCTTCCTTTTAGTAGGATCAGTTGCTGCAGAGAGAGGGGGCAGATAGAGAGGGAGGGAGGGAGAGAGAGAGAGGGAGAGAGAGAGAGAGAGAGAGAGAGAGAGAGAGAGAGAGAGAGAGAGAGAGAGAGAGAGAGAGAGAGAGAGAGAGAGAGAGAGAGAGAGCTGCAACCAGCATTACTATCCTCCTGGATAGAAGGGAGTGAACTGCCAATGATATTTTCTGCTGTCCTCACCACTCTCCGAACTGCCTTCCTGTCAAGCTGTAATGCCGGACAGTAATGCACTATGCTCCCCCAGCCCAGAGGTGGGTCCCTATCGGTTCAGACCAGTAGGGCCGAGTAGGTAGTAACTTGGCCGGGCACGCACCCGGTTCTATTGGCGTGCTTGGAGTGTGTGTGTGGCTGCATCTTTTCTGCCATCTCATCCTCCAGCCAAGGGCCTACTACAGCTTGTTTTTAAAGTCACAATCCAGAAAGGATTGTGATAGCCTTGATTGCCAATTTGTTATATTCCCTCTGGGCTTTTAAACCCAATGCCAAAAAGACTTGCCACCTTCTCTGCTTCTTTTGAATGGAAGCCTTTTTAATGGCCTTTAGATGCAAGGTTACTGGGCATGAATGATTAATGCTAGGAGGAAATATTGTTTGGAAGCCTTGCTGTTTGATTATAAGCCTTGGAATTAGTCAACATTTCCATAATTCTAAACCAATATACACCTGTTTTCCCACTGTGTTGTGAAGGCGCAACTTAATTTAACAGAAGCCCTGCTGTGATAAATATCACATTAACCACAAAGCCGGTTCTGTAATTTAAAGTTGCAGCACCACCCTTGTAAGAAAATTGTTTTGTGAATGTGTGTGTTTGTGTGTGTGCGTGTGTGTGTATGGTAAAATTAATAAGAAGTTAATGATGCATCTTGCTTTTCCGGCTCTCAAAACTTCCAAACTCCCTCAAAAAATAATAATAATTAGACTCTTGCATATGCATAAAAGCATAAAACCCCACCAGGACTTGGTTGAAAATGGATTTTGTTTGAGGTTAAAAGAAAGAAAAAGAAAAGGACATAAAACTTTTTCCTGGCTGAGGATCAGCCTCGGCTATTGACAGCATGTTGAGGCTGAATTCAGTGGTGGGATTCAGCCAGTTCGCACCACTTCGGGAGAACTGGTTGTTAACTTTTTGAGCAGTTTGGTGAACTGGTTGTTGGAAGAAATCATTAGCGCAGGGAACTGGTTGTTAAATTATTTGAATCCCACTATTGGCTGAATTCCTTTGTCAAAAATCTTGCAAATTTAAAGTTCCATTAACACATGAAACAGATACTTAAAAACTACAGGGCTTCTTAGACACGCTGCCTATGTAGACCCGTACTAAGGTTAGTAGTTACTGACCTGGGAAAGATCCAGGATCCCGTAAAAGGCTAAACATTATGAAACTATTAGATTAAAGTACAGCTGTTGCAAAAGTTGCCAGGTTCCATGCCATTCCATTAGAAAAGGAATTGAAGATGACACTGCTGGTATCATAATGCTTCCCCCAGGAGAAGGGAATGGGAAAACACAACCGTATTTTTGCAAAGAAAACAATAATGAGGTGATTGTGAGGTCACCAAGACATCACCATTCAACTGGAGGGAAAGTATACCTTTGTTCTGATCTTGGCTTCCCCAAAAAGCACGAAGCGGATTCCTGGTCCCGACGAAACCCCTTTTATTAAACGAATGTGAATTCCTCTCATTCACATTCAGCAAAGGCCTGTTAAACAGTCTTCCAAAGGTGAACGTATGAACACAGACCTTATCTAGCTTGGAAAGCTGCCATGTAAATATTTTCCCAAATGAGGTGCTGTGCAAGGGAAGACTGGGCACAGAGTCTCTGAGATTCGCGGACAGATCTTCACACTCCTGAAACGAACGAATGAACGAACAAATTGTTTCCTGCCAAAGGCCGCTCCCCTTTCGCTCCTCTTTTATTTCCCATGGGAGGGGCCATTCACCATCCACCTGTGACTCCCAAGTCTACCCTGATTTCTGAGTTGTTCTTTTCTTCGGGCAGCTCTGCGCATGCGCACACTGGGAACAGGCTCCAGCTGTTCCTCTGCCTCACTGCTGTCTAGCTCCATAGGGACCTGATCACTGCCAGACGGTCCTATCTCTGCCTCCGACACAGAGCCCTCATCAGAGCCTTCCCCAGCCTCCAGGACTGGCCCATGCTCCTCCCCAAACCTCCTCACTGTCGGACTCTGCTGCCAGCTCTGCTGGCCGCTGGCGGGTCACAACAACCTTCTCTTTAATTCTGTTAGAGTTGAGGGGAGCCCCTGGCTAACGTTGATCTTGAAAATGCCAAGCAAGTTAAAGCAGCGCAATGCTTAGAAGAGAGTCCACAAAATGGTTTGGAATTATAGGCTAGGTTGAGACTTAAAAACACATATTGAAATAAGACAATGACAAATTTTCGTCCGTACCGTTGCCAGGAAAAAGATATACGTTTCATAAAGTCATCGGAAGTAGAGCTTTATGAATATGTCTGGCAGTTACCCTTGGAAAATGAATTTCATTCTGAGAGTTGCCCCTCAAAGAGGAAATTGTAGAGCTGGGGAAAAAAAAATTACAGTAATGATCTCAAAATGATTAAATAACCAGGTATAGTTCTTCCAAGAGTTACAGATCCAATACTTTGGGCTTTTTAGTTTAGGAAGAAAGAAAAAAGAGGTAGAAATAGCAAGGCAGAAAACAAGACATTTTCCTGCCTCTCACTTTCTGCTGTAGATTTAGTTCATCCAGTAGAGCAGAATAGTGCATCTTCTGCTGGGTATCTTCTAGACATGGACTTCAAGTACCAGAATCCCCCACTGCTTTTCCTGGTCATTCTAGTGCAGTGTTTCTCAACCTTGGCAACTTGAAGATGTCCGGACTTCAACTCCCAGAATCCCCCAGCCAGCATTCGCTGGCTGGGGAATTCTGGGAGTTGAAGTCCGGACATCTTCAAGTTGCCAAGGTTGAGAAACACTGTTCTAGTGATTGAATTCAACATATCTGGGAGGTAGATCAAGATCAAGTGATGCACTAATACCAACTCTATAAAGCCTTAGCAAGACCACACCTAGACTATTGCATCCAGTTTTGGTCACCACACTATAAAAAAAGATATTGAGACTCTAGAAAAAGTGCAGAGAAGAGCAATCAAGATGATTAGGGGACTGGAGGCTAAAACATATGATGAATGGTTACAGGAACTGGGCATGGCTAGTCTAGTGAAGAGAAGGACCAGGGGAAACAGAATAGCAGCGATCCAATATTTGAGGGGCTGCCACAGAGAGGAAGGGGTCAAGCTATTTTCCAAAGCACCCGAAGGCCAGACAAGGAATAATGGATGGAAACTGACCAAGGAGAGATTCAACCTGGAAATAAGGAGAATTTTTCTGACTGTGAGAGCAACCAGGCAATGGAACAGAAGTTGCCTTTGGAAGTTGTGGGAGCTTCATCCCTGGAGGCTTTCAAGAAGAGATTGGATTGCCACCTGTCAAAAATGGTGTAGGGTCTCCAGCTTGGTCGGAGGTTGGACGAGATGACCTACAAGGTCCCTTCCAACTCTGTTAATCTGTATTAGTCAGATTGGGTAACACCAAAATAATAGAAAATGTTCCTTTAATAGAGCTTGGTAATTTCATACAGTTGACCAACAACCTGGCTAGATAAATCAAATCCATGAAGGGGATGGTGATCAAGTGCTGGTCATCTTGACTGGATGAACTTTGCCTACCCAACAATTCTCATCAAGATTCGTGGTAGGTTAGTAATGTATCCAGCCAATACTTTATTTCTTGTTGTCCCCTCTGGTAAAACTCTGGTTCTACCTCCGCCTCCAAATTGGATTCCTCTGCTTCACAGGTGATTCATGGTGGCTACCGTCTAACCCAAACTCAATTTCATTGAGGGCCGCATCAGGGTTGTGTTTGAACTTGGGGGTGGATAGGCGTGGCCAGGGTGGGCGTGGCCAGCTCGACATCACTGGTGTCGGGGGTGCCAGAGAAAATGGGCTCCTGAGCTCTGCTTTTGCTAGCAGAAGAACCATGGGTTGGTCCTTCGCTGTTTTCAGGGCGGCCCCGTGGGCCAGATCTAGGCACCCCCATGGGCCGGATTCGGCCCCCAGACCTTGAGCTTGGCACCCCTGATCTAACCTGTCACCTGCCTTTAAACCCGTGATGTCAATCCTGTGTGTGTGAGAGAGAGGGGGGGGGGCGTTTCCTGTCATTTAGCTGCGATTAAAGCCATTTCTGTCCCTTTTTATTTAGAACTTCTATGCAAATCTGGACAGATTTAATCAACTGATTGATTGATTAATTAACTAAAACACATGATTAATCAGCCAAAATGAATTTAATTAGGTGACTGCGGCTATTACCATAATTATCCTCATCATTATTACAGTTTTTAGGAACTTCCTCTAGGAAGTTCAGATCCAGTGGTCTTCCATTCAGATACCAATCTGATCATTAGTACGCTAAGATTCTCTTTCCTTCCTTCCTTCCTTCCTTCCTTCCTTCCTTCCTTCCTTCCTTCCTTCCTCCCACCCACCCATTTTCCTTCCTTCTCTTGAATTTGCAAGGGAAGGAAGGAAGGAAGGAAGGAAGGAAGGAAGGAAGGAAGATGGGAGGGAGGGAGGGAAGAAGGAAGGAATCTTACTAAGATTATCTTAGTATACTACTTCTGTCCAGTAAATTAAATTAAACATGTTTGTTTATGTTGGATCAACTCTTTTTTTTTTTAAAGGCTACATGGATTCCTCAGAGTAGTTAACGCTGAGTTACTGTAAAATGAAAATGGATATTAATACTTCACTTTTATGAGCTTACAAAACCAAAACCAAGTTTAATTCTCTGTTGAAGTCTGTTTCACTTTAGATTTGGGTAGCCTCTTACAGATAAATTCTCGTTTATTGCTGCAATTTGGGTGGCTTGGTGACTAGTTGATTCAAGATGTGTGGCTCCGGTGCTATTCTCAGTAAAGACTTTCCTACGTGAATTTCATTAAGGGTATAATAACTGAGAAATATTGTGTTCAGAATGTGCCTTTAAAGCTGCATCTGCAAAAAAAGAGAAGAGGAAGGATCCTTTTAATATATTAATAGCCTCTTTCGGATATCATCTACCAGCATATATATATTTTAATTCTTCCTTCCATTTATCCACTTCCACTTAACACACACACCATTGTGGGTTTTATTCAGGGGTGGGCTGCTATGGGTTTACTTGAGTTCAGGGGAACCCGTAGTTAATGTTATGGCTGGTTTGGGGGAATCTCCAAATCCCACCTCTGGCTGGCCCCGCCCCGCCCCGCACAGGAGTTTCCACGCAGCCTGTTTTGGATGTGAGGTAAGTGGAGGGCCCATGTGGAGGCTCAGGGAGGGGGAAAATGGGCCTCCCGGAAGTTCCAGAAGGCTGGATACGGGCCCGTTTCTGGCCTCCGGAGGGCCTCTGGAGGCTGGGGAAGGCAGTTTTCGCCCTCCCGGAGGCTCTAAGAAAACCTCCGGAGCCCAGGGAAGGCGAAAACACACACACCACTGTGGTGCAAGAGGCTGAACTAGGCCATGCCCACCATGGCCACACCTACCCAGTAACCGGGCAGAGAACCCATCGCTTTTTGAAGCCCACCCCTGGCTTATTCAATAAATGTTACACTAGTTCGCCAAGCAGTGACTTTCCAGGGAATCTGTGTTAAGAATATTCCTGTCCCTGAGAGAGAGAGAGAGAGAGAGAGAAAGAGAGAGGAAGAGAGGGAAGGAGGGAGGGAGGGAGAGAGAGAGAGAGAGAGAGAGAAAACGGAGTGATAAAAAATTAAATTTAGGAGGGAAGCAAGATTTTACCATGAACATCTATCATCTGTATGTAGGTAGTTGGATTACACAGTCTGGTAAGCATGACAGTAGTAATTATACATCATCAAGGAATGTGATATCTAGTAGTTAGCATGAGCCAACTGGACTGGAAGTAAAATGGATACATCCAAACAGAGAGCAGTATACTAAAACAACTCAGCTATTTTCCTGAGGCAGTTGAACTCTCATGACAGCCTTTTCAATGCACCTCTTGCTTCAGGTCAGGGGTCTCCAAAATTTGATACTTTAAGACTCGTGGTCTTTAACTCCCAGAATACCTCAGGCCAGCCATGCTGGCTGGGGAATTCTGGGAGTTGAAGTCCACAAGTCTTAAAGGTGCCAACTTTGGAGGCCCTTACTTTAGGCCTGGGCTCTCAACCTTGAGAACTTTCAGATGTGTGGACTTCAACTCCCAGAATTCCCCAGCTAGCGCAGTCCCCAGCCACCATCTTAAAGTTGCCTGAGATATATTGCTTTAGCGCTAGCAATAGCACTTAGACTTATATACCGCTTTATGGTGCTTTACAGTCCTCTCTAAGCTGTTTACAGAGTCAGTCTATTTCCCCCCCCCCAACCATCCGGCTCCTCATTTTAGCGACCCTCGGAAGGATGGAAGCTAAACTGACTCCCTGACTGAGTTTTCCCAGAATACTAAGCCAATTTTGTTGAAATGAGCCAGAATTGGCTGATTTTTTGCAATTCTGATTTATAATGATAGTTCTTCATCCAAAGGGGAGCCATTTCCCCCAAAATTGCAATAGCAATAGCAGTTAGACTTATATACCGCTTCATAGGGCTTTCAGCCCACTCTAAGTGGTTTACAGAGTCAGCATATATTGCCCCCAAAAATCCTCCAAATTATGACACAGTCCTTCTAGCAGTCATAAAATCTTGCAACGTTGGCTGATCTCTTATAGCTAAGCAAAGTCCTACGTTGGATGATTAGTGGATGTGTTTACAGGTAGTCCTCGACTTACGACTACAATTCAGCCCAAAATTTCTGTTGCTAAGCGAGACATTTGCTAAGCGAGTTTGGCCCCAAAACTCTTATATATAACTTTTCTTGCCTCAGTTATTAAGTGAATTACTGCGGTTGATAAATTAGTAGCTTGTTTGTTTAAGCCAATCGGGCTTCCCCACTGACTTTGCTCGTCAGAAGGTCGCAAAAGTTGATCACGTGACCTCGTGACACAGCAGCAGTCATAAGTATGAACCAGTTGCCAAGCATCTGAATTTTGATCCCCAGGATCATGGGGATGCTTCAAAGGTCGTAACTGTGAAAAATGGTCATAAGAAGGGTCACTAAGTGAACTGTTGTAAGTCGAGGACTGCCTGAAGTAGTTACCAGAGCTGAGCTTGACTCAAAGAAAAGTTACTTTAGTTGCGTAGTAGCAGCTGTGAGTATTTCTTACTGTTCTGACCTAGGCGAGTCCTAGGTCGAGCCCTCGTATTGATAAACCCCTTTTATTTAATTTACAGTGAATTCCTCTCCAGCAAAGCCGTTCCTCTCCCACAGTCTTTCACAATTACCGACCTTTATCAGGCTTGGAGAATAGCCAGGCCGATATCTTTTATATGGTTCAATACTTGGCAAGAATGCAGGAATGAACTAATTGCCTCCTGCAAACTCCAATCCCCATTCGCTCCTCTTTTATTCCCTCTGGGAGGGGCCATTCACCGTCCACCTGTGGCCTTACTCCCAAGTTGACCCCTGTTCTTTAGCTCTTCCCTTTGTCTGGCAACTCTGCGCATGCGCACACTGGGAACAGGCTCCAGCTGTTCTTCTGCCTCACTGATGTCTGACTCTGAAGGCAGCTGATAATTATCGGATGGACCTGGTCCCCTCTCTGCCTCTGACCCAGAGCCCTCATCCGAGCCTTCCCCAGACTCCAGGACTGGCCCATGTTCCTCCCCAACCTCCTCACTGTCTGAATTCTGATGCCAGCTCCACTGGCGGGTCACAACAAGGGGCTTCATGCAGATGAAAATCAGGAATTATGACTGAATTATGTTCCTCCCCAACCTCCTCACTGTCCGAATTCTGATGCCAGCTCCACTGGCTGCTGGCGAGGCCACAACACTTACACTTTTTAATATTGTGAATGAGAACTGTATTGCCTTCCAACAGGCCAGCGAGGATAGTTCAGCCTGCTGGACAGGAAATATTCCTTTCCCTGTTCATTCATGTTATTCCCATAGCAGCAGTCAAGCGTATTTCCTTCTGCCCGCGCGGCATAAATTACAACTGCTAGTAAATGTATTCCTAACATTCCTTTGAAGTGTTTAAAAAGGCACAGAGTGTGTATGAATCAATCACTTCATCCTTATCATTGCTCTCCTCCCATTCACCGTGTAGTGCAGCGGCTTTAATTTTCATGCACTTCCCGTCTAACTGGGCTTTTTTTCCCCCCTTCTTCTTCTCCTTCTCTTGGGAACGGTGGAATTCTAAAAAATGTGTAATATATTCAGTCGGCAGAGTTCTTGGCTGCTGCAGACATCAGGTGATTTAATTTGTTTTTTTAGCAATAGCAATAGCAGTTAGACTTATATACCGCTTCATAGGGCTTTCAGCCCTCTCTAAGCGGTTTACAGAGTCAGCATATCGCCCCCAACAATCCGGGTCCTCATTTTATCCACCTCGGAAGGATGGAAGGCTGAGTCAACCTTGAGCCGGTGAGATTTGAACCGCTGAGCTGCTGATAACAGTCAGCTGAAGTGGCCTGCAGTACTGCACCCTAACCACTGCGCCACCTCGGCTCTATCCTTTTAATTCAGGATGCTCCAAAGAAACATATGTTGGGTTCATAGACATTTTCCTCAAGTATATGTACGATAAATTCAGAAAAGCCATGGGATTAAGTTATCACCGTTACAGATTCTGCGATCACCTCCTGCAACCCTCTGCCAGTGAAAACAGAGCTCAGCCCATGCGCCCCCCCCCCGAGCTCCATTTTCGCTGGCAGAGGAAACCACAGGCTGATCTTTCGCTGTTTCATGTTGGCCCCACATGCCAAATCTAAGCACCCCACAGGCTGAATTTGGGCCTAGAGTTTGACACCCCTGTCCTAGAGAGAGAAAGAGCCTTCTATTGGGAATGCGTTTGCTGGATTCAGTGTCCTTCGTTCCTTACTAGTTCTAAATATTCTATCATTCTCAACTCTGCAAGACCAGGTCTGTTGCCTCAGTATTGATTTACCCTTCCTTCCGGCTGAAGACAGGGCTCATCCGCGGAGAATAAAACATAGATGAGCACAGCATCATAAGTAAAATATAGATCAAACAAAATGCATCCATTTAAAAATAAACTAAAGCACACGGGTAAAAAATCAAATCGCCCGTCCTGTTAAAACTGACTGGAGCAACCCCAGTCCGCCTAGCCAGAAGCCAAATCGTGAGTGGGGGGTTTTGTTTGTTTGTTTGTTTGTTTGTTTTGCTTTTGAGGTTTTCCAAACACGGGAGGGAAGGAGGGAGAGAGAACTTATTTTCCAAACCGCCAGAAGGCAAGACGAGAAACAGTGGATGGAAAGTAATCAAGGAGAGAAGCAAAGTTGGAATGAAGCAGAGACTTCCTAACAATGAGAACCATCACCTAGAGCAGTGTTTCTCAACCTTGGCAACTTGAAGATGTCCGGACTTCAACTCCCAGAATCCCCCAGCCAGCATTCGCTGGCTGGGGAATTCTGGGAGTTGAAGTCCGGACATCTTCAAGTTACCAAGGTTGAGAAACACTGACGTAGAGGATCAGCTCGCCTTCAGAAGTTGTGTGTGGTGCTTCATTGTCGGAGGCTTTTGAAATAGACTGGACAGTTGCTTGTCTGGAATGGTATAGGCCAGTGCGGAGGTGACCTTCAGCAAGTTCTGACCAGAACTGGTAGTGGAAATTTTGAGTAGTTTAGAGCAGGGGTCTCCAACCTTGGCCACTTTAAGACTCGTGGACTTTATGTATATTTGATAGAGGCTTGGTGATATAATGTATAACCTTAAGAACATATTACAATGATATAGCAATAGTTAGACTTAATATACCGCTTCATAGGGCTTTCGGCCCTCTCTAAGCGGTTTACAGAGTCAGCATATTGCCCCCAAAAACAATCCGGGTCCTCATTTTACCCACCTCGGAAGGATGGAAGGCTGAGTCAACCTTGAGCCTGGTGGGATTTGAACAGCCAAACTGCTGAACTGCAGTCAGCTGAAGTAGCCTGCAGTGCTGCATTTAAGCACTGCACCACCTCGGCTCTTATTGATGTTGATAAATAATTTTAATAAGGGAATAATTTAAAAATTGGTATATATATATATGTGTGTGTGTGTGTGTGTGTGTGTGTGTGTGTGTGTGTGTGTGTGTGTAGCGACCACTTAGAATATTTTGTTGAAAAATGAAGGAATAAGATCTCCGTTTGAAGGTATGAGGTACAAGGATAACAATGAAGATAAGCATACCTGATAGTTGATTGGTGGAATTACGTATAATGGAAAATAGTGATATATAAATATAAATGGTTGGTAAAAAAAAAAAATCTTTTTTTTCCCCACATGGGGATAATATAAAGATATACTGTTATTAAATAGATAATCAAGAATGTAAGGGAACTATAATTTATTGGGGGGAAAAATAATACTTCGTAATTGAATGTACACTGTACAATGAAAGTGAGGTATTTAGTTATACTAGATGATAAATGTTATTCGAGAATATGGATGTCAAAACACCTATAACCAAGCGACATGTTGTATGTGATGATGCTTTTTTTGTGTGTGTGTAATTTTTTTTGTTTTTTTTTTCTGTTTTTATTGTTGTCTGTATGTATTGTTTGTGTAATAAAAATACAAATTTATTATAAAAAAAAAAAGACTTGTGGACTTCAACTCCCAGAATTCCTCAGCCAGCAAAGTTGAAGTCCACAAATCTTAAAGTGGCCAAGGTTGGAGACCACTGGTTTAGAGAACCAGTAAATATCGCCTCTGACTGGCCCTGCCCCCATCTATTCTCTATCTCCTGAGTCCCAGCTGATTGAGAGGAAGTGGGATTTTGCAGTATCCTTCCCCTGCCACGCCCACCAAGCCACACCATGCCCACCAAGCCACGCCCACAGAACTAGTAGCAAAAAAATGTTGAATCCCACCACTGGGCCAGTAATGGCAAACCTTTTTGGCACCCAAACTGGAAGGCAACAGTGGGCGTGCCTACAGTGCTATAGGTTTGCAATGGGCATAGGCTCACATGCTTGAGCAGAGGGTTGGACTAGTTGACCTCCAAGGTCCCTTCCAACTCTGTTACTCGATGTCTGGGTCAACTCATGTTCATGTCCCAGGAGGTCACTGGTCCTAAACTTCCTTCTTTTCTCCATAAATCCCTGTTCTGACCCCCTCCTCTTCATACACCAAAGCACGCCGAGACAAAGATACTTCAAGGATTTATTAACACACAGACTAGACCTTGGCAGGAATCCAGCACAGACCAGACCTTGGCAGGAATCCAGCACAGACCAGACCTTGGCAGCAATCCAGCACAGACTGACCTTGGCAGCAATCCAGTCTGCCAAGCTAGCCACGATAGCTTCTCCAGCTCTTAGTAAATACGTTGACTCCTGCAACGAGCGTGTGGAAAGTCATTCCTTTTATAGTCTTGAGAGGAGCCTAATTACCACCAGCTGAATTCAATTATCTCCTGTAACTGCGTAACTGTTCTTTACGCCTATTAGCCCTCTGTTGCCGGGCATCCAGGACCAACTCCCTTGTCTCCTCCCCACTGCTCCAATGCATGACGTCAGGATCACACTCCCTTGTCTCCTCCCCACTGCTCCAAGGCTTAGGTGCCTCCTAGTGGCCAACCACCCTCTCTGCACCTTGCTCGGAGTCAGAACTCTGTCCAGGGTCCTCCACATCCTCCAGAGCCGACTCATAGGGTCCCTCGCTATCGGAGTCTGGTGGCAGCTCCAACGGCTCCTGCTGGGCCACAACAAATCCCTATACAACCTTCCTGGTTTTCTTCAGCCAGCAACTTTTTATCACTTCTGTATCATCGTATCCATTTTGTTCATGGCATCAATGGGATCAGCTTGCCTGCACTATGAAAGATATTCTCTTATATCATTTTTACAACCCTTTGGTAATGAGGCATTAGTGGATCTACCCTCCAGAATAATATTGCTCAGTAGAGGGGAAATTACAGAAAGCGAGATGTGAGTTTAGAAGAGAGCAAACTAAAATAACTCTGTTTGGAGCCGCTGATTCATGAAGAGATATTAAAAGAATTTATCATCTTTGCGAGTTGCCAAAACGTCGACGGAAGGAACTATCGGTAGGTTAGAGAATGAAAAGAGAGCCGCAGTCTAAGGCGAAACAGAGATTGATTTAAGTGACCCATGGCTGATTTTTATGATGTACTAAATTTCCAGTTGATCGGTTCCTTCATTATGTTCTTTTATTGGCCAAGATGTGGTCAATAGTTTTTAGTCTGCATCCTTCCTTGTCTTCTTGGGAGCTTTAAGCTGCATAAAGAAACTCCTTCACTTCCTACGAACTGTTTCCCTTCTAGGCCAGCATCCCCAGAGTCATATGATCACAATTCAGACACTTGGCAACGGATTCATATTTATGACGGTTGCAGCATCCTAGGGTCATGTGACCTCCTGACAAATCAAGTCAATGGTGGAAGCCAAATTCACTTCACACAACAACAGCACTTAACCATTTGGGCAGGAAAGGTCATAAAACTAGGCCAAACTCAGTTGGCAACTGTCTCACTTAGCAACAGAAATGTTGGGCTCAATCTTTTGTCGAAGACTACTTGTACTGGAAAATCAAGGTCATAGAAAGGGGGAAGTAATGAGTTTGACGGTTATTTTGGGCATAACTCTAGGAATAGATGAAGGATAATAAAAGTCAGAGTAGAATAGAATAGAAAATATGGAATGGAATAGAATAGAATAGAATAGAATATATGGAATGGAATACAATAGAATAGAAGGGAATGGAAATAGAATAGAATAGACTAGAATAGAAAATATAGAATGGAGTAGAATAGAATAGAGTAGAGTAGAGTAGAGTAGAGTAGAGTAGAGTAGAGTAGAGTAGAATAGAAAATATGGAATAGAATTAGAATAGAATAGAAAATATGGAATAGAATAGAAGGGAATGGGATTAGAATAGAATAGAATAGAATAGAATATATGGAATGGAATAGAATAGAAGGGAATGGAATAGAATTAGAAAAGGAAAGGAAAGGAAAGGAAAGGAAAGATGGAATAGAACAGAACAGAACAGAATAGAATTCTTTTGGCCAAGTGTGATTGGACACGCAAGGAATTTGTCTTTGGTGCAAAAGCTCTCAGGGGAATCTTCTCCAACCTAGCCATGAAAATATGGTTTTCTCCAAGAGGATCTGGAACATTTAACATCTGGCCTGATCTATGGTACCCCTTAGCCCTAGCAAACCCACCGCTGTAAGCCCCTGAGATAAACCCCTTTACTGAACTAAACCAACTAAATAACTAAACCATATGAAGAACGGCGGCAGGTTTTGGGTCTGGCTAGTCTAAAGACAAGAAGAATTAAGGGTGACATGATAACAATATTTCAGTATTTGAGGGGCTGCCACAAAGAAGAGGGGGCCACATTGTTCCCCAAAGCACCAGAGGGCAGGACAAGAAATAATGGTTGGAAACGAATCAAAGAGAGAAGCAACCTGGAATTAAGGAGAAACTTCCTAACAGTGGGGACAATTAACCCATGGAAGAGCTGGCCTTCAGGAGTTGTGGGTGCTCCATCACTGGAGGTTTTTAAGAAGAGACTGGACAGTCACTTGTCTGAAATAGTATAGGATCTCCTGTTTGAGCAGGAGGCTGGACTAGACCTCCAAGGTCCCTTCCAGCTTCTAGTCTAGTCTTGTCTATACTCTACTTTACTCTAATGTACTCTACTCTATGGGTCTCCAACCTTGGCAACTTTAAGCCTGGCGGATTTCAACTCCCAGAATTCCTCCACCAGTGGCAGGGGATTCTGGGAGTTGAAATCTGCCAGGCTTAAAGTTGCCAAGGTTGGAGATCTCTGCTCTGCTCGACTCGACTCGACTCTACTCTACTCTACTCTACTCTATCTACTCGACTCGACTCGACTCGACTCGACTCGACTCGACTCGACTCGACTCAACTCAACTCGACGGGTCTCCAACCATGGCAACTTTAAGCCTGGCAGACTTCAACTCCCAGAATTCCCCCACCAGTGGCAGGGGATTCTGGGAGTTGAGGTCCACCAGGCTTAAAGTTGCCAAGGTTGGAGACCCCTGCTCTACTTTATATACTCCACTCTACTCTATTTTTCTCTACTCTATTTGTCATCGACATTCGGGAGTTGTCTCTCCATATGAATTCCATGGAAGATGGAATCAAATGTTCTCTGGCTATGAGCAGAATCCGAGGTAGCCATCTTTGATATTCCCTCTGATTCCTGTGGCAACCTCAGGAAGAGATTCAGGTAGGTTAACAGTAAACATTGTCACAAGCATCAGGAACAGCAAAATAAAATTTAGAGGAAAAAGCCAATTGATAATTAATCCAGGAATAGTGTTAATATGAACCAGGTAGCTGCATTCCACTTGGCATTGGAATCACCAGATGCTCTCTAAGTCAGTGTTTCTCAACCTTGGCAACTTGAAGATGTCCGGACTTCAACTCCCAGAATTCCCCAGCCAGCATTCGCTGGCTGGGGAATTCTGGGAGTTGAAGTCCAGACATCTTCAAGTTGCCAAGGTTGAGAAACACTGCTCTAAGTGAAAGGAGACATTGAACTGAAATCAATCGAAACAGCCCCTTCCGAAACTTTTAATCGTAAGAGATGAGGGGTGGCTTCTATTGAAACTGGGCTCTCAAGTCACCCAGAGGACCTGAGAGGGAGGTTAGCATTGAATGTGCAAATATATCCACATTAAAAAGCAAAGTGGATTCATTTATTCCTCTCCCTTCCCCTTTTCTATCCCAGTTTTCCGCAGCATTGCCAACTCTCTATCACACCTATCTGCTTTTAAAAACCTAGAAAGCGTTGAAATTCAATGTGGAGAAAAGCAAGATTTTAGGCCGGAAAAACCAAAGGTGCGAACACAGATTTAAAAACCTGGCACAAAATTTTTTTTAATTGTGAGAGAGACCTTGGAGTCCTAGTCGACGATCACTTAAACATGAGCCAGCAGTGTGTGGCAGCAGCCAAAACAGCTAATATCCTGTTTCCCCCAAAATAAGACCTCCCCGGATAATAAGCCCAATCGGGCTTTTGAGCGCATGCGCTAAAATAAGACCTCCCCCGAAAATATTGCAACACAGCAGCAGCCGTGAGGTGACCACGCTCGCTGTCTCCTCCACCTCAAAAATAAGAAGACTACCCCAAAAATAAGGCCAAGTGCTTATTTCAGGAGGTCAAAAGAAAATAAGACCCTGTCTTATTAACGGGAAAATACAGTACAATCCTTGTATAAACAGAGGCATAGAATCAAAATCATGTGAAGTATTAGTACCACTTTAAAAAACCTTAGTAAGGCCACACCTGGAACACGGCCTCCAGTTTTGGTCACCCCATTACAAAAAAGATGTTGAGATTTTGCGGGGGAAAAGTGCAGAGAAGAGCAACTAGGATGATTAAAGGCCTGGAGACTAAAACATATGGGTTGCAGGAAATGAGTAGCAATAGCAATAGCAATAGCAGTTAGACTTATATACCGCTTCATAGGGCTTTCAGCCCTCTCTAAGCGGTTTACAGAGTCAGCATATTGCCCCCAACAACAATCCGGGTCTTCATTTTACCCACCTCGGAAGGATGGAAGGCTGAGTCAACCCTGAGCCGGTGAGATTTGAACAGCCGAACTGCAGAACTGCAGTCAGCTGAAGTCGCCTGCAGTGCTGCATTTAACCACTGCGCCACCTCGGCTCTATAGCTATAGAGTATAGCTAGTCTAAATAAAAGAGGGACTAGGGATAACATGATAGCCTTATTCCAGTATTTGAGATGCTGTCACAAAGAAGAGGGAGTCAACCTATTCTCCAAAGAACCAGAGGGTAGGACAATTTTCCATGGGTGGAAACGAATCAAGGAGAGAAACATCTTAGAACTAAGGAGAAACTTCCTAACAGTGAGGACAATCAAACAGTGGAACGGCTCACCTTCTGAAGTTGAGGCTCACCACTGAAGGTTTTTAAGAAGAGACTGGACATCCACTTATCTCAAATTGTATAGGGTCTCCTCCTCGAGCAGTGGGTTGGACTAGAAGACCTCCAACGTCCCTCCCAGCTCGATTCTGATTCCGATTCCCACCCCTAACCCTAAACCCACCCTCTATCGCTCTGCTGTTCTATGCTAAGTCATTCTTCTCTAAACATCTGGCACATTTCCATGGGCATCGGCAATTAAACCAGTCCTCAGCATGGTGTTCAGCTACGCTGTGCCACCGGAGATGCTACATGCCGAAGGAAAAATAGAGTTTCGGTTGTGTCCATTTGTTAGTGGTTGTTTAAGGTCCCCTAGTGCTTTGGAAAGGGCAGAGGTGTTTAATCCCAGCTTCCTGTTTTCACTTCTACTTGGGGTAATTAAATTCTGCTTCCTTTCGCTCGCCAACATGTCCTTAAGATATGTACCTCGGCTCCCAGCACAAAATTGATGACATCTCCAATTGTAGCAAATGAATCACTGTTAGCTCGCTACGGCAGGTAGATTCCGGAGCACGGCTATTTAGCAGGTCTGTTCTTGATGCAACCAGACTTATGTTTGTTTTTTTTTAAAAGAAGAAAATAAAATGTAGCTCAGAAAGAGTGGGTGAAGCTGCTGAACAGCTAGGTGGCTGCAGGTGTGATAGACCAGGTCCATGTCTGAAGGTCCAATTAAACTGATTTATTGCTAAAAAATCTATGCACAGGAATCTTCTCAATTAAAGGTTAGCACCAGCTTGGAATTAGATAAGAGTCAATGAATTTCAAAGGAGGTTGGGCTTACTCTGCTTGTGGCCACGTGGGGATTCTAGGCTGATCCCTCTTTTAACTCCGCCCCCAGATTCTGACCCTCCTTCTCGTACATCGGCAGAGAAATAGGTAACAGTAGAGGTAAAGGTTCCCCTCGCACATACGTGCTCGTCGTTCCCGACTCTAGGGAGCGGTGCTCACCTCCGTTTCAAAACTAAAGAGGCAGCGCTGTCCAAAGTTTCCTTTTGGGAAAAACCACCTTTGGGTCAGAGACAGACTATTACGAGCTGCAAAGCAGGAAGAAAAGGGGAACTGCGCGGCGGATGGTGATTCTTCCTCCCAGGAGTCAAATGCAGGCCTGGCAAAATCCATTTCTCAAGTCATGACACAAAGAGAGAGAGCAGCCCCTATCATTTCTCTGTCCTCAGCGACAACAGAAGCCGGTGGAAACAATTAAGGTCCTTGTAAAATGCCAGGAAAACACTTCAGATGAAAACAGAAGGCTGAATTAGATACAGCAGGTCCATTTCTTTTTAAACCTCCTGAACAATGAACTCGGTGGCTTCTCGGTGGCTGCTCCGACCCTCTGGAACGAACTCCCCGTGGAGATTCGGACCCTCACCACCCTCCAGACCTTCCGCGCCACCCTTAAAATCTGGCTGTCCCGGCTGGCCTGGGGTTAAAGACTCTAACCCCTACTCGAATTGTATGACTGTTGTGTTCTTAAATGATGTAGTGTCTTTATGTTGTAAATAGTTTGTCCTCCCCCCCCCTTTGAACTGTGAGCCGCCCTGAGTCCCCCCCCAGGGAAAAGGGCGGCATACAAATAAAGTGAAAACTGAAAACTGAAAACTGAAAACTGAAACTCGCCACCTCTCTCTCGCCGAGGCTATTAACTCCTTACTTGCAAAAATTCAAATGCTTAAAAATTTTTTAAACAAACATAAGGGGAGATCATTCAAGACGGCCACTCCAGAGTTGGTTTCCTACCGGTTTGGCCAAATAGGTAGTAACTCGACCTGCCACGTCCCCGAACTGGTTCTATTGGCGGTGGTGCCATCTTGATTTTCAGTTCTGCCCATGCACAGAACAATCTTCATTGCAAAAATTTAATTTTTCCCCTTTTCTAATGTGGGCATGCGCAGACCTTTTTAAGTACAAATGCGCATGCACAAATAAGATTTGTGTGCTGAACCAGCAGTGATGCCGGCAGCAACCCACCCTTGGGTAACTCACATCCTGGTCCATTCGTGGTTTGACTGTTGCATTGCATTCTACATGGGGCTGCCATCGAAGGCCACCCCAGAATCTTCCACTGGTCTAGAAATGTGGTCGCACAGGAAGTAATGGGCGTGCTTCGGTATGCCCACATCACTCCTGTGCTTTGTGAGAGATGGAAATCAGTGTGCTTCCGGGTGCAACTCAAAGTGCAGGTTGTTATCTATGAAGTTCTACATGGCGTAAGGCAGGGGTGTCAAACTCAAGGCCAAGGGGCCGGATACAGCCCGCTGGGAGCTTAGATCTGAAATTTAGTACATCATAAAAATCAGCCATGGGTCACTTAAATCAATCTCTGTTTCACCTTAGACTACGGCTCTCTTTTCATTCTCTAACTTACCGATAGTTCCTTCAGTCGACATTTTGGCAACTCGCAAAGATGATAAATTCTTAGATCTGGCCCACGGGGCTGCTCTGGAAACAGCAAAGGACTGGCCCACGGTGCCTCTGCCAGCTTCTTGGTCTGGTCCAGGAGCGAACCGGCAGGCACTTCTGCTGGGTCGCTCTTGTGCATGTTGTGCTTATGCCCATGTACAGTGCAGTTTAAATTATTCTGTGCATGCGCAGAACTGAAAAACAAGATGGTGGCGCACACAGCGCCGCCTGGAGATTCAGTTCAGGGGCGTGGCAGGCCTGGGTTGCTGCCAGTTCCAGTTCCGCCAAAGCACTACCAGTTCGGCTGAACCAGTCCGAACCAGGAGGAACCTACCACTGGTCTGGTGTACCTGCCAGAGCTGGCATCCAATCAAAGCAGACCTATGGATAGCCACTCACATTATTTATGTGGCTTCCAAAGCTGTTGTTATCACAACGTGAAGGTGTAGTAGAAACCCCATCTCCAATATACTGGCCAAAAAAAAAAACATAGAATGGCTCTGTATCTTTGCGTTTTAATTAAATGGATTTATTTTTCATTCCCTCAAATGGGCAAAGGGAAATCTCACCCTCCGCCACCTTCCTTTCCTTCATCTTCGCGCACCATCCAAGCCACAAAGGGGATGCTGCCGGCTTCTCTTCGTGCTGTCAAAATGAGCAGCCCTCCTCCAGAGCATTCCTCAATAACTTTTGTCACCATATCCTGACAATTCCTCCCCCTGCCCCTGCGAAGGTGTTGCCGGAATATGACAGAGTGCCGCGCGCTTCGTCCCAAGACTTATTAAAAGCAAAATGACGAGAAGAGCCAAGCGGGAAAGAGCCGGACTTCGTAGAAGCAAAAGCGCCAAAGTCACAGTCATTTCCCTGAGGGATGAATTTATGTAGTGCCACCTCCTCACCCGTGAGGAACAAGGACTGGGCTTGACTGTACTTGGTGGAGGCGTCAATTGTTTAAACACCAAGCAGGTATCACCGCTGAAGGAGATGAAAAGGGTGCCACGCCTCCCTATCCAAAGAATCTCGATTTGGCTTTCATTTGGGCTGGGGAGAATTCAGCATGCATTTTGATTTCGCTGAATGAAAGTCTCAGCTGAGAGTGAAGTGCAGCAGAGAACATGTTTTGCATGCAGAAGACTCGTATTCTGTCTCCAGAGTTAAAAGGAGAGACCAAAGGTTATGTAGATAGAAGCTTAGGTTCCGAGAGTCTCCGCCAATCGCAGCTGTTAACGTCGGGCTTTAGAGACAGTGAAAGAGATGGCTCCTGTCACCAGTTCCTCCCTAACTAGCATCCGATCAATGGTTCAGAAGGTCAAACCTGAGGGCCTGTCTGGACTGAGGACTCAGCCCTGAAGAGGTCCTTCAGCTGAAGATGTCTGAAGATAGTCTCATTTGCAGAACAGCTAGAGCAGGGGTGTCAAACTCAAGGCCCAGGGACCAGATCCGGGTGTTTAGATGTGACCCACGGGGCCACCCTGGAAGCAGTGAAGAACTGGCCTGCGGTGCCTCTGCCAGTGAAAATGGAGCTCGGGAGGGCCACACGCTGGTCCTCCAGAGCTCTGTTTTCACTGGCAGAGAGTTGCAGGAGGCTGTCGCAGCTGAAAACAGAGCTCGGGAGCCCATTTTCTCTGACAGAGCGCTTAGGCCACCACAAGCATCCCCGACACAAGGGACATCAAACTGGCTATGCCCACCCTAGCCCCCTGAGGTCAAACACAACCCTGATGCAGCCCTCAGTGAAATCGAGTTTGACACTCCTGGGCTAGAGAGGTCTCTCTCCTTGCAGACTCTCTGATCCTCTCCACAGCACACACCAAACCATGATCTGGATGACTAAGAATCTCCATAGACGGTAATCAGGATGTATGCTGAGTGAAGACAGCTTCACAGTTCCATCCTTCTTCTCTTTTCTTCCCTCTTTTCTTCTTTCTGAAAACCTCTAATTTTGAAGGATTTGAAAGGAATCAAGATGGTCTCTGGACTGTCCAGATTCACTCGGCCACTAAGAGGTGCAGTTTCTTTTAATTTCTTCCTAATAGGATCCTACAGTTAATTGTATTCCACTCTGGTGGACTAATAGCCTCTGGAAGGACCAATGTGTGGAGATAGACATTCATTTTTGAACCTATAAGCATTTGAGTCTTGACCTCTTTCAGATTCTCCTCTCCAATACAAAACCAGAGAGCTTCCAAAGTCACAAAGATACAATGCTACAAGGGACATCTATCTGTTTAGAAACTGACAACTCTGTTGCCTTCTCAGCGGGTTTTCAAGGTTGGAAGCGAACTTTCTATTTCAACGCGTTAACTATGACCCGTATCCTTGTTGGAAAATGTTCCTATTTATAATTTACATAATATTCCGACAACTCTGTTGAAATAGGATGCTGTGGCATGAAGGAGGATGCTGGTATGAAAGAATCTCACCTTTGAGATTCCCTAAGAAGCATTCCTTTGCCCTTCCCTCTCTCGCACATATAGGTAGTCCTCAACTTACAACCATTCATTTAGTGACAGTTTGAAATTCAAACGGCACCAAAAATAGTGACCTATGTATGGTCGGTTTTCACACTGAAGACTGTAGCAGCATCCCTTTAGTCATATGATCACAATTCAGACGCTTGGCAACAGACTCACAGTTATGACGGTTGCAGTGTCCCGGGGTCACACGATCCCTTTTCGCGACCTTCTGAGGAGCAAAGTCAATGGAGAAGCCAGATTCATTTAACAGCCGTGTTACCAAGCTAACAACTGTGGCGATTCACTGAACAAACTGTGGCAAGAAAGGTTGTAAAATGATGTAACAAATGTCTCACTTAGCAACATAAACTTTGAGCTCAATTGTGGTCATAAGTCGAAGACTACCTGTGCCATGACATAGAAGGACCAAACAATCCGCCCGTACTTTATAATCCACAGATTCTGGTTCACAATATAACCTTAAGCCCAGAGGTGGGATTCATATAAGTTTACCACCGGTTCGCCCCATGCATGCACTAGCTTTCCGCGCATGCCCTTTGCTCATGCGCATGGCGTGCGCACGGCTTGCACACGGCTTAGAAAACATGTCTAAATAGGACGGCATAGAGCCAGGGTGGGTAGGCAGGCCCACACGCAGGTCGCCACTACCGGTTCCCCCGAACCAGTCTGAACCGGCTGAAGCCACCTCTTTTTAAGCCCCAGAATCATCTGAACTGTTGGTAGACGTTATCAAAAGTTCTTGTTGCTTTGGTCGGAAAAAATAATAATATCCGTGATACCACGTTTAACTCTCTTGTTTTTTTAACGGGTTTGCATATCGAATCGCCCGGAGACATTCTTTCCAGCAAGATTGTAGGAAGCCATCTGAATATCTATGTTAGGATTAAAATGAATTTGGTAAAGGCTCATTTGTTTGAAGAAGTGATAGTTAATCAGGGGTGTTTACACACGAATGTGAAGTGGGGAATTTCACCATTAATACCATCAGCCGGTTGGGTACCTCGCTCAACGCCTGACCTGCCTTAGAGGCCCAAAGTGTTTGGGCAGGAGAGAAAGAAAAGATTAAATGCCTCAAATATGTTTGCTTAATAGAGCAGTGTAAATCATTATATGAGACTGTCATTTTTCAAAGTCAAGACAGTTTCTAAAAAAAAAGAGAGAAAGGAGGGGGTGGAGAAGGAATATCTGAACGCTGCATTTTTACTTACAAATGCAATTCAAGCTTTATCTTTCTTTAAATCAACTAATATCGGGAGGAAAAATGAGCAAATGGCAAGCTTTTGAATTCCTGGAGTTTGTGCTGGAGGGGGGAGAAAAAAACATCTTTTACCAGGATTATGTGAGTTCCTTTCCTCGGTTTTGGACCATATTTTGCTGTTCAAAAGATACGATCCGAATGATAGCAGAAGCTTCACAATATTGCTATCAGTGACTTCGGCGCTCCATTGAAGTTTTCAATATTGTGATGGACAGCTGCCGGAACTCAGACGTAAATCTTTCCATGTAAAAAGGTTGCAGGTTTAATCTGTGGCATTTCGAGTTAAAAGGAGCTTGACAACAGGGGAAAGAGCAGCTGGGAAGGATAGATACAGGTTTCAGGATTTAGGATAATGCGGTCAATGAAACCGGTTTAACGACGGAGCTCCGAAAGCATCGAAGCGTTAGAAGTAGTCCTTGACTTACGACCATGGCTGAGCCCTGGATTTCTGTTGGTAAGCAAAGCAGTTCTTCAATGAGTTTTTAAATTCTGGGACAAGGGGAATTCTGCTCTCTCACAACCAATACCCCCTCTCCCCCCCAAAAAAAACCTGGAAAGAGAAAATATGACACTATTTTCAACAAACTATATGTGTGACCATATACCTGGCATCCATTAAGATAGTAATGGGATTGTGGCGGGATTCAAAAGTTTTTACTACTGGTTCTGTGGGCATGGTGTGGCGGGCGTGGCATGGCTTGGTGGGCGTGGCAGGGGAAGGATACTGTAAAATCCCCATTCCCTCCCAATCAGCTGTGACTTGTGAGGCAGAGAATAGATGTGGGCGGGGCCAGCCAGAGGTGGTATTTACCAGTTCTCCAAACTACTCAAAATTTCCACTACCGGTTCTCCAGAACCGGTCAGAACCTGCTGAATACCACTTCTGGATGCCAGGTATTTCCTGATCTAATCAAACTAGCTTACGTCCAGGCTACCATTTTAGGCCATAGTTCTGAGTACATTTGCAGGTCTGTTTGGATTGACGGTGGTTCCTATTCGTTGGACAAAGTAGCTCCATTGGGAGGAACTGCCAGCTGGAAAACATCCAATTTCTTTATTAAATTTACATGCCACCCATCTCCTCTAGCGGTGACTAGATTAGGGGTGTCAAACTTGATTTCATTGAGGGCCACATCAGGGTTGTGTTTGACTTGGGGGGATGGGGTCGGCATGGCCGGGGTGGGCATGGCCAGCTCGATGTCACTCATGTTGGGGACGCTCGTGGTGGTCCGAGTGCTCTGCCAATGAAAATGGGCTCCCAACCTCCATTTTTGGCTGCCACAGCCTCCTGCCAATGAAAACGGAGCTCAAGAGGGCCACCCGTTGGCAGGGGCACCACAGGCCTATCCATCGCTGTTTCCAGCCAAATCAGAGGAGGAGGAGAAGGCATGGGAATCAGGGTCAGCATCAAGGCAACCTGGGAGCTCTGAGGGGGAAGAGGAAATGGACCTGACAGAGAGAGAGAGGCAGAGAGAGGTGGAGCCTGGGCTGTCCGTCAGCCTTCAGATGGAGAGTCAACAACTCCCAGGTCTGGAGGTGGCTGATGAGGAAGAGGAGGAACAGCTGGGCCCAGTGCCTGATGTGCGGATGCACAGAAGGCAGAGGAGAGGAGGGCGGTGGAAATCTTATGGGCTGGTCCTTGGGAAGGAAGAGCCACCGCTGCTAGGGAAGCCACACCCTAGCTCTGGGGATAAAAGGCAGGGGGCGGACATGAATAGATGTGGCAGACAACTATTCATCTTCTGGACGGACAGACTTGTTAGCCTGCAAGAGAAACTTTTTGCCGGGGCTTCTAATTAAAGGAATCTTTTGAGGAGAGCTTCTCTGGGGAGCTAGGTGAGAACAGGTCCATGACTGCAGAAAATCTGAAAAACTTTTGCTTAAGCCAATGTCAATCAACTTCAGCATCATTAAGATGTGAGGGTTCCAACTTGATCGTGGCTGAAGAATTCCGGGAGCTGAAGTCCACCCATCTTAAGAGTTGCCCAGTTTGGGGGGGGGGAAACACACTGGTGTAAACTACGGGTAATGTGCAATGACCATAGGATGCTGGTTACTTTCCATGCAGATGTTTGAGTAGATGATTACACAGCCGTTCTTGGATTAATTGCAGTCTTTCAATTAGGATTTTCCAAAGATGTTTTCTGATTAGCAATGGTTCACTCCTAGCACAGATACTGTTTTTCCCCTCCAGCACAATAGAAATATTAAATAGTGGCTGTTGCTTCTCTTCAAAGTTCCCTTCAAGCTTTGTGAGATGGTTAATGAGGCAGTGGGATTTTTTTATTTATTTTTTGGTAGCAAATAAACATCGGCAAATGAGGGGCAAAGGATAGTGTTTACTGCAAAATAAGCATATGAATGTGAATGCTACTTCATCCTAAATTTCAGCTTGATGTATTGCTACTGTGAGTGCGCGCACCCGTGGTTTCTTTTGTTAAGCCAGTCAAGTTAATATTCAGTTTAATTCAACTCAGACGCAGACAGGAATGCAATAGGCAGCAAATGTCATATTTGGAAAGTATCCAAAAGTTCTGCAATTTGGCAGGGGAGGTGGTGAGGGATTGTTTTGCTGTTTTTTTTCTCTCCATCTGCCCCCTCCCCCCTCTCTTCAAAGCCATCCCAGTTTGAGTTGGGCTGCGGATTTATTCTGGGTGGATAATAATTCTGCCCACCGATGAGACAGAAGCTGATTCTTTGCTGTTTTTGTTGTTAGTTGCGAAGTCGTGTCCGATCCATCATGACCCAATGGACAACGTACCTCCAGGCCTTCCTGTCCTCTACCATCCTCTGGAGTCCATTTAAGCTCACTGCTTTGGTGACTCCATCCATCCACCTCATTCTCTGTTGTCCCTATATAATTTCGGACAAATGGTTGTCCACTCTCTTCTTAAAAACATCCAGTGTTGGTGCATCTATAACTCTGGAGACAAGTTGTTCCATTGATTAATTGTTCTAGGTGAAATTACTCCTGAGTTGCAGGTTGCTTCTCTCCTTGATAAGTTTCCATCCATTGCTTCTTGCCTGGCCTTCAGGGGGTTTGGAGGATAGGTTGAGCCCGTCTTCTCTGTGGAAGCCCTTGTTGTTGTTGTTAGTTGCAAAGTCGAGTCCGACCCATCGCGACCCCATGGACAATGTTCCTCCAGGCCTTCCTTTCCTCTACCATCCTCTGGAGTCCATTTAAGTTCATGCTGACTGCTTCAGTGACTCCATCCAGCCACCTCATTCTCTTCCATCCCCTTCTTCATTTGCTCTCCATCCTTCCCAGCATGAGGCTCTTCTCCAGGGAGTCCTTCTTCCTTCTCATGAGGTGGCCAAAGTATTTTGAGCTTCACCTTCAGGATCTGGCCTTCTAAAGAGCAGTCAGGGTGGATCTCCTCTAGGACTGACCGGTTGGATCGCCTTGCAGTCCAAGGGTCTCACAGGAGTCCTTCTCCAGCACCAGAGTTCATAGCTGATTCTTACTAACATTGTAAAACCAACAGAAGCGTTTTAAGTCCTTGGTCTGGAAGGAAGGACCCTAAAAGTTAGACTTTGCAGTGAAAAAGTCAAAGAAAGAAGAACCGAGAGTGTGCAGCTTGTACAAATGCTGTGAATTAGGAAAGAGTGTTTAAATATTACTTTTGCATTTTAAAAAAAAATCATGAGAAACGGGAAAACTCTACACATTGCATAGGCCGAATCAAGATCCTTTTTTTAAAAAAAAGTGATGATTTTTTAAAAATTAGTTTATAGTATACAAAAGCAAATATAAATCCAATAAACCTACGTAAACCTAAACCTAAACCAAATAGTAAGTCACAGAGGGGAGCAGAAAGGGAAGAGAGAGGTGTGGAAGAGATTAGTTAAAAATAAACTCCCTCTGTTGCAATAAGGCATTAACACCGAACCTCAACTTTTTACTATTCCATAATAGCATAAACTAGTCATTTCTATAACGACAAATCAATCTAGTCAGTAAAACCCAAAATCCAAGGTTTTTTTTTTAATTTTTGCTCAAGGTTGACCCATTCACTGCACGCACCCAGGGCCGGATTTTCCTATAGGCTAACTAGGCTTCAGCCTAGGGCCTCAAGATCAAGAGGGGCCTACATTCAAATTGTTAGCAAAATTAAAATTACACTATTCTAAAAACAGTGAACGCTAAAACACTGAACCGAAAATAAGGAGAAATTCTACGCATATGACTAATAAACAAACATAAAAATGTATTGGTTAAGATCGTTCCAGCGCCACGGCAGTTGGGGAGCCCGCCCACGTTCCCGGCACTGGCGGTCGGGCGAGAGGCGTGGCCGCTCTCAGTAGCCGCCTCGTCGACGCGGAGCCCACCAGCGGCCAGGCAGGTGAGGGCGAAGGGGCTGAGCCGGGCAGCTGAGCGCAGCAGGGGAGGCGGCTGGCCTCGCTGCCTTTGCCGCAGAGCAGAGCCGCCCTCCGTCGGGAGGCCAGCTATATATATTGATATATATTGATATATATCACAGTAATGATGTATTTTATTGTCTCTCGTGTAATTTACAAACTTAAAAATGGGAGGTGAAAGGGCCTCATAAGTGGAATAGCCTAGGGCCTCTTTTCATCTAAATCCGACCCTGCACGGACCATCCTCACTCAAACTTTCCTTCCTGCATTTCCTCCTCTCTTCTCATTCAGCGACCAGCTGTGGATTCATGTCCAAATAAAAGCTTCCCCTAACATCTATTTATTTGATTTCCTCTAGATCAACGAATATACTGTGAACATTCTCGCAGTTCTATGTTTTCAGCCATCGTTCATATGTTCATCGGAGGCTTGCTTAAAAGCAAAATCTGGATTGCCCAGCATAAAGGCACATTGTATCCCCCAAATTTCACTCATTATCATCTCACATATCTTTCAATCAGAATGCTGCCGAAAGCATTTCTAGGGATGCTTAAACAAGCTTGATCCCCTGCCATTTTTGCATTCGCTCTTATGATTTTTCCTTTGTGGAAGCAAACAATAACCACATTTTTTCCCAATCGTCAGGCATCGCTACGACTTTCAGGTACACTGAAAACATGTTGAATAGCTGCTCTGTAAACACATTTCATCCACGTTATAACATTCTCCAATTACATCAATTGCACCGTCTACATGCTTTAACATTATTCAACATTCCCAAGCAGAATAACAGAGTTGGAAGGGACCTTAGAGGTCTTCCAGTCCAACCCCCTGCTCAAGCAGAAGACCCTATACAATTCCAGACAAATAGTTGTCCAATCTCTTCTTAAAAACCTCCAGTGTTGGAGTCGCCACAATTTCTGGAGGCAATTTTTCTTTCTTTTTTCTTGGATATTTATCCATTTTTCTTGGGCACCAATATTGGCAGCACTGTTTTCAAGCCTACTTTTCAATTATTTCTATGTAAGTTCCTCAAATACACATTCTAGCATTCCCCAGCTTCAGCTTGAATCCATAATTACTTCTATTTTTAACTAGCTAATAACCCAGCATTGTGCAAGTATTTATTTATAGGGGGGAAATGTCTGGACCAAACGTAATTTCTAATGTTGGAATTTGCCCCTTACCAGAGGGAGCCCCCTTATGGAGTACTGTGCCATGGTAACTCCACTGCGCTGTACAGTAGAAGCCATTTTACAGCAGTACAGTAGAAGCCATTTGAAGGCACAACAGGCTGTATCTTAACAGAACATACACCCCGAGGGGTGTTAGGGGTGTCTTACCCCCACAGTATTTTGTTTCTAGAGAGTAAGTCATCTGTATACCAAGTTTGGTTGAAATTGCTCTAAGCGTTCCAGAGTTATGCTGGAGCACACAAACACACACACACACACACACACACACACACACACAGCCATTTATATATATAGATTCAGTTCTCCCGAGACTGCCATATTTTGAAAGTAATAGAAATGTGTTTGGCAACATGATGAAGGCAGCTTCAGCACGTTGCCAAACACATTTCTATTACTTTCAAAATTGTTCTACATTTTCTCAACATTTTTTTTTATCTTAACAGTTCCTTGCTCTCTAGACATTTTTGCACTATTGTACCTACCCACCTATTCAAGCCCTTTATAATGTTTCACTGAACCGTATCCAGAACGTGGCACATTTTTTTCCTAAATGCATCTTACATTATCAGCATTCACAGGAGTGTAAACAGTAACTGTTAATAACCGTTTTCTACTTCGATATGCATTCACCACCATTCATAGGGCATCAATTCATACTTTTGGGAATAAAGGAGAATATTTGTAGCTCGCAGTTGAAATAAGAGGTTAGGATTAGGGTTAAGTTAGAGATCGAGATGAATTTGACCTGTTCCTGTGGAAGTAGGATGGATGATGATTATGTGGAAGGAAGTGAAAGTGGTTAGATATAGTGAAATTTTAGACAGCCAAGGGAATTTGAAAACAAATCCAGAATTAAAGGAGCAAAATATAAATATAGATTGGTGGCCATATCTCCAACTACAGTCGAGATACAAAAAAGACGTAAAAGAATATGGAATATACACAGAATTACAACAAATAGATAAAATGTTAATTGGCCCGGAAAATAAATTCATAACGAAAATTTACAACTATTTATTAGAAGTAACATTAGAAGAAGAAAAAGTTAAAGGTTGCATGACAGCACGGGCCAAAAACTTTGGTTACAACATAGATCTAGTGGATTGGGAAAGAATTTGGAACACAAATTATAAACTAACACGATCAGCAGCACTCAAAGAAAATATATACAAAATGTTTTATCGTTGGCATTTATCACCAACAAGATTGGCTAAAATGTACCCAAACATGAAGCCGACCTGCTGGAAGTGTAAAAAAGTACAAGGGACTTATTATCACATATGGTGGACCTGCCCGGAAACACAAAAATATTGGCCAAAAATTTGGAAATGAGTGCAAGAAATTCCAGGAGAATAGATAACATACAAACCCGAAATCTT
The DNA here is from genome assembly GCF_051295495.1 of Thamnophis sirtalis. Classification (NCBI taxonomy): domain Eukaryota; kingdom Metazoa; phylum Chordata; class Lepidosauria; order Squamata; family Natricidae; genus Thamnophis; species Thamnophis sirtalis. Next base: position 7,703,409 of record NW_028261389.1, read on the forward strand.
TCTACTGGGAATAATCAAAGGGAAATATACAAAGAAAATTAAGTACATATTAACACATCTGCGAACTACAGCTAGAATAGCATTTGCCCAATGCTGGAAACAAAATAATACACACACACACACACACACACTGTGACGAATTAGTGATAAAAAAAACTTTGAATTGTGCAGAGATGGACAAATTAACACTGAAATTAAAAGATAAAGAAGAGTCGGAATATTATGAAATTTGGAACAATTGGTACAAATGGCTGCAAAACAGGAATAAAATTAATTAAGCCAAAAAAACAAAATATATAAATATATATAGAGAACTGTGTATAAAGGTGTGTAAATATAGAAGTGAAATATTATATACATGTACAGGTATGATGACATAACAATGTTGATGTAATGACTGTAAGGTGTTGTAGAAGGGAAAAAATAATAAAGAAATCTGCTATTAAAAAAAAAGAAAGTGTGAGGAAGTGAATTATGAATGAGAGGGCTAAAATGCAAGCAAAAATGAAGGGGTCCTTGGTGCTCTCTGAGCTTGATTGTTTTCTTGCAGACATTTCTTTTTTTATTTTTATTTTAAATATTTTATTTTATCAATTTCATATATACATTCACAATTATATGATCTCATAACTGTTATTAATAATATGTATTTATAACAATTTTTCCCTACAGTTGACAATATACTTGAAGATTGCTTTCTTAACATCCCATAGATCCATAGATCTTATCTTACAACAGTCCTACTTCTTCTTCCCTCCCTCCCTCTTTCCTTCCCTCGTTTCTTCTCTCCTACTCCCCTTCCTTCCCTCCTTCCTTCCCTCCCTCCTTCCCCTTCCCTCCTTCTTTCCTTCCCTCCTTCCTTCCCTCCTTTCTTTTCTCCTTCTCTCCTTCCTTTCCCCCTTCCTTTCCTCCTTCCTTCCCCCTTCCTTCCCTCCTACATTCCCTCCTTTCTTCTCTCCTTCTCTCCTTCCTTCCCTCCTTCCTTCCCTCCTTTCTTCTCTCCTCTCCTTCCTTCCCTCCTTCCTTCCCTCCTTCCTTCCCTCCCTCCTTCCTACCCCCCTTTCTTCTCTTTCTTCTCTCCTTCCTTCCTTCCTCCTCTCCTTTCCCTTCTCTCCTTCCCCTTCCTCCCCTTTACCCTTCCCCTCTTCTTCCCATTCCTCCCCTCTTTCCTACTCTTACATTCCCTCCCATTCTTCCTCTTCTTGCAGACATTTCATTACCCACTAGGTAACATCATCAGTGCTAGAAGGGAGTGGGGTGTGCGGGGAGGAAGAAGACAATGACTGTGGAGTCCTTGGTGTTCTCTGAGTTTGGTTGTTTTCTTGCAGACATTTCATGACCCAACTAGGTAACATCATCAGTGCTAGTGGTTTGCTATGATCTGCTAGTATTTGCTCAATGTGTGCATCTCTTGATCATGAGCCAAATCATCAGACTAGCACTAATGATGACATCTAGTTTGAGTAATGAAATGTCTTCAAGAAAACAACCAAGCTCAGAGAGCACCAAGCACTTTGAGATAAACTCAACTTTCTTGTTTTTCTATCATACAAAGAAGACATCGTTCTTCTGAGTGAGTATCACACCAAGCTAAGGCTATTGCTGTTGAAACCACTGCTAAACATCCAACCTCAGTTGGATGCTGTACAGGCCATTCACTGTATCTGATCCAGGAGATGCCTTTCCTCTGATTTATCAGGAAATTATTCCCCCGCTGATCACGGGGCGTGTCTTGCTTAGCAGGCCCATATTTTGCCACGTTCAGCCTTGCAAACCAGCAGAAGAGGTACAGGAGAACAGGGAGCAGGCACTTAGATTGCAATTAAACAACAGGTTGGATAATAATCACAGATACCAGCTAGTGTCAGTTTTCTCCATCTGTAATGTAATATATTGCTGCTGCGATCACTGTTTTGAAAGATGTTGCAATTCTGTATATAGGAAACTGACTAATGCACATTTTGTTTCAGTCCCTAGTCTGTTGGTGATAACTTTTCTAATCTACCCGTTAGCTCACAATATAGATCAGGATTTGCCCTTGTTTTCTTTTTCTTTTTTCTTGTATGCTTTTTTAAAAAATAAATTAACCAACCAGAGAATGCTTTTCTATTTTCTTCACTACCGGTTCGGTAGCGGGAGTGCACAACTGAGCATGCGCAGAACCTTCTGCGCATGCATGGAAGGTTCTTGATGATCTCAGGGTGGGTGGGCGGAGCCTTGCGTCACCGCCACTACCAGTTTGCCCAAACCGTCAGCATACCCCCTCTGGTATCAACAACACTGCAATCAGGGGTGGGTTTCTCGCCCCGTTCCAACCGGTTCGGTTGGAATGGGGCCGGCGGCGTCCTCGTGCACGCGCGCGGTGCACGCATGCGTACTAGCGTCTGTGCGATGCTCCAGCTTCTCCTGGAGGATCGCACAGGTGCTGTATGCGTCCTGCACATGCGTGGAAGCTCAGAACTCGTCAAAACCGGGTAAGGAGCGCGGGCGGGCGGGTGGGCCCTTCGCCGTTCCCGGAAGTTACTTACTTCCGGGTTCGCCGACCAACCGGTTCGCAGGGACCGCCGCAAACCGGTTGAAACCCACCCCTGACTGCAATTAAATTTGTACAATGGACTTTACATGCAATTTGTCTGCTGCAGTGTACTTCACTGGTATAATCACGCCATCGTATAAACGGGGTAGATTGATGGAATATCTGTCCTTTTGTGGTGATGCCACCATGCAAAAGATAAATCCCGGTGATATACTCCCTCTATTTTCTGATTTAGTAGACTTTCTTCAATAACAGACATTCTACGTTAGACATAGAATCCATTACAGTGAGCTTCTAGTGTGAATATGTCTCTGTGTTATGCGCGCTTAAATGTACCTGCTTTTTATTTATTGTGTGAACTACCCATGCATGATTTTTCACGGAGAGCCTTGTGGGTGCAAAGATAAAGCAGGGTTTTGGCAACACTTAGCTTCTAATCACACCCGGTCCATGGAGATCCTTCATCAAACCCACAATGATTTATGCTGCCATCATGTGGTAACTCTCCCACAGGTCAACATTTGAGTTACAGAGAATCACATTTTTTTGGATGGCTAAAAGAAAAGCTGAGCACCAAAGAATGGAGGCCTTTGAACTGTGGTGCTGGAGAAGATTCCTGCGAGCTCCTTGGACTGCAAGACGATCCAACCGGTCGGTCCTAGAGGAGATCAACCCTGACTGCTCTTTAGAAGGCCAGATCCTGAAGAGGAAACTCAAAGACTTTGGCCACCAAATGAGAAGGAAGGACTCCCTGGAGAAGAGCCTCATGCTGGGAAGGATGGAGAGCAAATGAAGAAGGGGATGGAAGAGAATGAGGTGGCTGGATGGAGTCACTGAAGCAGTCGGCATGAACTTAAATGGACTCCAGAGCATGGTAGAGGACAGGAAGGCCTGGAGGAACATTATCCATGGGGTCGCGATGGGTCGGACTCGACTTCGCAGCTAACAACAACAACAACAAGGGCTTCCACAGAGAAGACGGGCTCAACCTATCCTCCAAACGACCAATTAGATCACATAGATTAGGCCTCCTCCGAGTTCCATCTGCCAGTCAGTGCCGACTGGCAACTACAAGGAGGAGAGCCTTCTCAGTAGTAGCTCCGACCCTTTGGAACGATCTCCCCATGGAGATTCGTACCCTCACCACCGTCCAGGCCTTCTGCACAGCCCTCAAGACCTGGCTAGCCCGTCAGGCCTGGGGACAAAGATAATTGCCCCCACCCGAATGATGAATGAATGTTGCTTATTATTTTACTTTTATGTATTGTGTGTGTTTATTGTTTGTATACCCCCTCCCCTCATTTTATGTAAGCCGCCCTGAGTCCCCTCAGGGAAAAGGGCGGCCTATAAGTATTAATAAATACTCAAATACTCAAATACTCAAACCCCCTGAAGGCCAGGCAAGAAGCAATGGATGGAAACTCATCAAGGAGAGAAGCAACCTGCAACTCAGGAGTAATTTCACCTAGAACAATTAATCAATGGAACAACTTGTCTCCAGAGTTATATATGCTCCAACACTGGATGTTTTAAAGAAGAGCGTGGACAACCATTTGTCCGAAATTATATAAGGTCTCCTGTTTGAGCAGGGGGCTGGACTAGAAGACTTCCAAGGTCCCTGCCAACTCTGTTGCTGTTGCATTAAGAAGCTAGATCCCTGGATGAGTTTCAGCAGATTGGCAAGGATTCCTGTCTCCAGTTTTCCGAGAACAGCCAAGAGCGAGAAGCTGGGGAACTGAGAGTCCTAATACTGGTATTGATGTCCAAATCCTGAGTTTGGACTGGTTTCATGCCAAACTACTAATTACACCTACAGGGAGTTGCAGTTGGGAGTCTCCGTCTTCCACAGAGAGGAAAACCAGCATTTTTTCCCCATGATCTGATTAAAAAGTGAACTATCTGCAAAGGTTGCCGGAGAAAAAAAACCAACCCCATCTGGTAGCTCCTTTATTCCGCTGAGCACAGTTTATTAAAAGGCATCCACTTTCATGAGCCACAGCTCATTTAATTTGCAATTGCGCAGCTCATGAAAGCTTCTGCTTTTTAATAACAGCTTTGTCAAATGTGTCCAGTCAAAACGTTGCTGCCCGACTCCTCCTGAACTTTGGCTTCTACAGCTTTCTTGCCGGAGACCTACGCCTGATCAGCTTGCAAAGATGAGAAAGTTGCCATCAGAATGTCATTTTTAAGATGACAAGTGTTACAAGCACGGGATGTTACCTTAAGCCCAGATTAGTTTGATGTCACTCCCTCGACTTTAGTGTTTCTCCTGGCTTTGCTCTTTCTTGTTCCTGGAGGGTGGGTCTTCAGTCCTTGTAGCCCTCCTCCCCTGAATGAGATTATTGTTGTGGCCTGCCAGTGGCCAGCCGAGTGGGACAGTGAGGAGGGTTGGGGAGGAAGATGGGCCAGTCCTGGAGTCTGGGGAAGGCTCTGATGATGGCTCTGTGTCGGAGGCAGAGTGGGGGCCAGGGCCATCTGACAGTTATCATCTGCCTTCGGAGTCTGTTCCCAGTGTGTGCATGGGCAGATATAGGGAACAGCTAAAGAACAGAGATCGACTTGGGAGTAAGGTCACAGGTGGATGATTAATGGCCCCTCCCAGGGGAAATAAAAGAGGAGCAAAGGGGGAGTGGAGTTTACAGGAGACTATTCGTTCACTTAATTGGTTCGTGACTCTCTGACACTTCTTGCCAAGTTTTGCAGATATCGGCCTGGCAGCTCTCCAAGCCAGATAAGTTCTGTGTCCGTAAATCCTCCCTTGAAAGACTTTGCTGGATCTGAATGAGCAGAATTCACAGTCAATTAATAAAAGGGGTTTTTGTTGGGACAAGGAGTTTACTTCGTGTTCTCGGGAAGCCTCCGTCAGAACAATTATATGTTCCTAGTCCAAACCATGCCCGAATGACAGTGCAGCTAAATTCCAAAGTTTTCCCCCTCATTAAAAAACAAGTCCAACATCCTGCCATTAAAAAAAATAAGATAAAAGAAAAAGGCACCGCAGAGAAGAAAGATATAAAATCTAGGAATAGCTTAAGAGGAGGGACATGAGAGAAAGAATTGGCTGTGGATGAATAGATGTAAGTGTATGAGGGAATGACCTTGAGGGACAAAGGGAAGAGATGCTGCCTAAGGAATGAACAGATAAAAAAGAGGAAGGAGCCTGCAGCTGCTTAACAGTCAGAAGAAGAAACTTGGGAAGAACCCACTCTAAATTGACCAGGGTTGTAAAAAGAGACGGGGAGAGAGAGATAGTTCTACACTTTTGACTTGTGAAATTCTGTTAATGTAGTCCTACAATTAAGTAGGATGAGCTCAGCTGATCCTGCCTCCTGTCTGGTTTTAGCTGGAAGGGCTAATAGGGTAATCATTGGTGGCCTACATTGGAAGTGTTGCACATGGCTTACCTGGCAAGGGAGCTAGAAGCTTAATGTTTCTGCTCTGTGTACAAAGCTAATTATCCATCACAAATTGCTTTGGAAAGAGCTATAGAACTTTTGTTTGAAAAGCAACCTTGTAAGAATTTTAAACAACTAATAAACTATTTGTAAGGGTATGTCTTTTGCATCCAGTTCCAACCAGGAGTTTTGCTATCATCTGCCTGCCTGCCTGCCTGCCTGCCTGCCTGCCTGCCTGTCATCTATTCACATCTATCTATCTATCTATCTATCTATCTATCTATCTATCTATCTATCTATCTATCTATCTATCTATCTATCTATCTATCTATCATCTATCCATATCTATCTTAATACAGTACCTATCCATATCTATCTTATCTATCATCTATCCATATCTAATCTTATCTATATATCCATATCTATCTTATCTATCATCTATCTATCATCTATCCATATCTATCTTATCTATCACCTATCTATCTTCTATCATCTATCTATCATCTATCCATATCTATCTTATCTATCTATCCATATCTATCTATCTTGTCTATCTATCATCTATCCATATCTATCTTATCTATCACCTATCTATATCATCTATCCATATCTATCTTATCTATCTATCCATATATATCTTATCTATCTATCTATCCATATCTATCTATCTTGTCTATCATCTATCATATCTATCTTATCTATCTATCCATATCTATCTATCTTGTCTATCTATCATCTATCCATATCTATCTTATCTATCACCTATCTATATCATCTATCCATATCTATCTTAATTACAGTATCTATCCATATCTATCTTCTTATCTATTATCTATCCATATCTATCTTATCTATCACCTATCTATATCATCTATCCATATCTATCTTATCTATCTATCCATATCTATCTATCTTGTCTATCTATCATCTATCATATCTATCTTATCTATCTATCCATATCTATCTATCTTGTCTATCTATCATCTATCCATATCTATCTTAACTACAGTATCTATCCATATCTATCTTCTTATCTATTATCTATCCATATCTATCTTATCTATCTATCCATATCTATCTATCTATCTATCTATCTATCTATCTATCTATCTATCTATCTATCTATCTATCTTTTATATTTGTCATCTATCCATATCTATCTATCAATCTATCTATCTACCATTTATCTATCTATCATCTATCTATCTAACCTATCTATCTATATACACATACATGCATACATGCATACATACATACATATTGGAACGTTGAGTCCTACCCATAACCAACCTTCTTGAGATGATTAAATAATGCCTTTAGAAATTCTGACCTGGAAATTCTGGGAGCTTGGATCACACTCTAAGGGCATCAGGTTGGAGTCATCTTGCTCGCTGATTTTAGAAGTGCAGCATGCTTTGTGATGGTCCTTTTCCATTTGAGTTATTTATTTGTTTATCACATTTCTACACTGCATAAGTGACTTCAGATTTAATGAGTTCCTCCACATTTCAATCCTTGCACAACTGCTAATATTGCAACCACTGCAAATCATCATATAAATAATAAGTATAAATCATTATAGCAAAATTTGACTAAAAAGACCCTGATATCACAATCCGCTGCAGCTACTGTTTATCTAAGTAAGCAACAATTTTTCTCAGTTGCTCCCCAACATTTTTTCCTCCTCCTTTCCTTCCTTCCTTCCTTCCTTTTCTACAATAAGAAACAGAGTGCCAGAAATACTCTACTGCTCTAATTGTACAACTTCATTGTTTAATTACGATGATTTCATCTTCAAAATATTTTGGAATGTCTTTTAGCCTTCTGGGAGGCCACCAAGACCTATTAATCAGGGAGCAGGTCCATATCATGAGGTTCTATGGGATGGAAGGAGTGGGATGTGATTCCTTATTGAATTGAATTGAATTGAATTGAATTTTATTATTTATATGCCGCCCTTCTCCGGGAGGACTCAGGGCGGCGAACAATTCAAAAGGGGAAAAAGGGAACATAAAAAACAAAATACAAATAGTAAAAATAAGCAAGAGTCACACAACCATACAAGTTGAGAGGGGAGGGAACTCATCACTAACAGAGCTCACTCTGTTATTTGGCGCTAGGGATTCGAACCGCCGAACTGCTGACCTTTCTGATCAACAAGCTCAGTGTCTTAGCCACTGAGCCACTGTGTCCCTCACAATATCCTCCTAAAAGCAAGAAAGGGGTGTTTGTGTGTTGCAACACAGCCAGCAGTTAGGGGTCGGTGGGAGACTAGGTTTAGCTGCATTGCATATTAAAAAATCACTTAGCTGCAGAGATAAGTGCTTGATGGCACAGAACTACAATAGCTGTTCCTTTGATAAGCTACGATATCTCAGCCACACATTTCGGCTTGGTGGCATCAAATCTGAAGCCAGTTTTATATTCCCCCCCCCCTTAATCATTTTGGATGGGCAAGAAAAAGTAAAGAAAATTATATTATCCCAGATGGCAAAATATAAAATGCTTGGTTTGATTCCCCATTGTTCAGCCCTGTTAATTTTCTTATTCATTGCACATTTTTCTTAAGAGTCTTTTGACACCCTTTGACACAGACCGTTTCGCACTCTTAGATATTTTACTACAGAGCTCTTAGGATATGTATTGGCACGATCATGGCAATCTCTCACAGTCACCTAGAGTTAAATAAGGTGCAAACCATTGGTTGTGTAATACCTACTCTAGGTTCTGAGTAAATCTCCTGTTAAAGGCTGTTAACTTTTCAACTTCTGATTGCAAAGGTTAAAGGAGCTTGTACTGTGAAATAATGGGATAGGATAGGATAGGAGTAGGAATGGAGTAGAATAGAATAGAATAGAATAGAATAGAATAATAAGGAATAGAGTAGAATGGGATGGAATGGAAGAGAATAATAAGGAATGGAATGGAATAGAATAGAATAATAAGGAATAGAGTAGAATGGAATGGAATAGAAGAGAATAATAAAGAATAGAATAGAATAGAATAGAATAGAATAGAATAGAATAGAATAGAATAGAATAGAATAGAATAGAATAGAATAGAATAATAAGGAATAGAGTAGAATAGAATGGAATGGAAGAGAATAATAAGGAATGGAATGGAATAGAATAGAATAGAATAGAATAATAAGGAATAGAGTAGAATGGAATGAAATAGAAGAGAATAATAAATAATAGAGTAGAATAGAGTAGAATAGAATAGAATAGAATAGAATAGAATAGAATAGAATAGAATAGAATAGAATAGAATAACAGAGTTGGAAGGGACCTTGGAGGTCTTCTATTCCAAATCCTATACCATTTCAGACAAATGGTGGTCCAATCTCTTCTTAAAAACTTCCAGTGTTGGAGCTTTCACATCTTCTGGAGGCAAGTTGTTCCATTGATTAATTGTTCTAACTGTCAGGAAATTTCTCCTTAGCTCTAGTTTGGTCATCTCCTTGATTAATTTCCATCCATCGCTTCCTGTCCTGCCTTCAGGTACTTTGGAGAATAGGTTGAGTCTCTTCTTTGTGGCAGCCCCTCAAATATTGGAACCCTGCTGTCATGTCACCCCTTTTTCCCATCTTCTTGCCAAATTCCATCCAGTTTTTCTTTTCATTAAAGTAAACCTACCCAATCCAGCAACCGTTCTTCATCTGTTTTAGTCTCCCGTCCCCTAATCATCTTCGTTGCTCTTCTCTGCACTCTTTCCAGAGTCTCCACATCTTTTCTACATCGTGGCGACCAAAACTGGATGCCGGATTCCAAGTATGGCCTTGCCAAGGTCTCATAAACACTTCACGTGAACTTGATTCTGTCTTTCTGTTTATGCAGCCTAGAACTGTGTTGGCTGTGATACAAGCTCCTTTATATCATCTTTTTAATATAAAGAAATGGTGCGTCATATCACACTGCAGCAAAAGAAAGGCGAAAAAAGAAAGCTGCATCTTTACAGGAACTGATTTGTGTGATTCATCCATTTTTGTGTGTTTTAAATAGCCCATTTTCGAGACCCTGGTCCATTCGGCGGCAGCATTTTACATTCTAGCATTTTATTTCATGTTGGAAACAACCACTAAGGGACTGGATGGAATTTGGCAAGAAGATGGGAAGAAGATTTGGCAAACGCAACAATGCCTTTGAGGACTTTATACATCCCAGATTCCACCCGTCCCTTTTTAGTTTTTTATTTTTGTATAGGATTAAATCTTCAGGCTGGAGAGAATTTCATTCAAATAACACAATTAAGACTGTAGAGAACGGAAGCCGTTTTCTGTGTGCAAAATCTTGCACTTTTTCTGAGCGAGTGGTTTTTATCGGACTGTTTTGATTGTGTCGTTACTTTTTAAGCTGCTTTGGATTGCTTTTAAGTCGAGAAGCTGATCAAAACTCTTTAAGCGAAAGGAATAAAACTTAATTCCAATGGTCCCCACAGAGTTTCGAAACGTAATGCCAAGGTAAATATGGGAAGGGCTGCCAGTTGAAGTATGAAATGGATCTCCCCCATTGTGGCCTTGGCATGTGGTCAGTCATTTTGGAAGGCTTAGAAATATATTTGTGTTTGCTAATGGATAAATGACTTGGCCTCAGAACATTGTTGTGCTTTAATTCATCTGAAGGGGAAAACGCGGGGGGGGGGGGGGGAAGTAGCTGGAATGGAGAGAGAAAGAAGGAAAGAAAAATGGTTGCAGTTCTATAGAGCTTCCAAGATTGTGTTGCATATAAATTTTAAAAATGGGCTCGAGCGCGGAGATGGAAATGAAACAATATATTTCCTAAGCTACTTGAAGGCAAGGATGGAAGAATAATGTGCTCTATTCGTGTTTCAGTGTAGATGTACTCAATCCGTATTACCCAATCTATACATCAGCTTTCCTCAAGCAGACACTGCATTCGTACTTCGGGACTATGTTTCCCAGAATTCACGGTTCCACCACAAAACCGCGGACGACAAAATCGCGGTCGACGAAAGTGCGTATGTGACGTCATCACAGCGCGACGAAAAAGATCGAAAAATGTAAAAATAAAGCTAAAACCTTCCCCTAACCCCCCCAAACCTAACCCTAAACCTAACCCTAAACCTAACCCTTAACCTAACTCTAAACCTAACCCTTAACCTAACGAAAAACCTAATGAAAAACCTAACGCTAACCCTTAACCTAACGCTAAACGTAACGCTAACACTCTAAACCTAACCCTAACCCTTAACCTAACCCTAACCCTAACCCTTAACCTAACACTTACCTTTATGTGAATTGGCTTACTGTAATTTAATTTTTATTTCAATTTTTCTATCTTTTTCATCGCGTTGTGATGATGTCACATACGCGATTTCGTCGACCGCGCTTTTGTGGAACGCGGTTTTGACGGGTCACGGAATTCACAGCCCTCTATCTGGAAGGCATCAAGCTTCAGATAAGAGAAACACAATTATAGGTTGCTCTGTTTCGTTTCCCGAATGCATAATAACAGGGTTGGAGGAGGCCTTGGAAGTCTTCTATAGCAATAGCAATAGCAGTTAGACTTATATACCGCTTCATAGGGCTTTCCAGCCCTCTCTTAAGCGGTTTACAGAGTCAGCCTATTGCCCCCAACAATCCGGGTCCCCATTTTACCCATCTCGGAAGGATGGAAGGCTGAGTCAACCGGTGAGATTTGAACAGCCGAACTGCAGAAGTGCAGTCAGCTGAAGTAGCTTGCAGTGCTGCATTTAACCACTGCACCACCTCTAGTCCAGGGGTGTCAAACTCAAGGCCGGAGGGCCAGTTCTAGGGGTGGGATTCAGCCGGTTCGGATGGGTTCGGGCAAACCGGTAGCTCTGACAATCAGCTGAGAGCGAACCGGTTGGCTCCGACGATCAGGTGGGCTCGCCCGTCTGCCCCTGTACTATACTTACCGTATTTTGGGGAGTATAAGAGACACCGGAGTATAAGATGCACCAAGATTTTGAAGAGGCAAATTTTTTAAAAAAGTTTTTGTATTCTGTAGACCTCCCAAAAATTGCCCATTTTTTTGTGGAAAACAGGGCCATTTTTTTTAAAAGGGCATGAATAGCCTTTAATAGGTTGTAGAGTGCTCTGGGGTGGTGGGGGGGGACAAACAAAAAATTGTCCATTTTTTCACGAAAACAGGCCCGTTTTTTGGCAAAAAAAAGGGCATGAATTGCCTTTAGGAGACTTACAGAGTGCTCCTGGTGGCTTGGGGCTGGGGAATGAGTAAAAAACGGACCATTTTTCACCCATTTCTGCCCTCCCCAACCCCCAGGAGCACTCTGGAAGCCTCCTACAGGCTCTGCATGGCCATTTTGGTGAAGGGAGTGGGTTTCGGGAGGCAAAAAAATACTGTATTCCGTGTATAAGATGCACCAGGATTTTCAGCCTCTTTTTTGAGGGAAAAAGGTGCATCTTATACTCCGAAAAATACGGTACTTATATTTCCTTTGTTTGAAGTCCAGCTGATAGGGGGGCAGAGCAGATTGCCACGCCTCAGCTATTTTACCCACTGGGGCTGCAGTAGAAGGTAGGTTTTTGTGCTGTTTTCCAATGCACTGCACATGCGGAGCATGTAAAAAGTGTGCGCTCAGACAACCCATTGTTACACCAGTTGAATCCCACCACTGGCCAGATCTGGCCTGTGGGGTGCTTAGATATGGCCCGTGGGGCCGCCCTGGAAACAGCGAAGGACCGGCCAGTGCTGCCTCTGCCAGTAAAAAATGGAGTTTGGGTCTATTGGATCTAAAATTGGATCTATTCTTTTTGCCAGTTGACTAACAAGAGTTTTGCAAGAATACTTGTGTGGTTTACCAATAAATCAGAGGAACAAAACAAGTGTGGTTTATCATAAAACCACACCTGAACCGGGCAATCTTTCAAATAGAGAACAGTCCTTGGTAAAATTGATGACATGGACCATCTGAAGGGATGCGATGATAACATCAAATTTATGAAATCATGCATTTAAGTGTGGGATTTATTTGGAACTCATCCTAGAAATACGAAGAAAAGTAGCTGATAGATCAACCAGCAAGTGTTGAAAGAATAAGGTGCAAGATGATTGGAGAACCTGCTCAACTCTGCATTAATTTGCATTCCTAATATAAACCCATTTCTTTGGGGCAATAAGCCCAGCATTTACTTGACTTGTAACAATAACAGTGAGGATTGCAAATATGCAATTGTTACAATAGAGTTGTTGGATGTATGTGTGTCAAGAATGGAATGGAATAGAATAGAATAGAATAGAATAGAATAGAATAGAATAGAAGCTGGAAGGGACCTTGGAGGTCTTCTAGTCCAGCCCCCTGCTCAAACAGGAGAACCTAAACTATTTCATATAAGTAGCTGTCCAGTCTCTTCTTAAAAACATCCAGGAACGTTAGGAAAGGAGGAAGGTAAAAGAGAGATATATTGATAAAAAAAATGAAATATGTTGATACTGTTTATGATATATAGTTAAGTAAGATAACATTGTTAAGTCTGGATAACCAATTAAGTAAAATGCTTGTTATATTAAAATAGAACTTGATGATGTATGCTGTATATATAAACTAAAAAAAAACAAATGGAAAATGAAATGATAACGTTGGTATAATTTTCTTCCGAAAGGGCAAAAAATGATTATAGCAATAGCAATAGCAGTTAGACTTATATACCGCTTCATAGGGCTTTCAGCCCTCTCTAAGCGGTTTACAGAGTCAGCATATTGCCCCCAACAACAATCCGGGTCCTCATTTTACCCACCTCGGAAGGATGGAAGGCTGAGTCAACCCTGAGCCAGTGAGATTTGAACAGCCGAACTGCTGAACTGCAGTCAGCTGAAGTAGCCTGCAGTGCTGCATTTAACCACTGCGCCACCTTATTTGTTAAGAAAAAATTTAAATTCAAGATGGAAATGTGGGAAGAAAACATGAGGCCGAAATGAGAAACGAAAATGTGATGTAAAATTAATTATGTACAAGAGAGAATGTGAAAAGGGGGGAACACCTTGTTTGCAAAGAGGTTTCAAAATTTGTAACAAAAAATGAAAAAAACTTTTACAAAAAAAACACAACCCTCCAGTGATGGAGCGCTCATGATTTCTGGTGGCAAGCTGTTCCACTGGTTAATTGTCCTCACTGTTAGGAAGTTTCTCCTTAATTCCAGGATGTCAGTATGGTGGCCGCCACAGCATGATTGAAGGCTTACATTTAAAAAAAAAACCACGTAACACATACCAAAAGGGGATGGGACTTAAGCCGCGTGTTTCTGGCTATCATTTTGATTTCTTTGGCAACTGCAGTATTTTGCCGCTTGGCAGTTCTGTTATATTCCAATAATAATGTCCATGTATGCGCATGATTCAGAAGCAAATGAGCCATAAAATCAAACTGTGACATATCCCCTTTTCTTTAAAAAAAAAACAAAAAGCAAACAGTATAGTTTTAGAACATGTTGTTTCTTAAGATTGCTGGTCCATTTAATAACAGAGTTTTGGCAAAGTTGAATCAGCTCATCCAGTGGGGCTTTCTTGGGAAATTAAGAGTCTCTGTTAAGAGACTTTATATAAAGGATGGAGACATGGACATGATGACAGGCCTTCTCTGTGGTGGCCCCCACAGTGAGGTCCTTAAAGCGCCCTCCGTTTTCAGAAAACCTTTCAAGATCACTGTATTTTAATTGGGCCATTAACCCTAGCTCAGTTTCATTGACTTCTGGATGTGGATATATTAACAATTGTTTTTTGTAATGTTGATTCATTCCTATTGTTACTGTTCTACTTTCCCCATGTTATAACATTTGAGCTCAATGTGGCTCAGTGGCTAAGTCTTAACTTGTCAATCAGAAAGGTCAGCCATTAAATGGTTCAAATCCCTAGCACCGCGTAATGGAGTGAGCTCCCGTGACTTGTCCCAGCTTCTGCCAACCTAGCAGTTCGAAAGCACATAAAAAATACAAGTAGAAAAATAGGAACCACCTTTGGTGGGAAGGTAACAGCGTTCCATGCCCCTTTGGTGTTTAGTCATGCCGGCCACATGACCATGGAGACGTCTTCGGACAGTGCTGGCTCTTCGGCTTTGAAACGAAGATGAGCACTGCCCCCTAGAGTCGGGAATGACTAGCACATATGTGTGAGGGGAACCTTTACCTTTAACATTTGAGCTGGCTGCAAACACTGTAAAATAAATTGGATCTCCCTGTCTACCCAAAGCAATTTTACCTTATAGTGATAGGCAATCGTTTTGTAAGAAATTAGAGAGGTTGAAAGGGACATTTTTGGAACATGTCTACGCAATGTATTTAGGAAATGATGATAGGTTACTACTGTGTTTCTCAGCTTTGGCAAGGTCCAGATGTGTGGACTTCAACTCCCAGAATTCTGGGAGTCCACGCATCTTCAAGTGGAGAGACATTGGGTTCGATCCAGGGCCATCTTGCCATGCCTTCTGCACCACAACTGCAACTTTTAAACTCTTCCTTATCATTCCACGGTTCCACCACAAAACCGTGGTAGACTAAAGCGCGCTCGACAAAAGCGCGTACCTGACATCATCACAGCGCGACGAAAACATCACGCTGTGAGCGGTAAACTTAAAATTAACGCGAAAACCTTACCCTAACCCCCCCAAACCTAACCCTAAACCTAACCCTAAACCTAACCCTTAACCTAACGCTAAACCTAACGCTAACCCTTAACCTAACCCTAAACCTAACCCTAACGCTTAACGTAACCCTAAACCTAACCCTAACCCTAAACCTAACCCTTACCTTTACGTGAATCGGCTTGCTTTAAAATCGCTTTTTAAAATCTCCGCGGTCGTATTTGTCGCGCTGCTGATGATGTCAGGTACGCGCTTTAATCGGGCGCGCTTTAGTGGACCGCGGTTTTGGCGTGCCACGCATTCCACACAATGGCAACTTACAGGTGCCTGTAGAAACTTTGGGGTGGGTGGGTAGAGAACTTGGAAATGTGCTTGATTGGAGGTGATTCCAACCCACTTTGCTTTCTCTTTCCCTCTTTGTTGTCTGTTGTTTTTAGATGCATCATCCCATTCAGATGAAACCTGCAGATAGCGAAAAATCCAACGGTAGGTGGCGAAAGAATTTCTTACCTAAATATTTATCCCTTAATCCGTTTTCTACCCTCATTGAAGATACTTAGAAGGAGGACGATAATAAGCCGAACACAATAGTCAAACAAAAAGCTTGCAGATGAATGAAAACACCCCAGCTCCTAAGCAGCCTCTGAAAATGCTGTTTTCCAGAAGGCCAATATCCTTGACTTACATCTGTTCATTTAGTGACTGTTTGAAGTTACAACGGCACTGAAAACAGTGACTTGGGGTCTTTTTTCATATACTATTCTGTTCTGACCCTCCTCCGTTCGGTGAGTAACGCCGACACAAGCTTACTGTTAGCCACACTTTATTTACAGTAATTACTCATAGACAAGACGTTGGCAGCAACCCAGACTCCCACAGATAAGAGATACAATACACACAAGAGCTTCTCCAGCTTGGTATAAACGGTTGTATCCTGCAAAAGATCTCCTCCCAAAGTCTCTTCTTATATATTCTCTTGGGAGGAGCCAAACTACAACCACCTGGGCCTGATTATCTCCTATGAGTCTGTCTCCGTAATTGCTGCCTTTGTTTCTCTGCCCTTCTCTGCCTGGCGTCAGGGACAAACTCCCTTTGCTCTTCACCACTGCTCCAGTGCCTGAGGTCAGGGACAAACTCCCTTTGATCTTCACCACTGCTCCGTGCCTCAGGCGCCTCCTGGTGGCCAACCAGCCTTTCTGGTCCCTGCTCGGAGTCTGAACCCTGCCCAGGGTCCTCCACATCTTCCAGAGCCGACTCATAGGGTCCCTCGCTATCGGAGCCCATCGGCAGCTCCAATGGCTCCTGCTGGGCCACAACACATTTCATACCATTGCATCTCTCCATGATAACGTGGTTAAAATCCAGACACTTGGCAAATGGTTTATACAGGCAACTGAGTCCCAACATTTGTGTTGCTTGCTGAAACCTTTCTTAAGAGAGTTTTACCCCATTTTACAACCTTTCTTGGCCCAGTTGTTAAGTGAACCACTGCAGTTGTTCAATTAGTAACTCGATTGTTAAGTGAATCTGACTTCCCCGCAGATTTTGCTTGTCAGAAAGTCGCAAAAGGGGATCGCATCACCCCAGGACAGTACAACGGTCATAAATATGAATCCGTTGCCAAGCATCCGAACTTTGATCCCATGAATCATGGGGATACTGCAATCTGTATGAAAAATAGAACAGGGGGTCATAAATCGCTTTTTTAGTGCTGTTGAACTAAACTTTAAAGTAACTTTGAACAGTCACTAAATGACCTGCTGTAAGTCGAGGACTACCTGTATTTATGACGGTTGCCCTGCCCCGGAGTCATGGGATCCCCTTTTGCGACCTTCCGACCGGCAAAGTCAATGGGGAAGTCCAATTTGCTTAACAACCACGTTACTATTTTAATAACTGCAGTGCTTCACTTAACAACAGGGGCTAGAACGATTGTCAAATGAGGCAAAACCAGGGCTGGGCTGCTGGGGGTTTGCAGGGGTTCGGGAGAACCTCTAGCTAAGATTCTGTGCAGTTCGGAGAACTCCCAAATCCCACTCCTGGCTGGCCCCGCCCACCCCACCCCTCCCAGGAGTCCCCACGCAGCCCATTTTGGATGCAGATAAGTGCAGGATGTATACGGAGGCTCAGGGAGGGTGAAAAACGGGCATACTGAAAGTTTGGGAAGGCCAGAAATGGGCCCATTTCCAGCCTCCAGAGGGCCTCCGGAGCCTGGGGAGGCCATTTTCGCCCTCTCAGAGGCTTGAGGAAAGCCTCTGGAGCCTGGGGAAGGCAAAAACTCCCCCCCTCCCCGCTGTGGTGCAGGAGGTCAACTAGGCCACGCCCATCATGGCCATAGCCATCCAGCACCCGGGCAGAGAACCTCTTGCTAAACGTTTTGAAGCCCATCCCTGGGCAAAACTCACTTAACCACTGTCTCACTCAGCAGTAGTCGTAAGTCGAGGACTATCTGTACGAGGGGGCCTTGATTCTGACAGTTTTGCTAAGAGAAAAGAGAAGAGAGAAAGTCAAAAGAAATCTCTCATGTTCCTTCAAGCGTGAGAACTTATCTATTCCCACACGGAAGAATTGCTTGCCGTGGCTTTTTTCCAGGATGTGTCTTTGTTCCTCATTGATTATTAATCAGGGCAGAAGCCGCACACCTGGAGATTTAAATACCTGCAAATGTAAATGATGACAGGGCCCTCTTTCTCCCTCCCTCCCTCCCTCCCCCCCCCCTCTCTCTCTCTCTCTCTTTCTCTCTCTTTCTCTCTCTCTCTCTCTTTCTCTCTCTTTCTCTCTCTCTCTCTTTCTCTCTTTCTCTCTCTCTCTCTCTCTCTTTCTCTCTCTCTCTCTCTCTCTTTCTCTCTCTCTCTCTCTGCAGAGATAGGCAGGTTTCATTTTTGTCCTTTCTTCTTTTTTGAGGTTGTTTTTTTTTTTAACCTCTTTTGGGGAGCCGAGGTCATCATTACCATGCATCTTGATGTCTCGGTTCTCCACGGATTCTGCACAGCTTTGAAAAGAACACAAACACACTTTGGCTTTTTTACATTCGAAAAAGGGTGCATAAATGACCCCAGAAAACACCACAACCAAGCAGGCTTGGGCAAAAACTGTCAAACCAGCCCCAGTCTGATCTCCTAGGAAAATAAAATCCTCGACTACATTTGATGGAAGGCGAAAGGGGCATTGGCCTTACCTGATATGCCTCCTCTCATAAGGTGGTGATAGCATCCAGGAATGGGTTGACTTCGTCTGCTCTCTGATTGGACTGAGTCTGTCAGAGCTGTTGGAACACACCCTTGTTGCTAGGGATCCCCAGCTTTCAGCGAAGTTGAAGCGACAGACTCGATGTGTCTTGTGGTAAAGCCTTGCTAGATGGGATCAAGGACCAGCCTCTTCCAGGGTGGGACTGGATGCTATCTCCTTATGAGAAGAGGCATATCAGGTGAGACCAACACCCTTTCTCCATTGAGGTGGAGATAGCATCCAGGAATGGGACATGCCAAAGCTGGCTTGTCAAGGTTCAAGGTTCGAGGTTCATTTTATTTATATGCTGCCCTATTCCCAGCGGGACTCAGGGCGGCGCACAAACCCAAGGAGGGGAAGGGAAACACAAAAACTACAACAAAAGTACAGGGCATTTAAAACAACCAACAGCCACACGCTTCGAGAGGGGAAGGGAACTCATCGACCCCAGGCCTGCCGACACAGCCAGGTTTTAACGGCTTTTCGGAAGGCCTGGAGAGAGGTGAGGGTCCGAATCTCTGCAGGGAGCTCGTTCCAAAGGGCCAGAGCCGCCACAGAGAAGGCCCTCCCCCGGGTAGACGGAACCCGGAGGAGGCCTAATCTGTGTGATCTAATGCGTCTTTGGGAGGTAATTGGCAGCAGGCGGTCTCTCAAGTACCCAGGTCCAATACCATGAAGGTGGCCCTTACAGGTGGGCCACAGCAGCCTGGTCCAAGGTTCCCCCTCCCCTGTGAACAGTCTGCAGCACCCATCAACCAAACACTGCTTCAGCCGAGACAAAGGTGTCCATTTTATAGTTCTTTACGAATGGGGACAGAGAGGACCACATAGCTGCTCGACAGATCTCTTCTAAGGAAGCCTGCATTGTCCACACCGCGGTAATGGCTGCACTCCTGGTAGAGTGAGCGGTGATTCTCACTACTAATGGTATAGCCTGCAGATAGTATCCCTTTGCGATACAGGCCCTTAGCCATCTAACTATGGTCAATGATCAGAAATACAGAGTCGAAAGCTGGGGACCCCTAGCAACAAGGGCGTGTTCTAACAGCTCTGACAGACTCAGTTCAATCAGTGAGCAGACAAAGTCAACCCATTTCTGGATACTATCTCCACCTCAATGAAGAAAGGTACTTTTACTAAGAGATGCTGATTGCAGTAGAGTCCGGCGGAATCTGAAGTCGCCGTGCATAACCCACTAGTTGCCCAGCCTGTCTCTGTGTAGCCAACATGTTTTGGGAAATGCTGAGGTGTTCAGGCTGGTGAAATTCCATTCTCAGGGTACGTGGCCTTGACGATACCTGCTTCCAAAGTGCTCTGCTCTTCCTCAACTGTCAATCCCACCTCCCAGTTTCCCATCATAAAGATATACAGCTTTGTTGCCCATGTATTCTTCCCCCTCCTTTCCCCTGTTAATGGCAGGATGCCAGCGATGATTGACACCCCTTCACACAATTGAAAGCCTTGTCAAACCAGAGGTATTCTTGAATGGAGGAAACCACAATCGATCAAGATGCATATCTTGCAAGCTGAAGAGATCTTACGGGTTTAAGAATAACCCTTGCAACCATACCATTTGGGTTGCAAGATCTTGTTACGCTACACCGGTAGTCCTCCACTTACGACCACAGCTGAGCCCAAAGTTTTTGTTGTTAAGTGAAACATTTGTTAAGTGAGTCTTGCCCCCTTTTGGGATCTTTCTTGCCGCCGTTGTTAAGTGAGTCACTGCAGTGGATAAGTTGGAAACCCGGTTGTTAAGTTAATCTGGCTTCCCCATTGACTTTGCTTGTCAGAAGGTCGCAAAAGGGGATCACATGATCTTGGGCCACAGCAACGGTCATAAATATGATCCAACTGCCAAGCACCTGAATTTTGATCACGTGATTATGGACACGTTGCAGAGGTTGTAACTGTGCGAAATGGTCATAAGTCACATTTTTCAATGCCGTTGTAACTTCAGTTACTAAATGAACTGATGTGAGTCAACTTTCAATTGTTCATTTAGTGACTGTTTGAAGTTACCCCAACCCTTTAAAAAAAGTTTTTCACATTTATGACCATTGCAGCATTCCTGCAGTCATATGATCAAAATTTAGACATTTCCATGGTGTTAGTTGTGAAGTCGTTTCTGACCCATTGCGACCCCATGGACAATGTTCCTCCAGGCCTTCCTGTCCTCTACCATCCTCTGGAGTCCATTTAAGCTCACGCTGACTGCTTCAGTGACTCCATCCAGCCACCTCATTCTCTGTCATCCTCTTCTTCTTCTGCCCTCAATCGTTCCCAGCATTAGGCTCTTCTCCAGGGAGTCCTTCCTTCTCCTTAGGTGGCCAAAGTATTTGAGTTTCCTCTTCAGGATCTGGCCTTCTAAAGAGCAGTCAGGGTTGATCTCCTCTAGGACTGACCGGTTGGATCACCTTGCAGTCCAAGGGACTCGCAGGAGTCTTCTCCCAGCACCAGAGTTCAAAGGCCTCAATTCTTTGGCGCTCAACCTTCCTTATGGTCCAACTTTCACAGCCATCCATTGCAACTGGGAAAACCATAGCCTTAACTATACACATGTTTCCAACACATATTTATAAGGGTTACAGTTTCTGGAGGTCATGTGATCACCTTTTCAATTTTCTGACAAGCAAAGTCAATGGGGAAGTCTGATTCACTGAATAAGTGTGTGTTATCACATCCCAGTGGTTCATTTAACAACTGTTGCAAAAAGATAATAAAATGGGGCAAAACTTATTTGACAACAGTTTTGCTTATCAACATAAATTTTGGGCTCATTGCTATTTAGCCCACAAGGGAGAACTTTAAGAGGGGATCCTGTAGAGAATACTTGTAAGCTTTCCCTATGGTTTAAATAACGTTTAAAAGTGGCCTTTGCGTTTATTTTTTGCTTTTCCTTGAAGAAATTGTGCAGATGAACAAAAAAAAAACACCAGGTTTTCTTCTGTTCCAAAATACCAGCTCAAGTTTCTCATCTTTCAGCCCGCATTTTTGTAAACCATCAACAGGTCAGCTAATACCAATGGTGGGTTTCAAAAATTGTTTGAACCTACTCTGTGGGTGTGGCCTCCTTTGTGGGTGTGGCTTGCCGCCCATGTGACCTGATGGGAGTGGCTTGCCGCCCATGTGACCAGATATGAAGATGCCGACGACACTTGTCAGAACCACCTTAAATTACCTCTCACACAGCACTGGCATGCATAAGAATATGATGTAAACTTGTTTTTTAAAAGGCATCTTTGGTTTGCGTTAAAACAACTTCAACACACGCAATGTTCTGATTGCACCACAAACGCAGTAGTCATCCTTACCTTTCACAGAGGCACTGAGTTTTATAAATAGGAGCATGATAGTGTAGAATAATCACATCCAAGGACCAGTGGTGGGTTTCAAAAAAGTTTGGAACCTCTTCTGTAGGTGTGGCCTGCTTTCCGGGTCCACTGGTAGAACCTCTTCTAACCGGTTCGGTAGATTTGATGAACTGGTTCTACTGAATAGGTGCGAACTGGTAGGAACCCACCTCTGGCTGATACCCTAGGAAAAGATAAAATATTGAATTGGAAATCCATCCATTTATTTATATGTCATTCTAACAATCCAGATTTAGTATAGATTATGCATAATTCTACACAATGATTTCTACAAGGGGGATCCATTGGCTGTTTAAACACCTTATTGTTCACACCTTTTGAAAATTTATTATGTTTGAATGATTCCCTTTGCTGATTTCTCTGGGGCATTGGCACAGACTGCAAGCCATGTACAATTCAAGTGAAATAAAAAATTAATTTAGCTGCCTTTGCTTGATCGTGTGCTCAAGCAATTAGGTATTTAAATCTCTCTGAAAATTAAAGGATGGAAGTCAGATACCTGTGATGTAAAAAAAAATGGAAGAGTTAAGAGCTTTCACATAATGAAGGTGTTGTTTATTTTAAAATATATGTTTCACAGATGAAAAAAAGCAAGCCAGCAACAGGAGTTGGACGAGAAAGGAAGAGATCCTTAATTCTATTTTACATAGACATTTCCTGCCCCTTTTTTTGCACTCTTTTTTTTAAAAAAAATTATTTTAAACACATCAACACATCAACAAAAACAAACACATGGCTTAAAACAACATAGGAACAAGAAGTTCCATCATATATCATACAGCAGTTCTGTATCGGTTTCTTTACAGTTAGTGTTTTCCCTTCTATACATTTCTATCTTGCATTCATGGTCTCCTTATTCGTTATCCATTTTTATGTACAATTCTATATTTATTTACACTTAGCTATTTATAACAAAATATTGTTTATCTATATTGTGCTTTATATTCTTACTGTCATTTATTCTCTTACATACAATTATAGGTATACATTCACATAGTTATTCTTTTTCTTTGCCATTCTTATACTTTTGTTATTCCATTTAAAAGGTTATAATATACAGTTTGGGTTGCTTTGTTTACCATCCCTAGTGCCTGTTGTTACACCACCTTATTCTCCCTTTCTTTTCTCCCTCCCTTCCTTCTCTACTTCCTTCCTTCCTCCTCTCCTTCCCCTTCTTTCTTCCCTTACCTCTCCCCTACCCCTACCCTCTCTCTTCCCATTTCTGCCCTCTCTCCTTCTCTTTCTCTCCCTTCCACCCACCTCTCCTTACCTCTTTCTCTCCCTTCCTCTCCTTACCTCTTTCTTCTTCCCTTACCTCTCCTCCACTCTTCCTCTTCCTTTCCTACTATCTCTCCTCCTCTTTCTCTCCCTTCCACCCTCCTCTCTTTTTTTTGCACTCTTGCAATCTGCCATAGTCTACCTGGATGCAATGTTGCCTGAATTAATTAACAACTTCCCCTGCCATGTATTGATGCTAACATATGGCATTTAATTAGTGCTACCGATTCAGCACTTTGTCCTTTTAAAATTTCCAACCTTTCCTTCCAAGTTTCTGCAAAGTCAAGAGACCAACTGCCACGCTGCCCTTTCTTCATTTCCTTTTTTCTATGAGTCATGAGTTTTCTCTTGAGTTGTTTACAAGAGACCAGACAGTGTAGCTGTTATTTGATACCACTATAAAGTGTTGCAGATGCTCTCATAAAATCAGTCATAAAAGAGCTTTGCCAGCCCCAAAATAGCCAGTTATTAGAAATGGGTGGTTTTGTTAGGCGCAAGGAGTGAGAATAATACACTGCAGTTGAAAAGATTTATTGGTCGTGCCTGTACACCGGAAAACAGTCAACTAAAGTTGAATACTAAATTGGCACCAGATAAGGATAAAAGGAATTCAAGAGAGATTTGACTTAAACATTTTTGGGAACGTAACGATTCCAGGCTAGTGACTCATTTAACTCTGCCCCCTAACTGTGCCTACTCTTCTCTTAAAGATTCTTTGCCAAACTCTTTAATCCCTATAGTAGTGATGGTGAAACTTTTTCTTACAGCGTGCCAAAATTGTTTGTGTGCGCGCTACTGCAACCCCACCCCACCCCGCATGTCCACTCAATGCTCCCTGCGCATGTGCATGCGACCCCTCCCCAGGCTCCGGAGGCTTTCCTGAAGCTGGGGAGGGAGAAAATACCCCCAGAGACCCTCCAGAAGATGGAAACAGATCGTTCCCGAAGTTCCGGTTGGGCCATTTTTTGCCCTCTCCAGCCTCCAGAGGCTTTCTTGAAGCCCGGGGAGGGCGAAAAGGACTGGCCCATATTCCTCCCCAACCTCCTCACTGTCCGAATCTGCTGCCAGCTCCGCTGGTGGATCACAACAGTGACTTCCACCAAGTTAATTAGTAGACCACATTGGACAAATTAATTATTAGACCTGCAAAACCAATTTTATCTCCATAAATAGCAATAGCAATAGCAGTTAGACTTATATACCGCTTCATAGGACTTTCAGCCCTCTCTAAGCGGTTTACAGAGTCAGCATATTGCCCCCAACAACAATCCGGGTCCTCATTTTACCCACCTCGGAAGGATGGAAGGCTGAGTCAACCCTGAGCCGGTGAGATTTGAACCGCTGAACTGCTGATCTAGCAGTCAGCTGAAGTAGCCTGCAGTGCTGCATTTAACCACCGCGCCACCTCGGCTCTTCTAAATGTTCCAACTTAGGTTTAAAAAAAGGCTTGAGGACTGATCTCGCAGCCTATCCATTATATTCTAAGCTTGGCAGGGTTCAATTTTCTTTCCCTGATTACTTAGGCTACGTCTTAGTCAGTGAATCTGACTAGGATTCAGATCAAGGGGAACCGGTTGGCCAACAAGAATTAATGGCCCAAGTTTTAGAAATCATGGTTTTAAATGCCAGATTAATAGGAGGGTGAAAGAAATCCTTGTAATGATGCCTTTGAGATTAACTGCTGTGTTCTGCAGATGCAGGAATGTGAAGTTTAAAATCAGGGTGTCCCCCTCTTCACCTTTGAAAAATTTAAGACATTATGTCAGATTTAAGTAGTGGTTGGTTGTTTTCCTTCACTGAAAACAAAGTCAACATTTTTGTTGACTCAAGAAGATTTATTTGCAGTCACAAATACTACCAACTGTTTTCAATTGATCCTTCAGCTGTCTTTGTAAACCAAGCGAGCAGATCCAAATATAATTTTTTTTTTAGCTCTGAGTCAGTTCTTTGGATGTTTAATTTACTATGAAATCAGCTTCCAGCTAAAAAACTGTGAAATCATTTTAGTTAATTTGCCATATTTATCAGTTTACTAGTGGAACTTGAGCAGGCCAAGAGGGAATCTGTCACTGACAGCGGTTTTGGAAAATTAAGGACAAAACCCTTGGGGTTTTTTCTTCCACAGGGTGGGGAAGGAAAGCAAAATGAAGGGTTAACAGCTTTACATGTAAACAGGCCTGAAATTTAAGGAAAGGAAAGGAAGCTGAATTGTAGATTATTCCTTGACTTTTCCTGCCCACCACCCCACCACCTTCTGCATACATACACTTTTAATTTATCATAAGGCTTGTTCTGTTTAGGCAAATTATTTGCCTTTGAAGTACAGGTTAGAGTTGAGTTGGGAGTTGAATTACACAAGAAACTCTTTGTTGTTTAACACAATAACATATTTATTCTCCTTATGTACACTGAGAGCATCTGCACCAAAGACAAATTCCTTGTGTGTCCAATCACACCGGGCCAATAAATAATTCTTTTCTATTCTATTCCACTCCATTCTATTCTATTCTATTTTCTATTATACTTTATATTCTATTTTCTATTATCTTCTATATTCTCTTCTATTTTCTATTATATTCTATATTCTATTCTATTCTATTCTATTCTATTTTTTATATTTTCTATTATTTTCTATATTCTATTCTATTTTCTAATATTCTATATTCTATTCTATTCTATTTTTTATATTTTCTATTATTTTCTATATTCTATTCTTTCTATTATATTACATTATATTTTTCTATTTTCTATTATTTTCTGTATTCTATTCTATTTTTTTCTATTTTCTATTCTCTTCTGTTTTCTATTATACCATATATTCTATTCTATTTTATTTTCTGTTCTATTTTATTTTCTGTTCTATTCTATTTTCTATTCTATTCTATTTTTTTCTATTTTCTATTCTATATTCTATTCTATTTTTTTCTATTTTCTATTATTTTCTATATTATATTCTATCCTATTTTTTTCTATTTTCTATTATTTTCTATATTCTGTTCTATTCTATTTTTTTCTATTTTCTATTCCATTTTATTTTCTATTATACTATATTCTATTCTATTCTGTTCTATTCTTTTTCTATTTTCTATTATTTCTATATTCTATTATTTCTATATTCTATTCTTTTCTATTTTCTGTTCTATTCTATATTCTATTCTATTCTATTTTTTCTATTTGACTGATGACCATTACAGCATTCCCATGGTCGTGTGATTTATGCACATTTGGACGCTTGACAACTGACTCATATTTATGACGATTGCAGTGTCCCGTGTGTGTGTGTGTGTGTGTGTGTGTGTGTGTGTGTGTGTGTGTGTCATATAATCCCCTTTTGTGACCTTCTGACAGGCAAAGTCAATGGGCAATGGGCAAGCCAGATCCACTTAACAACAACAAAAGTATTACTTTTTTTAACAACTGCAATGCTTCACTTAACCAATGAGGCAAAAAAAGTTGTACAGTGGGGCAAAACTCACTTAATGAATTTTTCCCTTAGCAACATAAATTTCAGGACTACGTGTGTAGTCTGCCGCAGTATATATTCTTGTGAAAACGTGTTTACTAATATTTCGGGGTAGGTAAATTAACGGGAAAGGGTCCTGAAGAATGTTTACTTTCAGCCCCTTCTCCTTTCCTATAAATTGTAATGGAAAGAGCCCCCTTCATTCCAAAAATAGGAATTGCACATGAACAGAAGTAGAAGGCTGTAACTAATCAAGGAGAGAAGCAACTTAGAACTAAGGGAGACAATTGGAACAACTGATTGGTGGAACACAATTTGCCTCCAAAAGTTGTGAATGGTCCAACAACACTGGAAGTTTTTTTAAGAAGAGATTGAACAACCGTTTGTCTGAAATGGCATAGGGTTTCCTGCTTGAGCAGGGGGTTGGACTAGAAGACCTCCAAGGTCTTCTAGTCCAAAGTCTAGCAGACTTATATACCGCTTCATAGGGCTTTCAGCCCTCTCTAAGCGGTTTACAGAGTCAGCATATTGCCCCCAACAGCAATCCGGGTCCTCATTTTACCCACCTCGGAAGGATGGAAGGCTGAGTCAACCCTGAGCCGGTGAGATTTGAACAGCCGAACTGCAGAACTGCAGTCAGCTGAAGTACCCTGCAGTGCTGCATTTAACCACTGCGCCACCTCGGCTCTTTTTTTTTCTTCCCACACGGTCATTCTATTCCATTCTAAAGTCTGCAGAGCAACAATTGCTCTGTGTTTCTCTTCGATTTCTGTGTGCTCATTAACCGCAAACAATATTTCCCTATCTTTGCCGGAGCCATGACAGGAGCCAAAGAGTTGCCATATAATCCACGGTAACAGTTGCTCAAAACGCAACCGGTGGTTCACTCTTCCACAATTTTTGAAACCATCTATCATGGGGAAAGGGACGCAAATGGCTCAGCGGCTAAGATGCTGAGCTTGTCGATCAGAAAGGTCGGCAGTTCGGCGGTTCGGATCCCTAGCGCCGCATAACGGAGTGAGCTCCCGTTACTTATCCCAAGCTTCTGCCAACCTAGCAGTTCGAAAGCATCTAAGAAATGCAAGTAGAAAAATAGGAACCACCTTTGGTGGGAAGGGAACAGCGTTCCACGCGCCTTTGGAGTTTAGTCATGCTGGCCACATGACCACGGAGACGTCTTCGGACAGCACTGGCTCTTCGGCTTTGAAACGGAGATGAGCACCGCCCCCTAGAGTCGGGAACGACTAGCACATATGTGCAAGGGGAACCTTTACCTGTTTATCATGCGAAGGTCCAGCTACTAGACTTCTGTTTTCGTTGGATTTTTTTTAAATCTGACACCTACCCCTTGCGGTCAAGCTCCTGACCTTCCTCTTTAACTTATTGATTGAAGAGCCACAGCACATGGCCTGGAACGTGTTTTCTAATCCAGGGCAGCAGTTTCGTCCTCCAAAGGTTGTTAAGATGCCAACATCATGGGCAGCAACCCAGGTTTGACATCTGGAGGCCAGAGGTTGCTCACATTTTCTTGCGAGAAATTGTGGAACGTTGTCTCCGGCATATTAGCAGCTCACTGTGTCTCTTGAGTCTCATATTGGCCTTCTCGAAATGAGATCGAAGCACGGGAAACAGTCAGTATGTTTTCTTAGCAACGGGCAACAGAGAACAACAGGCAAAGAGGCTCTGGGGACAGTAAGTCTTAACTGAAACTCTCAATCCAAGAAACTCCCGATCCTGAGGAACAAAGCCCAGTCCTCGACTTAAATCCGTTCGTTTAGCGACCGTTCAAAGTTACAATGGCACTGAAGAAAGGGACTTGTGGTTGTTCTTCACACTTAACGACCATTGCAGCATCCCCACGGACACGCGATCAAAATCCAGACGCTTAGCGATGGGCTCATATTTATGACGGTTGCAGGGTCCCGGGGTCATGTGATCCCCTTTTGCGACCTTCTGACAAGCAAAGTCAGGGAGGGGGGAGCCAGATTCACTTAATCTTCACCGTGTCACTGAACAATCGCCGTGATTCACTTAACAACCGTGGCAAGAAAGATCGTAAAACGGTGGAAAACTCACTTAACAAATGTTTCACTCAACAATGGAATTTTACGGTTTCAATTGTGGTCACCTGTACACTGGTGAGCAAAACTCCCAAATGCGCTCAATCGTACATCAATGATCCTGTAATCCTTTTGGATCGGATGGCACCGAGAATCTCACATCATGGCTGACCATTTAATGGTCCTTGTTCTGATGAATGAAAACATCTGATTGTTCTTTGAAAAGGCCCTGGTTTTAAATGAAAGATCCCACGATAGCCCAGTTGATTTCCTTTTGTTTACCGTGCTATCCACGGACAAGGCAGGAGTGAAGAGGTGAGGTCAGAGCAGTGGTGGGTTCTGGCTGGTACGCCCCGCTACGGGCGTACTGGTGCCAGCTGGGAGCCGCAGGGACCATTCCAGTACAGTGCTGCAGAGGGCCCACCCGCCTGCCCGCTCTCCTTACCTCTATTTGAGCCGACCGGGGCATTTGCGCACTCGCATGCAGTGTACGCTGCCTGCACGACGCTCCGCTGAGCAGCTGGAGCATTGCAGAATGGTAGTGCGCATGCATGTGCAGTGCGCATGTACGTAGTGGACACCCGGCCCCATTGCAGCATACCGGTTGCGACAGGATCTGGAACCCATCACTGGGTCAGAGGTGGTATTCAGCAGGTTCTGACCGGTAGCGGAATGTTGAGTAGTTCAGAGAATCGGCAAATACCACCTCTGGCTGGCCCCGCCCCATCTATTCTCTGCCTCCCAAGTCCCAGCTGATCGAGAGGAAATGGGGATTTTGCAGTATCCTTGCCCTGGAGTGGGGATGGAATGGGGATTTTACAATACCTTTCCCTTGCCACACCCACCAAGCCATGCTATGCCCACAGAACCAGTAGTAAAAAAATGTGAATCCCACCACTGGATGAGGTATGTCCTCCCTTATCTAACAAACATGAAAGCCAAACATGACAGGAAGCTGGGGGATTCTGGGAGTTGAAGTCCAAGCATCTTAAAAGTTGCCAAGGTTTAAAAACGCCACCTAAGGAATCTCCTTTCAAAGTTCCACTTAGTGTCCAAGCCTCGTGTTAGTGAGGTGCTGCCAGACACGTTCTGCACCAGTAACAAATATTCAATTCATTCAGTCCTTGCTTATTTCCAAGCTCTGTAAATTTAAAGTTTCTGAATGTGCATTTGCTGAAGATTTGCCTGGACGCATAGAGCTATCGCCTTGACCTAGTTTTTTTCCCCTATTTCTTGTTTCCTTTTGGCTTCTTTATATCAAGTGAAATAATTTAGCAGTAATTTTAACCCCACCTAATCCCACTTTTCTTTTTACCAATCCAGCATCGCAAATCTCCTGGGATTTCATTTACTCTGAAATAATTTTATAACACTTCCTTGAAGTGTTTCTCTCGTCTAATGAGCATTCTTGCTAACAATGTCTGCATGAGATAAGAATAGCTGGATTGTTATAGTTTTTTAAAAAGTCTGCCTTGAGATTCTATTAACCCGTTTCATTTTGAATATTCAGGCATCACTTTTTGTTCCCAATTTCTCTTTCATACATGCGTGGGCAAGATGGGGTATGAGAGCAATAGCCCTTAGACTTATATACCACTTCACAGTGCTTCATAACCAGAGGTGGTATTCAGCAGGTTCCGACCAGTTCTGGAGAACCAGGAGTGGAAATTTTGACTATCGGAGAACCAGTAAATACCACCTCTGGCTGGCCCCGCCCCATCTGTTCTCTGCCTCCAGAGTCCCAGCTAGTGGGAAGGGAATGGGGATTTTACAGTATCCTTCCCCTGGAGTGGGGAGGGAATGGGGATTTTGCAGTATCCTTCCCCTGGAGTGGGCAGGGAATGGAGATTTTACATTATCCTTCCCCTGCCATGCCCACCAAGCCATACCCACCAGGCCACACCCACCAGGCCACAACCACAGGACCGGTAGTAAGGAAATTTGAATCCCACCACTGTTCACAACACTCTCTAAGCAGTTTACAGAGTCATCCTATTGCCTCCAACAATTTGGGTCCTCATTTTACCCACCTAGAAAAGGAAGGTTGAGTCAACCTTGAGCCTGGTGAGAATCGAACTGCAGATTGCCGGGAGCCGGCAGTTAGCAGAAGTAGCCTGCAGTACTGCATTCTAACCACTGCGCCACTGTGGCAAGGTTAGAATAGGCTCACTCTCTGATCTTACTCACCAACGTTTAGCCTTGATTATTAGATGGATTTTCCATTTCGAGGGCGAAATGAGAGGTAGAAAAGCTAACTGCCTCTCCTAGTCTATAAATCCTAGTCCATAAGTCGCCCAAATAGCAAAAGAAATCCTAGTTGCAAAATATGCAACGCCCTCCAGGGAAAGGCAGGTGATTTGGAGAAGTGTTGTTGTGTGTGTGAAGTGTTTTCCCGCCCGCCTTCTCACCCAGGGACAGCGCCACCCTCACAACTCTGCCGCTTGCTTTTGATGTGGTAATAAGCATTGATCACAGATGAGGGAAGTGTGAGCGAGAGAGTGCGAGAGAAAGATGCCTTTTGCTGTTGTGGATATTATTAGTATTATTATTTTAATCTTCTAGCTGTGGAAGACAGAAAATTGTTCATAGGAATGGTTTCGAAGAAGTGTAATGAGAACGATATCAGAGTGATGTTTTCTCCATTTGGCCAGATAGAAGAATGCCGAATCCTTCGGGGACCAGATGGACTCAGCAGAGGTGAGCATACGCCGTCTCCTAAGCCCCTCTTGTTTTAAAAAGCGAGGTAGAATTGGGGGCGGTAGGTGGGGTGGGGGCGGGCCGGGGAGGGAAACAGAACTGGTTGATCAAGATCAAGGTTGAGCTCAGAGGTTTTGGGGCAACCCCCTTTTTCATAGAAATTCAGCAGAATTTTATTTAACCGTCCACCGAAATCCCATGGGGGTCCTCCCTCCCACTGTTTAACCCTACAGTTCTGGATTGAGGGTTAGGGTGGGCAGAAACGAATACTCTTGCATTCCCCTATGGGTTGTTTCCCTCTTTCTCTTCAATCCAGACTTTCCAAAGAAGAGTTACAAGACAGGTTTTGCTTCCCCCCTTGTGTGTGTATCCCCAAGTCCCATGATTGAGCTTTCTTGATAGGGATGGGAAAGAGAAGTAGGTCCTTATAAAGTATTTGGGGTTTTTTTTTCTGAATTTGTTCCCCTGCCCTATTGACCTCAACATTTCAATATAGCTCTGTCTGCTGGCTGCACATCTTCATCTGACCATCTGGGCCCTGAATATTGCTTCTGGATCACACCTGAGAAGCACACAATCTCCTGAGCTAATCTTTAGGTATCTCCGTTGGACAACTCCCCTGTAGATTTGTAACTAGGGTGGGTAAAGAATCACGTGTTTTCTAAGCACATCTTGGATAGTTCAGCTGGGTCCTCACCCTAGATTTTTTTTAAAAAACTCTCCAAGGGGTGATATAGTGGAGATCTGAAGTTTGAAGAGACTGGGGAGACTCTACTGAGTGACTAGTGAAGGTTCTCAGAATGAATGATTACCGTATTTTTGGACTATAAGATGCACCGGAGTATAAGACGCACCATGATTTTGAAGAGGCAAATTTTTTAAAAAAAGGTTTTTACACTCTGCAGGCCTCCCAAACCCTCTGCACACCTCATTTTTTTGCAAAGAAAAAAAGGGGGGGCATGCAAAGCTTTGGGATGCTTGTAGAGTGCTCCTGGGGGCTGGGGGGGGCAGAAATGAGCAAAAAACAGCCCATTTTTTGCTCGTTTTTGCCCTCCCCAGCCCCCAGGAGCAAGAGAATTCAGTAGGCCAAAAATACTGTATTCAGTGTATAAGATGCACCTAGATTTTCATCCTCTTTTTTGGGAAGGAAAGGTGCGTCTTATACTCCCAAAAATACGGTAACAACTTGGTCTTATTCGGGTCTCGCCGAGTTGTTCATTCAGCCTTATTCCCAATTTCTCGAATAAGATTGCAGCGTTAGCTACATATTCACATCTAGTCCGTTAGAAAAATAATGCCATATTCCACATCGAGGGTAAGGTCCCTGCATAAATCTTTTCACAGAGAGAGAGAAAGAGAGAGATTACAGTCACGTATGAGCTATTTTTTTTCTCCAGGAACTCAAGCTAACAAATACAATTCTTTCTCCATGTATACATTTTGCTTCCGGTCCTTTGCTTTCATCCTTGCAACATCCCTTCTGAAAATTAGGCTGAGAGAAACCATCTAGGGAATTGAATGATTAAATAGGGATAAAACCTTTCCAAGCCACAACCTGTCTCCGGAAATACCTCTACCAAGCATATTTGCTACTGTAAACCTTTAAAACCCAGTGAATATCGACATTGACTGCTTTAAGGCGCTGGTAAGCTGAGAGAGAAATGATCCTAACATTTTCCCGGTGAGTGTTGATGCTTTCTGAGGGAACAACACCCATCTGATCATTTACAGCACAGAAATGCAACCAGCAAGGGAGTTCAATGTAGCTTTAGAAGCCTTCTGGAGGCAATCAATTCAGGATTTCTACCTTCCCTTTAGTAACCAAAATAGAAGCAAGAAATAAAGGAGAGAGAGCGACAGAGAGCGGTAGAGATAAGGGGAGAGAGAGATAAAAATATTGATTCCATCCATCTCTCACACGCTACCCAGCCTATCATCATCACCATACCTTAATTAGATTATCCCACTCACCTTCCTCCAATAAAATTTCCACATTCTTAAATTTTAGGGAAGAGGGATGCAAAATGGGCCATGCCTCAAAATCTTCTTAAGGCTCACTGAAAAATCTCAAGTATCACCAGGTTTTTGACATTTCACTGTGATAGACTGAGCATTTTTCACAATGGGCAAACGCATCAAAGACCAAGTTGCGAATTTGTAAGCCAAATATTTGATTCCATAACCATGTCTGCCCTTTGTTTAAAAAGAAAGTACATTCCTGTATTTACAAGGAAGTGTGCATGTTTGTTTTTACTTTTTGAAAAAAAAATCTGGCCTTATGGTTAAACAATACTCCGGCGAATTATTTAAACTTTTTTTCAGATAAATGTTTTTTTCTGCTTGAGTTGACATGAGCCAAGACCATCCTTGGCCATTCGCAGCTCACTTCTGTTCCCTTCTGCTTTCTCATTCATTAGAGATAACAGAATAACAGAGTTGGAAGGGACCTTGGAGGTCTTCTAGTCCAACCCCCTGCAGTTTCTAGCCCTTGTTAGCAGGATATATTTGAATATGTTGAAACATGTTCAAATCTATGTACCTTAAAAGCTGAAATTTAATAAATGCTGTGTTCCATGTTTATCATAACCATTTGATCACGCACATTGACAAAATCTATTATGTAGAGTCCAGGCAATAATATACTTGAATCAATTATAAATCAATTATGAAAGTCTGAATCAGAAGTGATTCTATTGTTGGATTCAAACAATCTTTCTAACTCAACTACCTCATTTCAAAAGGCTCAGAGGAATAAAATGGAAGAATACGGAGTTAGCAGGCTTAAATAACTTGAAGTGCAACAAAATTAAATCAATATAATCAAACCACAGTTAATGAATTTTATTACATATCCTGTATATATTCAGCCAAATTATGCTGAAGTCATTTCTGAAAACACCGGCATATGATATTTATTTTTATATATTTATAAAAATAATATGCTGATGTGTATGTATGTATATGTATGTGTGTGTGTATAACATTACACAGAAAGAGATATATCTGTGTGTATCTGTGTGTATATGTATATATAAACACACACACATAGTGTGTGCATGCATATATGTATATACAGCATACACAAACACACACACACACACACATTCATTCTAGAAAGCAAAAATTGTCTGTTTATGGAGGCAATGAGCATTGTTTAAATCAGAAGTGGAGGGAGTTTTCTGCATATTTTGTCTTTGGCAGTATCTGTGTAACTTTATATTTTATGTATTTCGTTGTCAGAACATTGTCAGAGGTATAAAGAAGCATTTGTGAATTAGAGTGGGCAGAGGATAAATAATGGGTAAGATGTAGTGGATCTTGAATGAAAGCTTGTGTATCGGGGAGGTATTCCTTCCTGCTTGAATTGCGCTTCCTTTTAAAATTATTCCTAAAAAACCCTATGCTGGATTTCATCTGGAACCAAAAGGACCCTGAGTCTATCAAAAGAGATCTATGGATGTCAGAGAGCAGAGAGCCAGTTCCCCATTCAAAGAATAGGATCACTCTGGAAAGCCCATTGAATTATGAATTCAATGGGGAGACGTAAAAATTGAAGCTGTTCTGGCAATTGATGTCCATAACCCTTCTTCTTTGCTAAGATTGGCTCTGGTACTCCCTAACTCAAATCCAGCCTTCAGCTGTGAAATGATAGTAGGAGAAATATTTGTTTATTCTTTATTTATTCAATAGCCAGGCCCAAAGCAGCCGACAAATAAATTGAGAATTTAATACCGTGTCAAACAGCCCTACCCAACTCTGTGTCTGACAGATATGTTGGGTCTTCATTCTCCAAAACCCTGCTACCTAGAATTTCCTAATACATCCAGTGGTGGTATTCAGCCGGTTCAGACTGGTGCGGGTGAACTGGTAGTGGCAACCTGCGGGTGCGATGCCATCCTATTTAGCCACATTTTCTTAGCCGTGCACATGCGTGCAAGCTGCATGAGTGAGCAAAGCACATGCGTGGAAGGTGCGAACTGGTGGTGAAATTATGTGAAAACCACTTCTGAAAACATCCCTAAAATCTCAGTGAAGGCTGAAATAAAATACTAAAAATTATAAGGCACAATCCAATCATATTTTTAAAAGAGAGAGAGAGAGACCAATTAATATATGTTGCAGAATAAAAAAATATATTCTGTCAGCGCCCAAGGAATCATAAAAATGGCAATCAAGGCTCCCCGGGAAAATTCTTCCAGAAATGGAAAAGTTTATTTGAAAAACTTCAAGGGGAGGCTCCCCTACATGTTTTGTATGTGGCAAATCCCTCAACGACTTCTCCCGACAGTTTGTGTAGGTATTCAGCATTTTGGGAGAACGAACTGCAGCACCCAAAAAACACAGGAAGTTGAGAAATTGTTCCAAAGTATGTCTTCAAGAAATGGACATTTTAACTATCATAAAATATAGTGGTTTGCAGCATCAACAGTCGCTGAAAGGCCCAGGAGAATTAGGAAGACCTCATTGTTGCAGTTCCTCTCACCAAAGGTCGTTTGAGTGGCCAAATATTTTTCATCCCCAAAGCAACCCTACAACAGGATTGAGATGAATAAAAGATCATTATTTTCATCCAGGAACGACAGAACTGGTTGTCCCAAGGTAACTTTCTTTGAGAACTGTCAAATAATGGCTTCTTTTATGAATCTGAATGCAGAAAGTGAGGCATTTAATAACTTCTTAAACAGCAGTGCCACCCTTTCTAGATTTAATAATCACAACTTTTTGATCTTAAACTAGCTGATAACCTGGCGTCGCCCAGGTATTTACTTATAGGGGGAAAATATCCAGACCAAACGTAATTTCTAACGTGGGATTTTCCCCCTTACCAGAGGGAGCCCCCTTGTGGAGTACTGTGAAGCCGTTACCACGGCAACTCCACTGCGCTGTACAGTACAAGGTATTTTATGGCAGTACAGTAGAAGACATTTTAAGGCACAACAGGCTGTATCTTAACAGAGCACAGAGTATCTTAACACAGAGGGGTGTTAGGAGTGTCTTACCCCCACAGTATTTGTTTCCAGAGAGTAAGTCATCTGTGCAACAAGTTTGATTGAAATTGCTTGAGGCATTCCAGAGTTATGCTGGAACACAGAGAGAGAGACAGAGACAGAGAGAAAGACAGAGAGAGAGACAGAGAGAGAGAGAGAATCATTTGTGTGTGTGTATGTGTATGTGTATGTGTATATATATATATATATATATATACATACATACATACATATATATACATACATACATATACATACATGTATATGTGTATATATACACATACATACATACATACATACATACATACATACACACACACACACACACACACACACAAACACACACATATATATGATTAATTCTGATGTTAATGTTCATTTTATCAATTATATTGTACACCCAGATCTTCTCTCTGAGGGAGATGGGCAGTGTAGGTAGGTAGGTAGGTAGGTAGGTAGGTAGGTAGGTAGGTAGGTAGGTAGGTAGGTAGGTAGGTAGATAGATAGATAGATAGATAGATAGATAGATAGATAGATAGATAGATAGATAGATAGATAGATAGATAGATAGATAGATAGATGATAGATGATAGATAGATAGATAGATAGATAGATAGATAGATAGATAGATAGATAGATAGATAGATAGATAGATAGATGATGGACGGACGGACAGACGAATGAACGATACCAAAATGAGAAGCAGAAGAAAGCAAGGTGGAAACTAGAAATACGTTTGTGTGAAACCACTCAGCAGAGATAGTGCTGATGTCCAGGCAATTTGCCAAAGCCGTAACCAGAAATTAGATGGGCTAGTTAATTAAAGCTTTCCCATTGACTCATTGGCAAGCATGAGTAGTTCACAAGCACAAGGAAAATCTTAGTAAGGTTAGCCAAGCTCTGAGCAGATAAGCCAGGCAGCCGGCTCTTGATGGTAAGTCAGAGCAATGTAGAACCTCAAAATAACTTCTACTGAATTTGATCAAGGAACGCCACAACATGCAACATGGGAACCTTAAGAAATGCAAAAGCAATCAAGAGATTTTGAGGGTAGGTATTAGTTTTAGGATCTGTGGGAACACATTCAAGTTCAGTGAGAAAGGGAAATTCTTGCAGGTGTTATCTAAGGATTAGGGTGAGACCTAAAAAATGACCTTTTATGTCTTGCCCACATTCATGGAGACTATGGAAGGAAGAATTACAGAATTATAATGTAGGATGAAGGACTGGGAAACTTTTGGTCATTGGATTAGCCAGTAGATAGCCGGTGGCTGAACTATGATGTTGTTGGAGATCAGATTATGATTAAGAGAATGGAATTAAGGTCAGGAGTGGGACTGAAAAATGTTAGCAGCCGGTTTTCTGCCCTGTTGCTGGGTGGCTGTGGCCATGGCGGGCATGGCCTACTTGGTTTCCTGTACCACAGTGGGGAGGGGCATTTTCATCCTACCCAGGCTCCAGAGGCTTTCCTCAAGCCTCTGGGCTGAGGGGAGGCCGCGAAAATGGCCTCCCCCAGGCTTCAGAGGCCCTCCAGAGGCCGTAAACAGGCCCATTTCCAGACTTCTGGAGTTTCCGGAAGGTCTGTTTTTCACCCTCCCCAGGTTCCGGAGGCAGTCTTCAAGCCTCCGGGGGGTGAAAACAGCTGCCCCCGGCCTCTGGAGGCCCTCAAGAGGCTGGAAACAGGCCTGTTTCTGGAACTTCTGGGAGGCCCATTTTTCACCCTCCTAGAACCTCCGCATGAGCCCTGCACTTACCTAGCATGATGAACATGCAGGGAGTTCATCAGGGTGGGCGTGGCCAGCCAGTCCTTCCAACTACCGGTTCGGCAAACTGGATGTGAATTTAACATCCGGTTTGTTCCTAACCAGTCCAAACCGGCTGAATCCCCCCCCCCCGGATTAAGGTGCCTCCAAACCATTCTCCTTTCAGTTCTAAAGCCCTTCCTTGTGCAGCAACCTGAGAACAATATGCTAAGACGTGCTAAGCTCTTCAGAGAGAACCAAATTGAGTCGTCTTTTCCGATATAAAAAAAAAATTAAAAATAAACCTGGAGCCATTTCACTGTTGCAGCTGAAGCTATATCGCCGGCTTCCATTCAGTACCAAGGAGAGCAAAGCAAATTAAACATTTTAATTTTCCATGTTAATAGTACTAATTGGATTAACCATGCAAGGAGGGAATGGGAGAGTACAGGTATCTGGGCAATTAGTGAAATAATGCACAGGGAAGCTAATGAAGAGCTAAGAGTTTTCAGGCTGGCAAGAGCTATTTGAGTCTTCCATGCATAATTCGGAAAGACAAACACACTTCTGGAGTAAGTCAGGGTCTGGTTGAACTTAAGTCTTTTGTTGTTTTAGCAATGGAATATCCCCCATCCACACGATGGACATGAACTTCACATGTTGATTCATCCCTAGATTATAATTATACAGTCAACCACAGATTAAGGAAGCATGGCGGGGCAGAGCATTGGAAAAGTGATGGTTATGGTGCGGGGGCTCTTTGCTAAGCTTCAGTCAATTTCTGAGGTCCAGAGACGACATCAGGTTAGTCCCCCACCCTCAAAGCCCAAAGATGCTACAGACCTATAGAATTTTAGGATTAATAATCTCACATCTGGCACCAAACAAAGAGCAAGAGCAATAGCACTTAGACTTATATACCGCTTTACAGTGCTTTACAGCCCTCTCTAAGTGGTCTTACAGAGAAAGCCTAATTCCCTTTCCTTCCTCCCTTCCCCTCCCTTCCCTCCTTCCCTCCTTTCTTCCTTCCTCCCCTCCCCTGCATTCCCTCCTTGCTTCCCACTTAGCATTTAGATTTATGTACCACTTTACAGTGCTGTACAGCCCTTTCTAAGTGGTCTTATAGAGTCAGCCTGTTGGCCCTTCCTTCCTCCCTCCCTCCCTCCCTCCCTCCATCCTTTCCCACTTAGCACAGACTTATATACCACTTTACAGTGCTTTACAGCCCTTTCTAAGTGGTCTTATAGAGTCAGCCTAATTCCCTTTCCTTCCTCTCTTCCTCCCCTCCCTTCCCTCCTTTCCCTCCTTCCTTCCTTCCTCCTCTTCCCTCCCTTCCCTCCTTTCTTCCTTCCTCCCCTCTCCTGCGTTCCCTCCTTGCTTCCCACTTAGCACTTAGATTTATATACCGCTTTACAGTGCTTTACAGCCCTCTCTAAGTGGTCTTAGAGAGTCAGCCTAATTCCCTTTCCTTCCTCTCTTCCTCCCCTCCCTTCCCTCTTTCCTTCCTTCTTCCCCTTCCTTCCCTTCCCTCCTTCCTTCATTCCCACTTAGCATTTAGATTTATGTACCACTTTACAGTGCTGTACAGCCCTCTCTAAGCGGTCTTATAGAGTCAGCCTGTTGACCCTTCCTTCCTTCCTCCCTCTCTCCTTACTTCTTTCCCACTTAGCACAGACTTATATACCACTTTACAGTGCTTTACAGCCCTTTCTAAGTGGTCTTATAGAGTCAGCCTATTGACCCTTCCTTCCTCTCTTCCTCCTTCCTTCTCTCCCACTTAGCACAGATGTATATACCGCTTTACAGTGCTTTACAGCCCTCTCTAAGCGGTTTACAGCATCAGCCTCTTGCCCCCAACAATCTGGGTCCTCATTTTACCCAACCACAGTAGGATGGAAGGGTGAGTCAACTTTGAGCCTGGTGAGATTTGAACTGCCAAATTGCAGTTCTGCAACCCATATCCTGAGAAACAGCTTTGACCTATGGCGCATGCATAGCCAGTAAGTGCACCACTGGGGGAAGAAAGGTAGCATTTAAGTATATGAAGTGAAAACCTCAGTAATGAAACTGAAATATGGCTTTTTTTTTGAGATTGGCTTGACTGCCGGATGGAGATAGATTACGAAAATGATGAAACCACAAAGCACAGTCTTTACCCAGGAGGTGAGGATGATGGTGACAAGACACATGTCATGATGTCGTCATGCAAATGACACAACTCGTATCCCGCGCCAGGTGGTCACGATACAAACGACATTGTGTTATTTTCATAATGACATCATATCCATGTGTTGCCATTTTTTTTTACTTCGTTGTGGCTTGTAGTAAGGTGTGTGTGTGCCCCCAGATCTTTTAGAATTCTACCCAAATTATTTTTGGATGACCAGAATTCTTTCTACGGAATACTTAGGAATAACAGAATAACAAGAGTTGGAGGAGGCCAAGCTGGAAACCCTACACCATTCTAGACAAAAGCTGTCCAACATCTGGAGGAAAATGTGTTGGGTTCTGTTTGTTTCTTGTTGTTGTTTTGTTCTGTTTTTGGCTTTGTGTAGTTTGGTAGACAAAGTTAAAAAAAATAGAATGGAATAATGTGTACGCTGGCTAAACCGATTAGGACCTGGAGTTCAACAACCCCTGGAGGGCCATATAATGCTAATCCCTCTTATTTAAAAATAAGAAAAATACAAACATCAGGGCTTCTATGCTCCTTCTCTCATCTTTCGATGCCACAGCTGTGAAGAGATGTTTATCTTTCCATTTCATATTAGCCATGATTAATTGTCCACATTCCAAAATAATTGATCTGAACCATGGCTTCTTTGAAACAAGGCAGTTGCATACTACATATTGCGAAGATAGATTAATGAACAAAACAGAGTTAACAGTAACTATAAGTTTGGATTTTTGTCAGGATCAGGGACTAGTTCTAAACTTCTCACTGAAAATCTATCTATCTATCTATCTATCTATCTATCTATCTATCATCTGTGAAAGTTGCCCTCACAAATATGTGCTAGTCATTCCTGACTCTAGGGGGCGATGCTCATCTCCATTTCAAAGCCGAAGAGCCAGCACTGTCCGAAGACGTCTCCGTGGTCATGTGGGCCGGCATGACTAAATGCCAAAGGAGCACGGAACGCTGTTACCTTCCCACCAAAGGTGGCCCCTGTTTTTCTACTTGCATTTTTTATGTGCTTTCGAACTGCTAGGTTGGCAGAAGTTGGGACATTAATGGGAGC
The DNA here is from genome assembly GCF_051295495.1 of Thamnophis sirtalis. Lineage (NCBI taxonomy): Eukaryota > Metazoa > Chordata > Lepidosauria > Squamata > Natricidae > Thamnophis > Thamnophis sirtalis. Next base: position 7,744,988 of record NW_028261389.1, read on the forward strand.
TCACTCCGTTATGCAACGCTAGGGATTCAAACTGCCAACCTTCTGATTGACAGGCTCAGTGTCTTAGCCACTGAGCCCCTACATCATATCTATTTCTATCTCCATTTATCTCTCTATCTCCAGTGGTGGGATTCAACCAGTTCGCACCTATTCGGGAGAACCGGTTCTTAACTTTCTAAGCAGTACGGAGAACCGGTTGTTGGGAGAAATCTCATTTTGTTTTTCCCCCACACACTTTACAGGGCTAATCCTGTAAGGAAGGCAGGAAGGAAACATTCTCGTGTTGTTTCTAGCCTCATCTTTATTACCCTGCTTACAGAAACTGCCTCTCCAGTTAACCCTTGTTACATTGTAACAGCTAAGGCGAAGCACCCATTGACCTGAGTGATGTTGAGTTGGCCCCGCCCACCCAGTCACATGACCACTGATCCCCGCCTACCCAGCTGGTCATCAGGGCAGAGAACCAGTTGTTAAATTATTTGAATCCCACCACTGTTTATCTCTATCTATCTATCTATCTATCTATCTATCTATCTATCTTCAAGATGTCAGAGAGAAGTTTAGAACTACCTCTGGTTCTGACGAAAATCCAAACTAACTTACAATTACTGTAAACTACGGCTTGTTCATTAATAAATATAATACAAAAGAATAGAATAGAATAGAATAGAATTTTATTATTTGTATGCCGCCCTTCTCCGGGAGGACTCAGGGCGGCGAACAATTCAAGGGGGAAAAAGGGGAACATAAAAAAACAAAATACAAATAATAAAAGTAGACAACAGTCGCACAACCATACATGTCGAGAGGGGAGGGAACTCATCACCCCTAGGCCTGCCGGCAAAGCGAGGTTTTGACGGCTTTTCGGAAGGCCTGGAGAGAGGTGAGGGTCCGAATCCCTGCGGGGAGTTCATTCCAGAGGGCCAGAGCTGCCACAGAGAAGGCCCTCCCCCGGGTAATAGCCAGGTGGCATTGGCTGGTAGACGGAACCCGGAGGAGGCCAACCCTGTGAGATCTAATGGGTCTGTGGGAGGTAATTGGCAGCAGGCGGTCTCTCAAGTACCCAGGTCCAATACCATGAAGGGCTAAAAAAGCTAAACATCAGGTTCACGTTCATTGAGATCTGGGAAGGTCTAAATTTTCAGTCCAGTGAAAATAGTAGACCTATCGTGGCTTGAGGCTGTAAGCACCCCGTAAAAGAGATGTTGCATCTGGTATTTAACTTTAAAAAAATAAAATAGACCTTAATCATGCCATCAGAGTTACTTCCGATTTGGCTATCATTATTTATCAGCCTCTTAGCCGAGATGCTGTCCTTTACAAAGTTATACATTCCAAAGTACAAAGCTTGAAATAATAGTTTGCAGGTATTAAAGTTCTCTTGTAGTGCTGAAGATAACACAGAATCTAAGTTAAGATAGCATTTCAATTGAGATAACGAGTATAATAGATGCATTCTTAAATCTGTTCGCTGGCAGTCCGTGTACATTTTTTTTTTGGCTCTGCTGTAAGAGGAAATTGCTTTGAGAAACCTTTCCCCAGTCAATCACTTATCTGTACTGGAAGATTAGAAGGCAGTTTTACAGGCGGGAAAATGTACGGAAAATGCAGAGGTTTTTTTGAGCTTTGCTAAAAAAATTCCCGATGTTTGAGAAACAGGTTGCTGAAGGATTAGCTTTATGATAACTCTGGCTGCCGAGGAGTCCAGATAGAAAGTCTCACAACATTTAGCTACTTCTCATTTGGCAAATTATGTATGCATTTTTCATTTCCAGACTGTCATTTTGTTTATTTTATAAAGCAAAGCTCCAGCTGTGATGTTTTGCAATTATATGCATCACAAACCTGAGTGGTGCGATGGCTTAGAGGTGCTCACCTCCCATTTGGAAGGTTGAGAGGTCAATCCAGAAAGTGACAGATGTTTCTCTTATCAGGGCACAAAGGGAAAATATCTGCTGTGAACTCCAGGTAGGCGTCAGGAAGGGCTTCCAGCTAGTAAACGCTCAGAGATAGATAGATAGATAGATAGATAGATAGATAGATAGATAGATAGATAGATAGATAGATAGATAGATAGATAGATAGATAGATAGATGATAGACAGACAGACAGACAGACAGACAGACATAGACATAGACATAGACATAGACATAGACACTGAAAAGTGTCCACTCAGATGCCACTTTGAGATATGTTCTCTCACAAATCTGATGGTTTTTTTTAAGCTGGCTATCAATGAGAGTTATCTGTGCAGATGTGTATAAATTGCCATTGTTTCTCTCAAGGTTTAATAACAGCACCTGTTCTGACCTAGGTTGCCCCAGCATGAAGCCAAGTCCTCGTCCCAATAAACCCCTTTTATTTAATTTGCAGTAAATTCCTCTCCAGCAAAGTCTTTCCTCTCCCACAGTCTTTCAAGATAGCTCCCAATTACCGACCTTTATCAGGTTTGGAGAGTGGCCAGGCCGATATCTTTCAGATGCTGCAATAATGCAGGAATGAACTAATTGTCTCCTGCAAATACCCCTCCACTTTCGCTCTTTTTTTTATTCCCTCTGGGAGGGGCCATTCACCGTCCACCTGTGGCCTTACTCCCAAGTCGACCCCTGTTCCTTAGCTGTTCCCTTCGTCTGGCAACTCCGTGCATGCGCACACTGGGAACAGGCTCCAGCTGTTCTTCTGCCTCACTGATGTCCGACTCTGAAGGCAGCTGATAACTGGCATACAACTCTGGCCTCCGACACAGAGCCCTCATCAGAGCCTTCCCCAGACTCCAGGACTGGCCCAGGTTCCTCCCCAACCTCCTCGCTGTCCGAATCTGCTGCCAGCTCCGATGGCTGCTGGCAGGCCCCAACAGCAGCCCTGCTTGGCCTTCAGTTTTATCATTTGACTCATCCATTTTTTAACCAGCACCAGATTAATCAACTCTTAATATTATGCATACTTCAAACCGATTTGGGGAAAGTGCTTTGGATCTTGCACGAGTACGGCGCTTCTCTGCGAGACATTTAAGCAATCTGAACTTTCTTTTCAGACTGCATCCGTTTGGGGCGGAGGTGGGTGGGGGGGCGAGACTGGATTGCTGAAAGCCATTGCAGCATTTCTCAAACTGAAAGGAAAAAAAAAGATTGTGCTGCATGAATGAATAGGAGCTCCCAAGGAATCGGCAGGGCTAATCAATATCACAGCTGTAGCCATGCCATGCGCCAAAAGGGCAGAACATCAAATACCTGGCCATAGCCACCATCTTGAATTTTTTTTAAAACATTCCTTCTCCACGGATGCCCTGAGGAAGATGTTCAGTTCATCAAAGCTCCAGAACATTTCTTCAGAATGGTTTCCAAAATGATAGGCTAGGTAGCCCTTAATAACAACACGGAACTTAGAGCCAAAGGTCTAAATCCAGTTGTTTGCCTCTACGCATCCAACTAGCTCTTGGCCAACCCCCATTGCTTAGCTCCTATATATATATATAGGATAGGATATATATATATATATATAGGATAGGATAGGATAGAATAGAATAGAATAGAATAGAATAGAATAGAATAGAATAGAATAGAATAGAAAGGAATAGAGTAGAATGGAATGCAATGGAATAGAATAGAATAGACTAAAATAGAATAGAATAGAATAATAAGGAATAGAGGAGAATGGAATGCAATGGAATAGAATAGAATAGACTAAAATAGAATAGAATAGAATAATAAGGAATAGAGGAGAATGGAATGCAATGGAATAGAACAGAATAGACTAAAATAGAATAGAATAGAATAATAAGGAATAGAGGAGAATGGAATGCAATGGAATAGAATAGGATAGAATAGAATAGAATAGAATAGAATAGAAAGGAATAGAGTAGAATGGAATGGAATAGAACAGAATAGACTAAAATAGAATAGAATAAAAATAATAAGGAATAGAGTAAAATGGAATGCAATGGAATAGAATAGGATAGAATAGAATAGAATAGAATAGTATTCTTTATTGGCCAAGTGTGATTGGACTCACAAGGAATTTGTCTTTGGTGCAGATGCTCTTAGTGTATTAAGGAGAATAAAAATACATTCATCAAGAATAAAAAGATACAACACAGTTAAGGTTACTAATAAGCTATCAAATTGTACTAGGAAACAAATAAAAACAATGTAAATTGAAAGATACACAATAGCACTTAGACTTATAGCAATAACTCTTAGACTTATATACTGCTTTACAGTGCTTTACAGCCCTCTCTAAGCGGTTCACAGAGTCAGCCTCTTGCCCCCAACAATCTGGGTCATCATTTGACTCACCTCGGAAGGATGGAAGGCTGAGTCAACCTTGAGCCTTTCAGAATCGAACTGCCAAACTGTTGGCATCCAGAAGCCAGTAGCCTGCAGTACTGCATTCTAACCACTGCACCACCATGGCTCGTTCATAGCAATAGCACTTAGACTTATATACCACTTCACAATGCTTTACAGCCCTCTCTAAGCGGTTTACAGAGTCAGCCTATTGCCCCCAACAATTTGGGTCCTCATTTTATCCATCTCGGAAGGATGGAAGGCTGAGTCAACCTTGAGCCTGGTCAGATTTGAACTGCCAAATTGCAGTTAGCAGAAGTAGCCTGCAGTACAGCATTCTGACCACTGTGCCACCATGACTCTGATGATGTTACCCAGTTTGGGTAATGAAAGGTCTGCGAGAAAACAACCAAGCTCAGAGAGCACCAAGGATGTCTTATTTCAACCCTGAGTTACAAATATGCTCCTTTATCGATAGACAAGCTTGTTTTTACACTTAGAACGTCAGAAACAGTCCATTGGATTTGGCCAAGTCTTGCATAATAAGGCAGAGCATGCTTCAAAAATGTTTCAGAAGAACTTCTTCTGATCTTTCGTGAGGTCGGTGTCTTATGAGGGAATTTGCCTACTTTAATGAATTTAAAGTCCAAAGTGCTTCTTCTGAATCATTTTGAAACTCAACTATTTAGTCCTACAGTGACCAGCTAAGAAATCGAGAGAGATCTCCCACACGTGTTCCTCAAAACATGCCCACTGGGATTCAATTACACAGTTGCTACCCAAGTTTTCTCTGCCTGCATCTTGTCCCAGGTTTTTCATGAGGCTGTTGGAAGATGACAATAATTACGTTTAACTTGAGAGATACAGAAGGATGCTTCATTCATTCATTCATTCATTCTTGTGAGATCTGTGAAGCCTAGCATCTCTTGGCAGTGGGTTGAAATTGTGGTAAATGCATAAAATGTTCTTTATTGATTCTCTTTGTCATTCTGTACACTGTTCACAGCTTCATGGCTGGGTTGAGTGACGGCCAAATTGCGGTGCGCAATTAATTCCCCCTTAAAAACTTCAAGGGAAAAAAGAAGAGAAAAGAAGATTTTTTAGACAGGGGGAATAATAGGCCCATTTCAAGTTCTCCTACTCACTTCCTACAAAGTTTATTGAGACATACCTGTAACATTTCCTCACCCTAACCCATATCCCCGGTTGCTGTTTTTGATGGTAGATAATGGACACAAGTAGGTATCAAGACATCGCTAAACTATATTAATCTATGCAGGTAGTCCTCGAATTATGACCATAATTGACCCCAAAATTTATGTTGCTGAGTGAGACAGCTGTTAAGTGAATTTTGCCCCATTTTCCCCACCTTTTTTGCACAGTTGTTAAGTGAAACTCTGCCGCTGATGAGTTAGTTACACAGTTGTTAAGTGAATCTGGCTTCCCCATTCACGTTGCTTGTCAGAAAATCTCAAAAGGGGATCGCAACCCCCATGGGCACTGCAACGGTCGCAAATATGAGTCAGTTGCCAAGCATCTGAATTTTGATCCCGTGACCAAGGGGATGCAGCAATGGTCGGAAGTGTGGAAATCGGTCATAAATCACTTTATTCAGTGCCGTTGTAACTTTTAGTGGTACTTGAGAGACCGCCTACTGCCAATTACCTCCACTAGGCCAATAAGATCCCATAGATTAGGCCTCCTCCGAATTCCATCAGCCGGTCAATGTCAACTGGCAACTACCCGGAGGAGAGCCTTCTCGGTGGCTGCTCCGACCCTCTGGAACGAACTCCCCGTGGAGATTCGCACCCTCACCACCCTCCAGACCTTCCGCGTAGCCCTTAAAACCTGGCTGTCCCGACAGGCCTGGGACTAAAGACTTCAACCCCACCCGAATAGTATGACTGTTGTGCTTTTTAACGATGTATTGTCTTCATGTGTATAACTTGTTTTGTCCTTCCCTCCCCCTGAATTGTGAGCCGCCCTGAGTCCCCTCAGGGAAAAGGGCGGCATACAAATAAAGTTAAATCCAAATCCACTAAATGAACTGTTGTAAGTTGAGAACTACCTGTATATGGAATCCGCATTTTTTTTTTTAAGAAGGGACGTCTGCTGAGAGTAGGTTCCTCTATTACAGAATGATAGCAATTCCTACCCTATGCCCCTGTGTTCATTTAGGGGTACTGTGTAGGAAATTAGTACAAGAACTGCAAGTATCTTCCATATGGCTACTGACGCATAAAGCCCGACCCTTAGACATATTGTGATCTGGGTATCAAGAGCTAATTATTCCCTTGACATTAGCTGAAGCTAATTAACTTCCTTATCTGCTAAATTATATCCACGTTTGGAATTTCTTTGCTGAAAGCTTTTCCTGGGGAAAATGCTAATTGTAGTAGCCACGTGACTCCTTTTCGCTCTCTCTGTCTCTCTCTCTCTCACACACACACACACACAAACACACACACACACAGAATTTCTGCGTTCAAACATGCCACGTCTTCCCTGTAAGTAATATCCCATATTAATTATTCCTGCATTGCCTACAGAGCAATAGCGATAGCACTTAGACTTATATACCGCTTTACAGTGTTTTTGCAGCCCTCTCTAAGCTTTTTTGCAGAGTCAGCCAATTGCCCCCCAACAATCTGGGTCTTCATTTTACCCACCTCGGAAGGATGGAAGGATGAGTCAACCTGCCAAATTGCAGGCAGCCGGCAGTCAGCAGAAGGAGCCTACCGTATGGCACTCTAACCATTGTGCCATCAGGGCTCAGTGATTCTCAACTTTGGCAACTTTAAGATGGGTGGATTTCAACTCCCAGAATTCCCTGGCCAAGTTTGCTTTGGCTGGGGGAAATTCTGGGAATTGAAGTCCACCCATCTTAAAGTTGCCGAGGTTGAGAATCATTGGCCTATCGTCTCATTTCGGGCAGGGAGTTTCCCTTGTCCTTCAGAAAGTTTCAAAGCAGGTTTATAGAAGCCCTAAGGGAGAGTGGAAACCAGATGCCAAAAAGCCAGCAGCAGTCCACCTGAACGGGAGTAAGTGAAGAAGGGATGATGGAGCGAAAGAGGGAAACGGGCCCATAACCCCAAGCCTTTATTTGTACAAGATGAGAATGTCCAGCTTAACGCAGATATGGGAATGAACTATCGGTAACCCTTGTTTCTCTGCTGTATAATGAGTAATGTTTTAAAGAGAGATGATGTTGAGACTGATGGTAAATTTGGACCTCTTTAATTTTAGTGCACAGCTTCAATACGGAGTCTAGCCGAGGTACTGTAGCCCATTTACCATTTTACTCATGCACCTATTTGTCTAGCATAAATTATATAAAGTTGTTGTTCTGCTTTGAGTAATGTATTAAATGTGTCGGAAATGATGACAGGAGAAACTTGTCAGGTGTCTACATTGTTCAGTCATCAACAGGTTCCCTCCCGCACTGCTGGAAACACATGCGCCATCAGCATCCCTGGGTAAACAATTTGGGTTTTCAAAATTGATAATAGCGCCCGAGCCACCACCTGAGGCTTCGTAAGCGTATTGATTTCTCTGTGAAACATGACAGAGATTCTAGTTGATGCAACATGGGCTGGTAGATGTTTTGATGAACTAATGGGCTATGACTTTGAGTTTAGGCAGACACAGCTACCTTCTCCATCTGAGACGAGACAGGAAGGACGAATTGCCTTTACAAAACAGGAGCCAGACTCAAAAAAATCTCCTGCTTTTTACTGGCAATTTTTAAAAAGAAAAAGAAAATCCCTCCACTTAATTTATTCTAATCCAAAGAGCACATGCAGAACTTATAATAATAATAATAATAATAATAATAATAATAATAATAATAATAATAATAATAATTGCAAAATACCAGGACTTAAAAATTGAAATTCAATGACTATGGCACAAACCAGCAGTGGTGATTCCAGTGGTAATTGGCACACTGGGTGCTATTCCAAAAGCACTGGAATTACATTTAAAACAGTTAAAAATTGACAAAATCACCATCAGTCAATAGCAATAGCAATAGCAGTTAGACTTATATACCGCTTCATAGGGCTTTCAGCCCTCTCTAAGCGGTTTACAGAGTCAGCATATCGCCCCCAACAACAATCCGGGTCCTCATTTTACCCACCTCGGAAGGATGGAAGGCTGAGTCAACCCTGAGCCGGTGAGATTTGAACAGCCGAATTGCAGAACTGCAGTCAGCTGAAGTAGCCTGCAGTGCTGCATTTAACCACTGCGCCACCTCGGCTCAATATGCAAAAAGCCGCACTGCTTGGATCTGCACGCATATTAAGAAAATATGTTACAACGTCCTAGGCCCCTGGGTGGGGCCCGACTAGTAACCAATGCCAAATCCGGCGAAACAACTGGCCGCTGTGATACAATTGCATAATAATAGACAGGGAATAAAACACCTTGACATATACTCTAGAACAGCAGTCACTAACTGGTGGTCCGTGGTCCACTAGAGATCCACGAGAAAATTTGGGGGGTCCACAGATCTATGTCCGTGTTTCTCCATCTTGACCATTTTAAGATGTGTGGACTTCCAATTTTTTTTCGTGCGGCTGTTAAAAAAAAAATAGGGTCGCCAACAGGATCGCCAATGTCCGATGATGGATATGGCACAAGAAGAAGGAGAAGGACTTCAACTCCCAGAATTCCCCTGGTGCAGCGGGGGAACTTTGGGAGGTGAAGTCCACTCATCTTAAAGCTGCCAAGACTGAGAAACACTCTTCCGTACCAACATTGATCCTACTTAATGCTAAACAAATGCATGCTAAATGATAATCTTCTGGTTCTGCCCTTCAAATAAGGGCAGAATAAGAGGATTCATTCCTCTTTATGGAAGAGAAAGCATGGCTCTTGAAGGCTGATTTGGAAAACATGCCTTGCAAAACACTTCAGTTATTATTGCCTGGACTGCCTCTTGTTCAATTAAAATCTTATTGAGTTATTTCCCCCCCCCCCGCCTCCCCAGCTTGGTATTCTTACCAGGTATAGATGGAGGAAGGCCGAAAGGAAGCAAGTGATATTGTCAGTGCTCAAACTGATTCCCCCAAAATAGCTGGAGTGTAAAATGGATTCTTCCTTTGACACACTGATCCCAGGGGCAGTGATGCCAATTTTTTTTTTTAGAAAAAGAATCCTCCCTGAGCTTGTTTTACGTTTCCTGCTCAGTGTTATGACGATACCGCGCTTCAGTCTATCTGCATTCAGCAGGCTTCGTTTAGAAACCTTTCAAAATTATAACCGTCGTTGTCATCACGGTTCCACTACAAAACCGCGTTCGACTAAAGTGCGCTCGACGAAACCGCGTAGCTGACGTCATCACAGCACGACGAAAAAAGCACGCTGCGAACGCTAAAGCTAAAATTAACCCCTAAACCTAAACCTAACCCCCCTAAACCTAACCCTTAACCTAACCCTAAACCTAACCCTTAAGCTAACGCTAAACCTAACGCTAACCCTTAACCTAACGCTAACCCTTAACCTAACCCTAAACCTAACCCTAACGCTTAACCTAACCCTAACCCTAACCCTTAACCTAACCCTAAACCTAACCCTTACCTTAATGTGAATCGGCTTCCTTTCAAAGCGCTATTTAAAGCACCCTTTTTTCTCCACGGTCGCTGTTATCGCCCTGCTGATGACGTCAGCGACGCGGTTTAATCGGGCATGCTTTAGTGGAGCGCGGTTTTGTCGTGCCACGTGTCATCACCACCACCACCATTTTTGGAGGATATGGAGAGAGCTAGGCTGCGGTTTCATTCCTTAATTTATTTATTTATTTTAGTTTGGAAGCCCGTATTTCAAATACTAGGCTAAAAAGGCTTAGAAATCAAGGTCTTTTCAGCATGCATCGCCGGCCAAATTTGTTGTATTAAGCAAAGCTTTCACTGCATCGCAGTACTGCTACGAAATCAACTTGGATTTGCATTATTTCACAGCCTTCCACATCTGGGAAATGTCAATTTCAAAGAGTGTATTTTTTAAAAAAAGAAATATTAAAAGCAATGCATAACAGCAATGTTGCTAAATCCCACCAAATTTGATGTAAAGGCTACAAGCCCACTCGCTTCCCATCCAATTCTGTCAGGCAACGTAAGGTCTTCCTCGTGTTTTTAAGCCAAATTCCCAGCATCCCTATTCCTTGACCATGCTGGTTGAGGATGATGAGGTCTCCAAAGCAGATTGAAGCCACTAAGACAGTGTTTCTCAACCTTGGCAACTTGAAGATGTCTGGACTTCAACTCCCAGAATTCCCCAGCCAGCGAATGCTGGCTGGGGAATTCTGGGAGTTGAAGTCCAGACATCTTCAAGTTGCCATGGTTGAGAAACACTGCACTAAGATAAGGCCCTCAGTCGTTGTTTTTTCTAGCATAGTCGAAAATGATGCAGTCTTTCAAACAATGGTTCTTATAGATACTTGGAAGGCGTTTGAGGGGCCAGTTTCTTCTTGCCTGTAAAATATTCCAGTGTTCAGTGCAGTCTACCCTTCTCCAGCCTGTTGCCTGGCGTATTTTGGCCTCGCAAATCCCATTTCCAACTCTTAAATTAAGGAGAACTGCCAGTACCGACGGCCTCGCCTTACAACCACAATTGAGTCAAAATTGAGACCATTAACTGAGTTTTGACCCATTTTACAACCATTCTTGCCACAATCACTGCAGCAGTTAAGTTAGCAACAAGATTTTTAACTGAATCTAGTTTCCCTGTTGGCTTTGCTTGCCAGAAGGTCACAAAAGTGGATCACACATGACCCCCGGACACTGCAACTGTCATAAACATGAGTCGGTTAAGCAGGGACTGAATTTTGATCATGTGACCACAGTGGTTGTAAGTGTGAAAAATGGTCCTGAGTCCCTTTTTTTTTCATAGTCGTTGTGACTTCAAACGGTCACTAAATGAACTTTTGTTAAGTCGAGACCTACCTGTATCTCCAGATCCTACCTCTCCCGGCTATTTAAAATGCCCATCTCTGGAAATGACATCATAAACCAAAAGAGCCAACATAAAATTAAACCCACCAGTTAATACCCAAAATAAATGCACATTCCCTTTTGTATCATCCCACCAAGCCAATCCATGGAAGAAGATTGATATGAATTGGGCTCCCATCAGTCTTCCCTCCTGCACAAATAGGATGCCAGAGGAGAATCAGTTGTGAAAGTGATGCTTACTCTTCCTAAAGAAGAATAAAAGACATCCTTTCTGAATTTAACCCGTTGATCATATGGACGCATACTGTATTTTTCGGAGTATAAGATGCACCTTTTTCCCTCAAAAAAGAGGCTGAAAACTTCGGTGTGTCTTATACACTGAATACAGCATTTTTTGCCTCCTGAAACCCCGCCCCCTTCAACAAAATGGCCATGCATAGCCTTTAGGGGGCTTCCAGTGTCCTCCTGGGAGCTGGGGAAGGCAGAAATGAGCACAAAACAGACCATTTTTGCCTCCACCCCCAGCCCCCAGGAGCACTCTACAAGTCTCCTAAAGGCATCCCCTTGCAGAGAGGTCCCTGACACTAACTAGATACAAATCTGCTTTGCCTTTTTTGAGATTAGCCCAAGTCAGCTAATAGCCTGAATCCTTGAGCCGGTCATTTGACTGTAGAGAAGATCGAATTTAGTATACGCTCCGCAGATAAAAAGGAAGGAAACGGAAGCGTCAGAGTTTTCTGTAGTTGAGGGTCTTACAAAACCCTAACAGTTTTGTTACCACACAGAAAACCAATAAGTTGCCTAGATGCATAAAATGTTGACCTGAGACCGTTTCCACCGAAACTCCTAATGTTTCCCAAAAAGAGATGAGTACAATGTTCTCGTAAAATGATGGAGATGGTCATCCATTGGCAGAAGACACCAATGGATGGAAAGATTATAGTAGTTACTAACTAGTTCCCAACGATGCCCGAGCCCCAAGGGAAGATGGCTTTTTACCATGTTGTTTTCAAGAAAAGATGTCATTGATCTGGTCTCCACTCCAGGTCACCAGATAATGATCTTCTCATAGAGCTTTAGAGGTTCTAAAAATGAAGTATCTGGCCTCAGGACTGCCCCAAAGTCTCCTGTCAACTTCTCCAATGTCACCTTCAATTAAAATAAGGGGTACATTAAGTCACCAACCATAAGCCTTTCTCCTAAATTCTGCCCTTTCCCATGACCTCACCTGAAATCTGGAGATAGGAAGAGACTGCAAAGAGACTCAAAGAAGACTTGGATCTTCTTCCTAATTGGTGTCTCGATTTATTTAGGTGGAGAAAGCAGACTGCTTTGCCTAAATGTAAGCCCTGAAGGCAGTACCAGAGGTTAGAAGCTTAAACCTGAACGTGGGAATGAGAATAAATCATCCTTAAAGACCCTGAATCCTGGATCTTTGGGTTTCAAATAGGGCCACCAAGAAGGGAGGAGGAGTTGACAATCCACAAGGTGGTGGGTGTGATGTAATGGAAGGTTTGAATCAGGGGTGAAATTCAGCAGGTTCTGACAGGTTCTGGAGAACCAGTAGTGGAAATTTTGGGTGGCAAATACCACCTCTGGCTGGTCCCAGATTGGGATGGGAATGGAGATTTTGTAATACCCTTCCGCCAGGAATGGGGAGGGAATGGGGATTTCACAGTATCCTTCCCCTGCCACTCCCACCAAGCCACGCCTGGTAGTAAAAAAAAAAAAATTGAATTTCACCACTGGTTTGAATCTCAACACCACCAACTCTACCATTTAAGACAGGGTTTTCCCCAATTTGCTAAAGTTCTTTAAGTCATGTGAACTTCAACTGCCAGAATTCCCCAGCTAGCTATGCTGACTGAGGAATTCTGGGAGTTGGAAGTCCAGGTGTCTTAAAGTTGCCAAGATTGGAAAAACCCTGATTTAGAAGGTTTTTAACCCCCCAAAAAAACTCTGAACTGTCATCACTTCACGGATTTGGCACATTTTGGTGGAGGCACAAAGCCTTATTCTCACATGATGCCATGAAATAGAAAAAGTCGCTCATCTATTCGGTTAGCTGAGTTTATTCAAAAGTCAGTTTTAGGACCCATCCGGATTGATACACGAGCCCAGATTCCTCTAAGGCTAAACCATGGTTTCTCAACCTTGGCAACTTGAAGATGTCCGGACTTCAACTCCCAGAATTCCCCAGCCAGCTGACTGGGGAATTCTGGGAGTTGAAGTCCGGACATCTTCAAGTTGCCAAAGTTGAGAAACACTGCTCTAAGTATATAGTTTGATTATCCAGTCTTATTTCTATTGTAGGTATTGCTATGTCAAATGACCAAAAGAGACTTAATTTGGTTTAATTCAATCCCCAATGGGGGTGGTTGCTAATGAAGCAAGTGGGAGTTTTATTGTGATTTAAGTTTGAATGCTTAGACATAAGTTATGAGGATTTTTTTAAGGGACCCTGTTAAATGGAAATTAAAATATAAGCAGTCTTGCCTATTTCCAATCCTGTTCTTTAGAGCGGCGTTTCTCAATTCTGGGGATTTTTTAAGACGGGGTGGACTTCAACTTCCAGAATTCTACAATTGAACAGGGGAATTCTGGGAGTCGAAGTCCGCCGACCTTAAAAGGCGCCAAGGTTGAGAAACGCGGCTTTTGAAGAATGAGGAAAATAGCCATATTGTGGTCACTTTCCCACTGAGTCTCAGCCTTCCCTCCCCCCCTCTCCCTCCCCTCCCCCAATTTTCCTTTCCTTCTCCGTCCCGATGATCAACTCAGCTCTGCTGAAGCCAATCAGTTAGGGAATTGGGTTATTTTCGTTTTCGTTTTTTATTTTCACTTTTTTATTTTTGTTCGTTTGTTTTTTCTTTCCTTTTTCTTTTTTCTTTTTTTTTTAATTTGTGTACTACAGAGAACAGTGTCGTCTTGTGGCCGTTCTCGTAGACTGTGTTGGTTTAACAAGCGTCCAACCCTTTTTTGTCTTTGTTGTTCTTTTCTTTTTTTTTCTTTTTTTTTCTTTTTTCCTTTCTTTCCTTCTTCTTTTTTTTTTCTTTTTTTGTCTTTCCTGCTCCCTGCCCCCCTGTTCCCACAGGCTGTGCGTTTGTCACGTTTTCGACAAGGGCAATGGCACAGAATGCAATCAAAGCTATGCACCAGTCCCAGACCATGGAGGTACTGTATCATATGCCCTTTCATTGTTTCTTTTGTGCATATGACTGAGAATGTAACGCTGTGCTCTCTTGGAGAAGATCAGATTGGATGACAGTCCTAGGCAAACCTTCCACGTTCACTAAGCCCCATTTCCCCCCCGTGCATCTCCCGCCCCCAGCCCCAGCCCCCCAGCCCCTACAACTCTTTTCTTTCTGGGACATTTGGTTCTCTTAATGAACTGAGAAACAGATCGCTCTGTTGCGGTGCCCTCCTTTGAGTGGCATTCCGATTTTATTTTTTATTTTTTTATTTTTAAAGTTTGTTGACATGTCATTTTGCTATCTGGCATTTAGGATGCTGATTTACCCCAGAATAATTTTTGATGTCAAAAAAAAACAAAACCTTAATTTAAAAAAGCTGGCATCTGTGCGGCTGCCGAGCCGGAACTCGAATTGACCAAGGGCACCCCAAAAAGCAATCTAGACTTATAGATATCTATTTAGAAGTATTCCCCTTGTTCCAAGGGGCTAGTCAACATTAGGCCCACATGAAAGGAATTGCTAGAGACAGCAAACTTTTGACTCCGTCATTGACTTGACATATTCAAGTTTAAATTATCCCTGCAATTTCAATTATTATTATTTTTAAAAAAAGTAGCTCCCTCCAGCCCAGTCCATGATTTTTCAGAATTTTGCGCACACACGCACACACGCACACAATGCCTCACGAGTTGACTGTGTCTTATTCTGGATCTTCTGAATTAATCATTTTAAGACAGCATGTTCTATTGTATTCTGTACTGTGTATCTGTGTATTAATTAATTCTTCTTAAGCATTTGGATGTAATGTGCACTTTTTTCTTGCTTTTTTTTTTAAAAAAATCCTCTTGAGATGAGGAACGTTCAAATATATATGTTTATAGATACAGTATATATCTATATATACTATATATATATATCTATATATAATATATATCTATATATATCTATATATCTATATATATCTATATATATCTATATAATATATAAAGATATATATATATATATATAATTCTCTAACCTCCCAAAGCATGCTGGGAACTAAAATCCCAAAGTTATTTGGTCTGTGTCGTTGAATGGCTTTGTGTGATGAGCAAAGAAAGAAAACAATGAAAAAAAAATTTTTTTTTTAAAAATGCATGGAAATGTCTACCGTATTCTTGAGAAACACTGATATTGGCATTGCAGTGTCCGTTGTTCTCCAGCCTTCATTTGAAATTATTTCGATATTTTATAATAAATTTGTCTTTCTTTTCAGTGCTATCCATTTTTTAAAGATTGTATTAGACGTGATGCTTGCCACAGAAAAGAATGCAAATCACTCCAAAAGACGCATGCTTCTGTGTGCAGAATATTATATACTGTATATATATATGTATATTATATTATAATGTAATATTATATATATATATAAAATCTCCATCCTTTTATGTGGCCTGCTTTTAATATTTTAGCGAGTATATTCTATTATGTTTTGCCTAAAGACAAAAGGATGGATAGAGATAGATAGATAGATAGATAGATAGATAGATAGATAGATAGATAGATGATAGATAGATAGATAGATAGATAGATAGATAGATAGATAGATAGATAGATGATAGATAGATAGATAGATAGATAAGCTAGATTTATATTTCGCATATCTTTGATTGAAAATTTTAGAGACTTGAAATCAATGTTTATTTGCCTAAGTTTTAAAACCTTGTGATAATTTTGCAAGGAAAAACACCCCCCAAAAGGATATTAAGGATTCCTATTTGGGTCCCTGGGAACTATCCATTTGGGGGAAAAATTCCCACAGACCTTGGCTACACTGGCAAAGTTTGATGTGACTTGAAGCTTCCTGCTCCTGAGGCATGGCTCCTTCTGGAAGCACACTGACCTTGTGTAGGCAAGTTTAGATTAGCAGAGATGCCGAATTGTGTCCTGTACAATTACAACAACTGAATTGGCTGTTGTGCCATGATATAGAATGGTGGCTCACTGACAAAGAGATAAGGTAACAAACGGGATTAGTTGTGAAAGTGATATTATCACCTACTTTCGGGATGTGTGTAATCATTCAACTATTCAGACAGGGCATCTTGTATATTACAAAATTATAATTTTTTCTCCCACAGGGTAGGCTTATGAGGGATATTCCCACGTTATGTTTTGGCCATCTTCCTCTGAATTCTCCACATTATGGTGTCAACAGGCAATTCTCCAATCTCATTTTTACAGCAATGGAGGCAGTCCATTATACAGAGATAGACAGTTTTGGATGCGTTTTTTTTTTTACTACTGAAAAAAGTTCTTTGGTCCAATCCCCAGTAAATGAGAAAAGGTGGAAGGTGGAAGTTTCATAGAAGGAGAAACAGAGAGTGCTTTGTGCACCATCTTGCTGAGTTTCTTTCAGAGTTGGCGACTTTAAGATGTATGGACTTCAACTCCCAGAATTTCCCAGCTAGTGTGTTCCTAGAATACAGGTTGAGTTGGAGTACACCACAGGTGTTATCCAGCAGGTTCTGACCAGTTCTGGAGAACTGGTAGCGGAAATTTTGAATAGTTCGAAGAACCGGTAAATACCACCTCTGGCTGGCCCCGCCCCATCTATTCTCTGCCTCCCTAGTCCCAGCTGATTAGGAGAAAATGGGGATTTTGCAGTATCCTTCCTCTGCCATGCCCACCAAGCCACGCCCACAGAACCAGTAGTAAAAAAAATTGAATCCCACCATTGATACACACACTTAAAGTTGCCAACTTTGAAAAATGTTGCTCTAATCCAATGCCTTTCTTGCCATGGTTGTTAAGTAAATCCCTGCAATTGTTAAAGTTAGTAACATGTTTGTTAAGTGAAATTGGCTTCCCCATGGACTTTGCTTGTCAGAAGATCTCAAAAGGGGATCACGTGACCCTGGGACACTGCCACTGTTTTAAATATAAGACAGGTGCCAAGTATCTGAATGTTGATCACATGACCACGGGGATGCTGCAACCGTCACAATTGTGAAACACGGTCTTAACTTCCTTTTTCCAATGCCATTGTAACTTGGTCACTAAATGAATAGTTGTAAGTCAAATCCAAATTTGGGAGAAAAAAATCTTCTAGGGCTTTCCATTTTACTTCCCACCTTTTTTTTCTCTGTTAAATCCCCCGTCTGCCAAATAGTTGCTAATTTTTGCTTCGGGTTTCTTTTTAATCCAAAATTAAAGTTTCTTTATCTTGGGTTGATCACTCTTTCACCCAGGGCCAACACTTTGTTCCTGGCACCTCTCCTGCTCAATTAGCTTGATCCGGTTGCCCCAACTTTAAAGCGGCTATTAATATGGCTGCTGCCACTCCCGCTGTCGTAAAGTTTGAAGAACTTTATCTCGGACCTTTTGAGGAACTGCCCGTTCCTCTTTGGTTGCCGAGATGCTTCTTCTTTTTCACCTGTTCCTTCAGAACGGTTCTGACACGAAGATCCCTAGCAGCGGGTGTCCAGCTGGGTTTTTGCGGAGCCCCTCAGAGCTCCGCTATTTTCCCAGCTGTTCCCGTCGCGACGCTTCCGGCTTCCCATGAATGGTTGTAAGTCGTGGACTGCCTGTATTTCATTTTTGGCAAGTTTGGCATCCTTACTTCTCTGTGCAAATTCTATATAGCAGCTTTTGACAATGCCCAGGGAGTAAAGTTTCCATCAAAAAGCAAAATATCCCAGTTTTCATAGAAAGATGGTGCTCAGATTTATCCCGATGGGCTTTAGCATGGCTCTTGCAAAAATCAAGAATCATGAAAATAAAAGAGCAGTTGCCTTTCCACACCTCATACTGGTAATAGGAAGATCTCCAGAGGACAAATCTGGTATAAATGGGCCAAAACATAATGTGTGAATATGAATTGCTTCTTGTGCAATATGCTTTAAATATATATGTTTTTGGTGAAATGCCTTTTTCCCAAGATTTTTAAAAAAATATTTATTTAAAAAGTCAAGATGTTATCATTTTCTTGGAGAAGGAAAATGAAGGAAGGAGGAAGGAAGGAAGGAAGGAAGGAAGGAAGGAAGGAAGGAAGGGCTTCTCAACTATAGATAGGAAGTGCCAATAAGAAAAAGAATAATGCAGTTTATTTAGCTTGGCTTCCACCTCTCTGCTGTTCTTCAGATGTGACGGGACTGCAGATCCCATGCTTCCCATCCAGGCTGACTAGAAAATTTGAAACTTGCCATCTCAATATACGGGTACCAGGAAACTTCCAAACTGGAGAAAGCAGCTTCCAATCTAAATATTCTGCTGCTTTTCTTTATTATCCTTGACTATTAATCTCGACACGCCTGCAGTAAGCAGTTGACTTTCAACAAAGAATATTCAATCTGGATTGCTCCTAGGGCTGTTTGGCTGGATTTTTAATGCAAAGAGCGTTATTTTCAAATGGTAGAATATACATCAAATAATTTGTTTCAGATGAAAGTTACCTGGGACTCAGTGTCCTGTTTTCAGAACAATGTCCCCCCCCCCACCCAAAAAAATACCCCATACTGGAAAACAGATGTCTTCCAAAATAAATAACTTTTTCATGGCTGTTTATCCCTATTTTTGTAATCACGTGCTTTATAAACCTGTGATTACAATCACCTTTTAATCTCATATAGGGATGCGTGTGAGTGTATATATATTCATGCACTTAGAGAAATCTAATTTTCCTTTTTTTTTTCTTTTTTAATGATGGAACAAATACATTACAGACATAACCTCCCTGGGGGGGGGTGTTTGTTTTTTGATTCACAGCCGTTTTGATTTGTATGTTTTCGATCTGCATGCGGTTGGTTCTATTAAAATTGCTACCCAGATGAAATATGATGCAGAAGGGGGGGGCGGGGTTAGGGAAATTATAGATTCATCAAACACTTCGGTCATGTTTTATACAATTTACAGCCGGTTAAGCATTCATAAATAGAATATCAGATGCCACACGAAACAGAGAGCTGCGAGTATTGTCTGGGAAAAGCATCTTGTGTTCTTGTCCTTGAAATTTATTTCTGGTTCCTTTGGAAAAGATTTGAAGAACTACACTTTATATCTGCTGGAAGTTGCCTTGTTTCTCCTAAGAGATCTTCCATGAATTAGATTTTGATCAATGTTTCCTTTTCTGCTCTTTTAAACTGGGATAGTTGGAACCTCCGGCAAGTTCCATAGAGTTTATAGGTTACAAAATTAAGCAAAAGTTTTGGTTGATCCTTCCCCATTTCTCCCCTTACAGTTTCTTGTCTGCTTCTAACACCTAACCAATTCTCTAGACTAGAGCTTTCTATGAAATCTGGCCTGGAAGTATTCTGCTTAGATCACAGTCAGATTAGAAAGAAGACAAGTTTTGATTTTAACTCCTTTTTCAAACTGTAACAAAGCAAGACATCCCTGCTTCTCAAGTCTAATCAGAATACAAAATCTGATTAGCAGAAAGCTTTATTTCATATTCAGACTTAGAAAATATGGAGAAATATAGGAAGAAGGAAGGAGAAATCTTCCTTCTTTCCTTTTTCTCTTCCATCCTTTCTTCCTTCCTCATTACTCAAAGCCAAAACAACTAAGACCAAAATAATAACAATAACAATTAACCATTAAGAGAGACCAATGCCAAATGAACAGATGCATTTCTAAGCTAAAATGTCGCCCAAACGTATTTCTGAAATTGGCATACAGTTTGAGGCTCTTTACATACCATCCTATCCAGTGTTTTGATCTGCTTTGGAGGTTCCATCAATCTCTGGAGCAGATTTGGGAGATGCTGCAGGAAGGGATGGTATGGAATATATTGGGGTGGAGAGCGGGGGGGAGGGGAGTGAATTTCCCGAGCATTGAGTGTTAGACATCATGCTAACCAGGAATGTTTGCAACAGATGAGGCTTGTGGGCCAAATATGTCAAGGTGGCAACCACAACCACAATTACAATTCTTAAATTAATTAATAATTTGACTTTTGGGATGCCCTCTGCAGAGCTCCTTGTGATTTTGAAATATTTCACTTTCCACATGTTGTGGGTCCTATAATCAGTTGCAAAATTATAGAACGTCTCAAAAAGAAAAAGGAACTATGAAAAAGACTCATGCAGATGTAACTGAATTATTCTAACATCTCATCTGAGTCAAACTTGATGCTTGGTCATTTATCCCATCCAGCGCTAACCGATCTGACCTCACCTACCAGCCAAAGATGGCTAAAGCATCATGTGTCTTTTTCTTTCCAAATCCAATAAATGAAATAAATGAAACTAAATTAAATAGTAAAGGTAAAGGTTTCCCTGTCCAGTCGTGTCCGGCTCTAAGGCCTCCTTAGAGGAGCCTCTGAGGAGCCAGTATTGTCCAAAAACATTTTCCACAGTCATGTGCCTCGCATGGCTATATGCCAAAGGCACACAGAACGCTCTTATTTTCCCACCTGTGGTACCTATTAGTCTACTTGCATTTACATGCTTTTGAACTGCTAGGTGGATAAGGAGCTGGAGCAAGGAACGGGAGCTCACCCGTTGCGTGATGCTCGGGTCCCAGACCCGTCAGCTTTTCAGCTGACAAGCTCGGTATCTTTAACCACTGAGCCATTGCGCCCCCTTCTAAATTAAGCAAGGTGCCCAAAATTTAACCACTGTCTTGTCAGTCACATAGTAAATACTCCCACCAATTAAGTTCAGCTCCTGATGCCTACCTCAACGCATTCGTGAAGTTTTCCTGACAACGACACAGAAGGGATCTCCCAAGATATTTTTGTATTTTTGACTTCTCAGGCGAGTCCCCCCCCCCCAATGGCTTCTCCCTTAAAATACTACCAAGTGTCTGAGGTCAGCCAAGGTCGGCTAGGTGCTGCCACCTAGCTGGAAATGTGTGAATAGACTTTTTTCCCCTCCACCAATCTGTCCAACCACAGGGCTGCTCCTCACCAATTGTCGTGAAGTTTGCTGATACCCAAAAGGACAAAGAGCAAAGACGTTTACAGCAGCAATTGGCACAACAAATGCAACAGCTCAATACTGCCACGTGGGGAAACCTTACAGGCCTTGGAGGATTTACCCCACAGTACCTGGCTGTAAGTAATCGTCACGTTTATTTACAATATTCTCAGAGCAAGCTTGCCATGCTGGGTTAAGTGGGCATGGTTTAAATAAAGCAGGGAGCCTCTCTCTATCGTTTCAAGCAGGGGTGTCCAAAGTTGGGAACTTTAAGACTTGTGGATTTCAACTCCCAGAATTCCCCAGCCAGCTATGCTGGCTGGGGAATTCTGGGAGTTGAAGTCCACAAGTCTTAGAGTTCCCAACTTTGGACACCCCTGCTTGTAAGGGTTGTGGAAATGAATTCATTGCATCAAATTGTCCTCCAAAGGGATGTGAAAGAATATCTGAGATTAAGATAAAAGATCGCAGTGAGATTTCCTCCAATTGATGCTGTCACATTTTAATAGACGAAGTTTCTGGGTGAACGATCGCATTCCGAGATGCCCCCTGCAAGCATGCAGATAGAGACGCTCGCACATTTGACTGCGGTTCCGGGCTTTTGCACCACTCGAAATGTTTTAGACAGTCTACATTTGTGTCTTTTTCTTAGCAATGGATTGTGTGTACATTTATCTCTTTTAATAGCTTAAGGCCCTTTCAGAGCATGTTATCGCTGAAAGCTGAATCTCTGCCTTTCAGATCAAAGGTTGCCTACGCCAACCAGCTCAATTGCAAATTTTAGAAGCTGCATTCACACAACACGCTCGGCAGAGGTGGGTTGCTACCTGTTCGGGCGAACCGGTAGTGGAAATTGTGACTGGGTCGCCGAACCGGTAGGGGATGGCAGCCTTGCCACGCCCCCAAACCAGTTCCCCCATCGCTGTGGCATTTTTAATGTTTT
Organism: Thamnophis sirtalis; assembly: GCF_051295495.1. Lineage (NCBI taxonomy): Eukaryota > Metazoa > Chordata > Lepidosauria > Squamata > Natricidae > Thamnophis > Thamnophis sirtalis. The sequence continues at coordinate 7,767,260 of NW_028261389.1, forward strand.
GAGCATGCGCAGGCCTATTTACAGGCAACTGCGCACGCAATCGCGCATGCGCCAAACCAGCAGTAACGCCAGCAAAAACCCACCCCTGATGCTCAGCTGGGTTAATGGCTCCCTTACCTGCTACATGGCACAGCGTGTTGTATGAAAGCAGTGGGTTTATTCGTTCTTTGATGCAACGTAGAATGCAAAATTAGAAAATGGGTTAATTCAGGAACCAGGTCCAGCGCATAGTATAAAGAATACAGGTCTCTACTATATAGATTCTCAGTCGGTTGTCCCAAAGGTGCTTTTTCGAAAGGCAGCTGAACAAAGGAAGTCCAGATGACTTTTGAAAAAGCACCTTTGGGAAGAACCCGGTTGAAGTTCAAATACAGGTAGTCCTCAACTTACGACCACCACGGAGCCCCAAGTTTCCATCGCTAGGTGAGGCGGTTGCGAAGTGAGTTTTGCCCCATTCCGTTCTCGCCACCGTTGTTGGGTAAATCCCTGCAGTTGTTAAGTTAGCAATTTAAGTGAATCCGGCTTCCCCATCGACTTTGCTTGTCAGGAGGTCACACGACCCCCCCACAGGACAACTGCAAACGTCATAAATATGAGTCAGTGGCCAGGCACCTGAATTTCGATCATGCGACCGTTGGAGTGCTGCTCCCATCGTAAGTGTGAAAAACGGTCATAAATCACTTTTTCCGGTGGAAAAGTCACCAAATGAACTGTTGTAATTTGAGGACTCCCCGTATGTATTTGGAACTGCAGTCTGTATCTCTTATTACCCAGAAGTAAGGTCCATTGATTTTAATGGGACTTTGTTTCTAAGTAGACATGTTCAGTTTGTACTAAAAAAATTCAATAAAGAAGCCATCAATTCTCTCTAATTTTTGGGATCCTGACCGGGAAGGATTTGGTGGAAGCTCTCTGCGCTTCACACATTCTCACATACCGCCCTAGTTCTCTTTTGGAAATTTGCCCACTCCCTCAATGGCTGCTTCACAATGGCTGTATTCACACAACATGCTTCCTCTTTTTGGCTCAATACCCGCTGAAACTGCCCTGATGCCAAAGGAACACCACGCAAAGCCCACTATCACACACGGTCTATTTTGTCTCCCCTTTCGCACAACCCCATTTTCTCAACTGGCATAATACACTTGTCAAGGCTAAGCAAAACTCATGAGACTTGGCTCTCTTTTGCAGAAAGCCCTTCTTTAATAAGTACATCATATCGGCACAGCTTCAATGGAAAACTGGATCTAAATATTTCCCGCGGTTTCAGTATAATTAAACTAGGAAGTAACCCAGGGGTGGGCTTCAAAAATTTTAACAAGGGGTTCTCTGCCCAGTTGCTTGGTGAGCATGGCCATAATGGGTGTGGCCTAGTCAGCCTCCTGCACCATGGGGGGGGGGGCATTTTTCACCTCCCCAGGTTCTCGGTTGCTTTTCAAATGCAATGTAAGAAGCAGGTATTAAACAATATAATTAGGGCTGTTTTGCCAGAACGACATTATCCTAAGCAACATTTGCCAGTTTAATTTTGGCAGCTCGGTGGCGAGGCCATTTTTAAAAAAAATCCTTTTCGCATGTACATGTGCAAAACAAACATCTTGCAAAATGCAACGGTTAGATTCACTAAATACAAGACACGTAATCAGGTCAACTGAAGGCTGACTGGCTGCCTTCTGAAACCCAGATTAACAAATCGCAATTCCTGCCTTCACATAAAATGTGACAGCCCCACAAATAAGCCATCATATAGCTTCACGTGGTTGACCTGATGTGCAAAGATATGGATACAAACGCATCCCTTCCAGTGGTGAGCTTCACATATTGAGCTGAGGTGGCGCAGTGGGTAGAGTGCAGTACTGCAGGCTACTTCAGCTGACTGCTATCTGCAGTTCGGCTGTTCAAATCTCACCGGCTCAGGGTTGACTCAGCCTTCCATCCTTCCGAGGTGGGTAAAATGAGGACCCGGATTGTTATTGGGGGCAATATGCTGATTCTGTAAACCGCTTAGAGAGGGCTGAAAGCCCTATGAAGCGGTATATAAGTCTAACTGCTATTGCTATTGCTATTGCTACCACCGGTTCATGGGCACACGGGCCCTTCCATGCATGCCCCCAACCTTCCATGCATGCGCTTTGCTCATATATATGCCTTCCGCGCATGCGCCTGGCCTCAAAAATATGCCTAAATAGGATCACATAGAGCCAGGGCACATGGTCGATCCCACTCACGATTTCCACTACCAGTTTTGGCAAACTGGTCCGAACTGACTGAATACTACCTCTGATCACTTTTCCTGCAAAAAAAGAAATGTTCAAGATTTGATCTGGGAAAGAGGACTTCCATAGCTAGTCCAACCTACATTCAACTATGTGCTGGAAGTACAATTGCAAGAATTCCCACCTGGGAATGATGGAAACTGCCATCTAAATTCAGTGGGAAGGTTGGGAAGGAGAGCTTGTTCCCATCTATTAAGTTTTCCTTACTTACTCCCTTGCTAGATGCAGTTACAGAAAAGAGCTCTGTGTTCCCTGATGGTTTAAATATGTTTTTCATCATTTTTCTTAGCAATAGCAATAGCAGTAGACTTATATATCGCTTCATAGGCCTTTCAGGCCTCTCTAAGCGGTTTACAGAGAGTCAGCATATTGTCCCCAACAACAATCTGGGTCCTCATTTTACCCACCTCGGAAGGATGGAAGGCTGAGTCAACCCTGAGCCGGTGAGATTTGAACCGCTGAACTGCTGATCTAGCAGTAGCCTGCAGTGCTGCATTTAACCACTGCGCCACCTTGGCTCTTGACTTCAAAGTCATACACGTTTGGTAAAAAGAAGAGTAACAGTGCAGGGGAATCTCGCGGGGACAAATAATCACGCTCTCCAAATTCTTCCTTCAAGTTACTCCCCCATCCCTATGTATCTGAAGCATTTCATGAGCTGTGTTTGAAGACCTGATGGCCTTCTGCACCCGCCTCCAGATCTCACGTTCTTCAGATCTCAAGTAATTCTTCACCCATCGCATCAGGATTGACATTGGTTGTTCATAAATACACAGAATTAATGGATATGAAAATGTTCGGTGGCAGTCTTCTACACAGGAGGGAAAAAATAATTATCTAAATTTCTCAATGATCTGAATTATGTTGTTTGTTACTTCCCCCCCCCCCCACACACACTTTTTGTCGCTTTTCCCTGCTGTGCATTTAGATAAAAGGGGCCAAGCTCCATAATTATATTTTCTGAATGCAGCATCAGTACACAGGAGTGGCATTGTGGGCTTTCATTCAATACAGCTATTTTAAATTTCATAATTGGATGTCAATTTGAAAAGATTTTTTTTTTCACCTTGGTGAGATGGTTCAGGTTTCCAGTTAACCAATGCATTTTTACAGCACCTTCTTTTTCTCCCCTTTCCACTCACGTATTAAGCTGCATAAGTAGCTGCCTGCTTTGATCAAACTGTGATAGTTAGCGATATAGCGACCTGGTTTTCCATGAGGCTTGAGACTTAGAATGACAGTTTGGTTTGAAGGATCAGGACAAACGGCATTAGAATGGATCTTCGATATTCATTGGGAGGGACATCAGCAGTGATGGGATTCAGCTGGTTCGCACCTATTCGGGAGAACCGGTTCGTAACTTTCTAAGCAGTTCGGAGAACTGGTTGTTGGAAGAAATCTTATTTTATTTTTTTCCCAGTTTACAGGGCTATTCCTGTAAGGAAGGCAGGAAGGAAACATTCTGGTGTTGTTTCTAGCCTCATCTTTATTGCCCTGCTTACAGAAATTGCCTCTCGGGTTAACCCTTATTACATTGCTACAGCTAAGGCGAAGCGCCCATTGACGTGACATTATCACAAGACCACCAAGCTATGCCTACCCAGCTGGTCATTATGGCAGAGAACCAGTTGTTAAATTATTTGAATCCCACCACTGGATATCAATCAGAATGGGTGTTGGTTCTTACCTGAGACGCCCATCAAGGCATGGGTTATGTTTGTCTGTCATCCAATAGGACTGAGTCTGCAATCCTAATGTCCCGCCTCCTTCGGTAGCTCCACCCAGCTTTGTGACTCAGTTTGTTTTCGAGACTGGGCATGGTAATAATCTCTCCCAAAAGAAATTTCCATTTTTCACTCATTCCTAAGACATTTTACAAAGCTTAGGGTAAGCTTTGATCTGCACTGTGGGACATGCAAGTCTCTTTAGGCAAAAGAAACTGGAAGCAGAAGTTAGGGGGAAAGGAGAAGGAATTCTAAATTTATTTTACATTGTGCACCTCTTGGCTTTTGTCCTTGAAATTCTACACCTTTCTGCTTTTTTCAGGATCTCCTCCATTCCACCCAACCATGGTTTCCTGTCTTCGGCTTTCTTTAGAACCGCAAATTCTTCCTCCGTGTATTATTTCTTTTGCAGTTTTATTCTCAGTCATCGTCTCTGTATCACTGAATAATCTCATCATTTTTTTCCTCTCTTCCCGGACATCTTTGATCCCATCTCTTCTGGTTTTTACTGCATGCATTTCTAAACTAACCCATTCCCACATAATCCATCTTACTTTGTGGTTCTTCTGACATGCGTAATTCTCACATCCACGTAATGATGTAGATCAGGAGTATCCAACCCTGGCAACTTTAAAACATTTTTTGGACTTCAACTCCCAGAATGCTGAGTGAGGAAGTCTGGGAATTGAAGTAGTAACTTTAAGACTCATAGTCTTCAACTATCCCATGCTGGCTAGGAATTCTAGGAGTTGGAAGTCCACAATTCTTAACTAGCCAAGCTTTCAACAAGCTTTCATTGTTCACACAAATCACACAACTGCCAATTATAATTTTACTAGCATTTGCAAATCTTAAGTTTCCTTCCTTTCCTTCCTGCTACCCTCCCTCCCTCTCTCCTTCCTTCCTTCCTTCCTTCCTTCCTTTCTTCCTTCCTTCCTTCCTTCCTTGTCCCCGACTTTAGCAATCACTCTGCCAACACACACAGGTTCATATTACTTTTTTGCCATATTCAAATCCATATCCTCTGCAAATCACACAGTTTAATGTTCACTACAATCAATTGGGTTTTTAACCTCTAATATATCATTTCCATGTAAGGAGACACATTCATTCTCATGCTCACCCAAAATACTTCTAATGTCATCATAAGCTTTCCATATATGTTTGTTATACTAATAACTCCCTAAGTCAAACATCCAGGTCTCATTACGTCTTTGATGTTGAATCATTCAAAATGATTAGTTCTGATAGTCGGCAATTAACTCCATTACACAAATGAATGAATGTTCAACATTCAACAATTCACGTTTATATGTGTTCTTTAAATCCACAAAGGTACTATAAGCTTTTTTACATTAACATTTCTCAATGATCTGCTAAAATCCAAAAATCTGGACAGTGTGCAGGGGTGGGCTTCAAAAATTTCAGTAACAGGTTCTCTGCTCGGTTGCTGGGTGGGCATGGACATGGTGGGCGTGGCCTAGTTGGCCTCCTGCACCATAGGGGGCGTGCTTTCACCTTCCACATGCTCCGGAGGCTTTCTTCAAGCCTCTGGGAGGGCACAAACTGCTTCCCTTGGGCTCCAGAGGCCTTCCGGGAGACCCATTTTTCCCCTTCCCCGAGCCTCCACACAGGCCCTGCATTACCTTGCATCCAAAATAGGTGCCAAATTGAAGACTCTTGGGAGGGGGGTAACAGGGGTGGGGCGTGGTGGGTGGGGCCAACTAGGGGTGGGATTTGAGCCATAATGTTAGCTACAGGTTCTCCAGAACCCAGGCGAACCTGTAGCAGCCCATCCCTGATCTGTTGTCCAGCAAAAAGGCATTTCTTTCCCAAGTTTTGTTCATCTCCCATAACTATTCACCAAATGCATTTCCATGTTCAGCAAACTGATACCTTATATATCTTTTAAATTCGCTGATACTATCTTTTCCTTTGAATAAGACAACAATAATGGCATTATCCAGTTTATCAGACATAGATGCTCTCTTCGCATACAAGTTACACAAATAGATAGGCGCACCATCACAAATCAAGCCCAGTTATACCATCTATTAGCCATACATTTTTCAACATTTTCCCAGTATTTACAACTTTCTTGTCATCATTTTTCCCTTCGGCACAGAGATTTATAGCATTAATTTCAGTTCCGTTCTTTGACATATTACTCTTTTCTTCTCTGTACACATTATGCCATGTCTTTTCTCTCCATTTTCCTTTTATTTGCTTTTTGTTTTTCATCCGCAACCTTCCTCGCTTCATCATCACACCCACCATCCTTTTTCATTCTTCTCATTAGTGCAACTCCACAGACTTCAGCAGCCCTTTGTGACATAATTCATTTCATTCTGTTCCAAGCAGATCCCACATTCTCCTCCTCTTTCCCTTCCTTTAATTCTGTTGGGGGATTAATCTGTCTCTCCCCCCCCCCCCACATCCCATTCATACCACCTAACAGATTCTTTCCTGCATCTCATTCATTCAGAAAAGGGGACAACCTTTCCCAAAATGCTCACCATAACCCTACCTCCTCCCTAATCCCCATTCATTAATAACTGACACTTTTTCACATGCATTTAAGCTTTTCATTCGTAATGAAACCTTACACTAGGAGACTACGTCCGTTACTACAAATTCTATGTCACTTGGAACCATCACTCATCCAATGAAAAACGGTTCCGTCTCTCTGCGGCTTTATTCACACATTACAATATGCTCAAACGTGGTTTGACTCGTTTTAACATGTTATGCGAAACCAGCCATTGTGATTTCTAAGGGATGGTTGGTGAGCTAGCCTATGCTGTGATCCCAACCAGATGTGGGTTATCCAGGAAGCCATGATTAAACAAACCAAGACTTAGCCAATGTGGGGACTCGGTTATGTGTACGACCAGGTTCCAAGATTGTCCCCTTAGATACAGCATCTCAGTAATGATGATTGGCAGTTGAATATATCAACTGCCTCCGTTAAAAATCCATCGTTGGCGCCTAGGTGGATATTCTATGCAGTTGGGTTACCAAAATAGTGCACTGACATGCAGATCCCCTTTGATTTCCTGTGTGGACCCAACTGTGAAAAAGAACAGCCCATTGTGAGGTTATGTGTTTTTCAGGACCAGTCCTACAAACCATGTTAAGGAAACCAGCTTCTCTTTCTAAGTGGGGAGGTGGAAAATGTGCTTGTGATATTAACCAGGATGAGTTATGCTAACTGCGCAGGGCAATGATTAGTTGCACTATGTTGGGCTGAAATAGATTTAGCACCTGACAGTTTAAAAAAAAAAGAGTAAATTGATTAATTGTTTTAAAGCAGCAATGTTATTGAGTTTCCCCAGTGTCTGTGTGTTTCTTAATAGAGATTAGACATTAATATGGATTTACAGCATCGGCTCTGGGGACCTTCATTCCAACACCAGGCAGAAGCAAGAGACTGTATAAATGTAAAGGAAACTATAAGTATCCCAAATTTAATTTGATTCAGATAATTTTGCTTTAATCTTAACTTGTTGCGTTATTAACCCCATTGATGTTGTTACTGTTCATTTGCAGCTTCTGCAGCAAGCCACATCCTCCAGTAACTTGGGTGCCTTCAGTGGCATTCAACAAATGGCCGGTGAGTTAAAGCCTCTTTATATATTCCTTTTCCTCTTTTTATCTCCTGGGGCTGAATTTTAGCCCTTTTTAGTACAAGACGATCCTTCATCTAACCATATGGTTTAAGGCAGGGGTCCTCAAACTACGGCCCACCGAAGCCATTAATCCTGCTCGCGAGGGACCACAAGGCTGCCCCACTACATCGCCCCACCTATCCACCAGCCACCACCCACATTCTGGAGGCCGAGGAGGCCAAAAACGGGATGCACGGAGGCCTCAGGGACGCCAAAAATGGGCCCGTTTTGGAGCAGCAGAGTGGTTTTGGAGGCCCAAGGAATGGGCACATTTTTGGCCTCCCCAGCCTCTAGAGAGAGGGAGGGAGGGAGAGAGACAGTCAGACATCCCAAGGCAGCTGCATCCCTTCACTAACCTGCTTCCCACCCCCAGGAGAATAACAAATTATTGTGTGTATTATTTAATGGACTGCTAAATTGAACCATGCCCACCCAGTCACATGACCACCTAGCCACACTCATCCAGTCACATGACCACCTAGCCACACCAGTGGTGGGTTTCAAAAATTGTTCGAACCTACTCTGTGGGTGTGGCCTCCTTTGTGGGAGTGGCTTGCCGCCCATGTGACCAGATATGAAGATGCCGACGACACTTGTCAGAACCACCTTAAATTACCTCACACACAGCACTGGCATGCATAGGAATATGATGTAAACTTGTTTTTTAAAAGGCATCTTTGGTTTGCGTTAAAACAACTTCAACACACGCAATGTTCTGATTGCACCACAAACGCAGTAGTCATCCTTACCTTTCACAGAGGCACTGAGTTTTATAAATAGGAGCATGATAGTGTAGAATAATCATATCCAAGGACCAGTGGTGGGTTTCAAAAAATTTTGGAACCTCTTCTGTAGGTGTGGCCTGATTTCTGGGTCCACTGGTGGAACCTCTTCTAACCGGTTCGTTAGATTTGACGAACCGGTTCTACCGAATAGGTGCAAACTGGTAGGAACCCACCGCTGAGCCACACCCACCCACCAAGTCCAGCCTCCCAACAGTCTGAGTGACCATGAATTGGCCCCCTGTTTAAAAAGTTTGAGGACCCCTGGTTTAAGGGGTAAGTATATGCAAAAAGCAAAATATCTTGGATGTTGCATTGGTTGATTTGATTGCACTTATATGCCGCCCTATTCCCGGGGGACTCAGGGCGGCTAACAAATCAAGGGGAGGGAATACAGACAAGAGGGGGAAAAAACAAATAAACAACTACAATAAGAATTTAAAAACAATCAACAGCCACACAATTCGAGCGGGGACGGGAACTCGTCAGTCCCAGGCCTGTCGGAACAGCCAGGTTTTAAGGGCTTTGCGGAAAGCCTGAAGTGTGGTGAGCATCCGAATCTCCACGGGGAGCTCGTTCCAAAGGGCCGGAGCAGCCACAGAGAAGGCCCTCCTCCGGGTGGTAGACAATCGGCATTGGCCGGTGGATGGAATTCGGAGGAGGCCTAGTCTGTGGGATCTAATAGGTCTGTTGGAGGTCATTGGCAGCAGGCGGTCTCTCAAGTACCCAGGTCCAATATCATGAAGGGCTTTATAAGTGACGACTAGCACCTGTAAAGCACTGTAAAGCAGTATATAAATCAGCTATTGCTGTTAATAAAAGGTCATACTTTGCTCTGCTGATTCCTGTCTTGTACGGGATATGCAAGAAAAAAGCAAAGGCCATTACGTCTGTCCTGTGATGCCATTAGTAACCGTCCCCTCTTGCTTGATATTCTTTATTTCTCATCAAAACCGCAACCTCTCCTGCGCTCTTCGTGTCGTCAAACTGGCATGTGAATTTATTTTTAATTATCCTCTGACCAGGTCAGCAAATTAGTGGCGTTTTTATTCACTCTTGCCACGCACCAAAGGGCTTCCGCTCTATCAATATATCTCCTTAGAGTCTTCTTTTTTTTTAAACCCCCCCCCTTTTTTTTTTAAATATTATCATTAATGCTTTGCTCTGAATGGATCTTGAGGGGCATCTATGAAAAAGAGATGAGATTGTCCCCATAGGCTGTCGGAGTTTTATTCCTAGAATATGCCATTATTGCATTGGCTCCAGGGACTAATGCAGAATCCGCTTTCTGACAATATAAATTGGCCCGCAGGTGACGATATCGCTGAGTTATTTCCTCTGGTGCAAATCTGTTGGCAAGTACTTGCCGCTCGTATTATGTGCCGCTCGTAATCTGGGCAAGGTTTTTTTTTTTTTATTCTCCTCTCATGAAAAATATATCTTAATATGATAAACAACATTTTCAGAGTGATGGTTTTTTGGAAGCGGCTTTGAGTTAAGAAGCCCAATAGTATTTCTTGGACTTCATCCTACAGCAGTGGTTACCAAACTTGGCAACTTTAAGACTTGTGGACTTCAACTCCCAGAATTCTCCAGCCAATTCTCCAGTCAGTCTTAAAGTTGCCAAGTTTGGGAACCACTGTCCTACAGAATAAGAAATGCAAGGACCAGAAAGATGTGTCTGTGTGTGTTTTGATTGTTTGTTGTTTGTTTGTGTGAGGGCAGGAAAAGATTTTTCTGCATAGCACGGTTAGAGAAGCATTATGTCCCTGCAATTATGATCTATTGGTTGAGACATCCCAAAGTCATAAGTGCTCCCTCAAAGTAAATTGGATGCAGACTTAGCATTGCATCAGTGAAACCAGCTGGGAGTAAAATAAGCTATTAGCTATTTTTTTCCCCCATTAATCTAAATGGATCAACTGTACAAATGACAAATCCGAGATTGTCAATAGCACTCAAGATGCGTGCAATTTCACACATTCCTCAACCAGGAGCCTTGATAGCCAGTCTTCTGGGAAATATTTAAAAACATCTCTCAGCTTTGTCACCTCTGCCTAACTGTAAACTTTTGAGGTATAAACCACTTAGATGTTGATTTTTCTTTTTTTTTTTGGCTTCTTTGGTATTCTTTCTTTCATATACAGATGGTCCTCGATTTACAACTGAGCCCAACTTTTCTGTTGCTAAGCGAGACAGTTGTCAAGTGAATTTTGCGACCTTTCTTGCCACAGTTGTTAAGCGAATCACTGCGGTTGTTAGTAACACGGCTTCTGGCTTCTCCGTTCACTGCAATGGTCATAAATATGAGTTAGTTGCCAAGCGTCCGAATTTTGGTCATGTGACCATGGGGTTACTGCAATGGTCACAAATGTGAAAAATGTCATAAGTTACATTTTTCAAAGCCATTGTCACTTCAAAAGGTTACTAAATGAACTGTTTTACGTGTATATATGTGTGTGTGTGTCTGTGTGTGTGTGTGTGTGTGTGTGTGTGTGTGTGTGTGTGTGTGTGATAAAGGAGGAGAGCCTGTGGCCTCGTGGCTAATACAACTGCCTAATATGTAATACAGCCCAGGTTCGAATCCCAATAAGGGTATGGCTAGCTGATGAGAGCTAAATACCTTGAAATAGATCTATACTAGTCTCCCTTTATTTACTTATCAGCACAAATGCAACACACACACACACACATAAACACACACACACATGTATATGTATCTATACACATACCGAGACATGTATAGGCATACACACGTAAAACAGCTCAGATTAATTAGTTTATTTTAATTGTGAATGGCATAATTGAAGGGCAGAATTGGAGCTTAAGATTGATAGAAAGGTGATCAAGGAACATCTTGGTACAGTTAATGGGTTTAAGTCCTCAAGACTAGATGAATTATGCCCTCTAGGGTACTTACAGGAAGTCTTCATTTTAGTCCTATATTTTAAAAGATGAATTAGCTGCTTTGGCTCTGCATAAACTTTGTCCTTCAAAGGAAACTTTCCTCTACCCATTGAGCCTGCGATGGGAATGGTGCCATGTAAGCTTTGAAGCAACTCCTCAGAAGTTTACAAGGTAAACTTCTCATGTATCCAACCTTCTCATATCTTCAGCCTTAACAAAAAAAAGATACGGATACCCACTAATTTTATGGGGTTGTTGTCGAATTGCCAATAAAAATTATTTCAAACCATTTAATGTTCAGTGTGAATCCCAAGAATGGGTTCTTCATGGGATCGAAAGCTTATCGTTTATACATCTCCCTGGAATTTGTGTGGTTGGAATGGATCAAGACTGTCATAAATAAGCAAGGAAGCAAGCGTTTTTTTTTCCTTTTCTTTTTGTAAATGCCTGTACTAAGAGAAAACCTAAATTGGGAAATGAGCTTCTTCAAAAATTAAAGCAATATTGCCTGTTTGGCACCTCTCTCTTGAAAAATAATGAAATGCATTTTTCATTTCTTTTTGTTTTTCCAAGCTGACATCAACTGTAATGAGAAAAAAAAACCACTTTAGTTGGGAACTGGTCAGTCCCCTCTTTCTGTGTGTGAAAGTTTACCCTGCAAGCTTCACACCCTGAGTTGTGATATGGAAACCTCAGGTCTCCAATTTATTTGTGTTTTAACAGGACTGCATGTGTCACTGCAAGGGTACTACACCAGTTTCCTGCAAATGTGCTAATAGGCCATATGAGAGAATTCTACAAGCATCCATCTGCCGATTTCTAACAAGCCTGATTGGCAAGTGGATGGTACAACTGACATCTGTTCTTCCTTATTGATATGTAGATTTATGGTAATTGCTGTGAACAATAAGACACCAAATTACCTAAGGTGAACATTAAATTAAATTTTCATAGCCCCTCTCCTTATAAATACATTTTATAAAAATCTTACATTTTAAGCAGACATATTGTACATCCATTATAAGCATAATTTAATTGTATTTTTAATGCGCCAAGCAATGAAAATCTAAGTTGCGATTCTTGCTGCACAAAATATTGCCCTATTTTGATAGCTGAGCAGTTCATATTATTGAAATGAATTAAATTCCACATTTATTCTCAGCATTTTTTCTCCAGCATAAAAACTAAGAAGCATATCTAGAAGCTTGTTTTTCCAAAGGGAACCTTTCTTCCTTCTCCCCCTCCCTCCGAATGTAAATAATTAACATTTCTTCCAAAAATACTGTGCTTGTAGAATATTCAGTGGTTTCATCAGAAGATTATCAGATTATTTTTCATTTCATTTTCTAATAGAATAACAGAGTTGGAAGGGACCTTGGAGGTCTTCTAGTCCAACCCACTGCTTAGGCAGGAAACCCACTTTAGACAAATGTTTATCCAACGTCTTCTTAAAAACTTACAGTGTTGGATCATTCACAACTTCTGGAGGCAAGTTGTTCCACTGATTCATTGTTCTAACTGTCAGGAAATTTCTCCTTAGTTCTAAGTTGCTTCTCTCCTTGATTAGTTCCCACCCATTGCTTCTTTTTTCTACCCTCAGGTGCTTTGGAGAATATCTTGACTTCCTCTTCTTTCTTGCAGTCCCTGAGATATCGGAACACTGCTATCCTTTCTCCAAACTAGACATAGTTTGCAAGTCAAGGACTACCTGTACAAGATAAGGCTTTTCATTCACACCTCTATCCACTCATCCTCCATTTCAGGGGTGCTGTTTAGTGCAGGGGTCTCCAAACTTGGCAACTTAAAGTTAAGCTGGCGGACTTCAACTCCCAGAATTCCCCAGCCAGCTTTGCTTGGAGACCCCTGGTCTAGTGCGTCTGATTTAGTTCTTGCGAACCTGTTGCTGGATTCTTCCTTTCCTTCAAGGAAAAGGCAGAGTCAGGTTGAGCAGCCATTCCTGTCCCCATCGAGATCTGATGGTTTTAATAAAGGTAGCTTAATAAAGGTAGCTTCTCTGGTAGCTGAGCATGAGAACACATCCTGGCTGGCTATGCAGCTGACAAAAGGTTCAGGTGATAAACAGAGCCAATACATGAATATCCCCGTGGTTATACAGCTCCATCCTATTATGTCAGCCATTAACACTTTGAAATGAGTGTGTTTTGGACAAAGTTTGCAGCAGGTTCAAAATTTATCCATGGCATGAAGTCAAGAAAAAAAAACAGCTTATTTGCACTAAGTGCCTTGTTAGACAGTGTGGTCTGTTAAATATAAACCTCGTCCAATTATATGGAGGTATATGAACTGACAAAGAGCAAGGAGATGTTGTTGGCTCTTTCCTCTTTGTTTTGAAACTTGGCTGGATGTTTTTTCCAATTCCCAGAAAGATTTGTTTTAGTAGGTAGCTGTTGCATGGAATGGGATGGAGTGGAGTGGAGTAGAAGGGAATGGAATAATAGCGTGGAGTGGAGTGGAATAGGATTAGATTAGAGTAGAGTAGAATAGAACAGAACAAGGAATAGGAAATTAGAATAGAATAGAATAAAAAATTAGAATAGAATAGAATAGAATAGAACAAGGAATAGAAAATTAGAATGGAATGGAATGGAACAGAACCGAATAGAATAGAACACAACAAGGAATAGAACAAGGAATAGAAAATTAGACTGGAATGGAACGGAATAGAACAGAATAGAATAGAATAGAATAGAACAAGGAATAGAAAATTAGAATGGAATGGAACGGAACAGAATAGAATAGAATAGAATAGAACAAGGAATAGGAAATTAGAATAGAGTAGAATAGAATGGAATGGAATGGAACGGAATGGAACAGAACAGAATAGGAAATTAGAATAGAGTAGAATAGTATAGAATAGAACAAAGAATAGGAAATTAGAATAGAGTAGAATAGAGTAGAGAAGAATAGAATAGAATAGAATAGAATAGAATAGAATAGAATAGTTGGAAGAGTCCTTGGAGGTCTTCTAGTCCAACTCCCTGCTCATGCAGGAAGTTTCTACTAGCAGGTAGAAGCCTTGAGAAAGACCCTGCCCCTTATTTATTCTGATATCCATCATCAGAAAATTATTACATACACCAAGTTTCCTAAAGAATGAATAATATAAGGAATCTGCTTATGCCTTTTGCATTGGTTGTTTGACACGTGCCCCTAATTTTTCTGTTATTGAAGCTTCCTGCACAACAATCTGTAATCTTGAGGGATTGTGCAGGAAGCTTGCATGTATTAATTACATTTCCCGCGATTAAAGTACCTTCAGAGCTCTGAGTAAATGTTCAGTGAGCATCTTTACTGCAATGGAAATTGTTTCAACTGTGTGACTCAGATGACTTCTCCTAATTCTGAGCCACAGCGGATTTGACTTTACAGCAAATTATCCCTGGTGAAACCAGACTGATGGATTGCTAGGCAGTAACCCAGCCTCTTTTCTTCTCTTCTTTTCTCCCTTTTGAAGTCGACACATCGTTGTTAAATAACAACTGTATTCTTGCCATGCTTTCTAAAAAAAAATTTGCAAGGAGGAAAAGATGCTGCTCGTCTTTGACAAACGTTTTGATAAACAACTCAGAGGTATCCCAAGATAATTTCCCCTGCATTTTTGATTGTGGCCCCTTGGCGCAACTCATGCTTCGCCTCCATCAGGGCTCATGCTGAGTCCCTGTCATCTGCTCCGCCAGAACAGGTTCCTTTTTAAAATGAAAATCAAGAAAACTGGAAAATTACGGTCTTTGCAAATCCCAAGTCAAGTCAGACTTTATTTTGGTGAAAGACCAATACAGAATGAAATAGTTAAGAGGAGGATCAAACTTAAAAGACAAGCTGAGAGAATAGAGGTAACCCTCGACTTATGGCCACCATGGAGCCCCAAAATTATGTTGTTAAGCGAGACATTTGTTAAGTGAGTTTCGCCCCATTTTACGACCTCTCTTGCCACATTGTTAAATGAATCGCCGCAGTTGATAAGTTAGTAACCTGGTTGTTAAATGAATCTTATTATTATTATTTATTAAATTTTGTATGCCGCCCACTCTCAAAAGAGACTCAGGGCGGCTGAGTCCCCATTGACTTTGCTTGTCAGAAGGTTGCAAAAGGTGATCACTTGTGGTGGCGCCATGATGGCGCAGTGGTTAGAATGCAGTATTGCAGGCTAACTCTGACGACTGCCAGTAGGTCAAGCCTTACTAGCTCAAGGGTGACTCAGCCTTCCATCCTTTCAAGGATGATAAAATGAGGATCCAGATTGTTCGGGCCAATATGCCGACTCTTTAAGGCTGCTTAATGAGTTCTGTAAAAGCACTATGAAGAGGTATGTAAGTCTAAGGGCCAGAGGTGGGTTGCTGACGTCATTACTGCCAGTTCCGTGCACATGCGCAGTAGCCCATAAATAGGTCTGCGCATGCGCAGAACATTAAAAAATGAAAAAAACAACATGCCACACCAACCAGGGAACCGGTTTGGAGGCATGGCAGGCCTGGGCCGCTGCCGTTTCTGGTGACCCAGGCTGGGAAATCGCTACCTGTTTGGCAGAAGTGGTCCGAACCAGTAGGAACCCACCTCTGCTAAGGGCTATGGGTATTGCTATCACATGACCTTGGGACAACACGAGGGTGATAAGTGTGAACCAGTTACCAAGCATCTGAATTTTGATCACATGGCCGCGGAGATGCTTCAGTGTTTGGAAGTGTGGAAAAAACGGCTGTAAGTCACTTACTTCAGTGCTGTTGGAAATTTAAATGTTCCCTAAATGAAATGTTGTAAGTCGAGGACTACCTGTAGGATGGGAAGTTTCACACTGGTTTGGTGGATTTAAAGCAAATCGTTTGCATCTGGTAATCGACTTCACTAGCTCTCCAGGCCTTCCGAAAAGCCGTTGAAACCTGGCTTTGTCGGCAGGCCTGGGGTTGATGAGTTCCCTTCCCCTCTCGATTTGTGTGTCTGTTGGTTACTTTTAAATGCTTGTATTTGTAGTTTTTGTGTTTCCCTTCCCCCCTTGGGTTTGTGAGCCGCCCTGAGTCCCGCTGGGAATAGGGCGGCATATAAATAAAACAAAACCTAAACCTAACCTAAACCTCTCCCTTTTCTCCGCAGGGATGAATGCTTTACAGCTACAAAATTTGGCAACCTTAGCAGCTGCAGCGGCCGCGGCCCAGTCCTCAGCCAACACCACCAATGCGAATCCACTCTCCACAGCATCAGGGGCCCTTGGTGCACTCACAAGCCCAGGTACGCACGCTCGAACAGAGTGCTCTTCTTCTCACCTTGGTTCCAAGGAAGGAGGGCAAATAGAGAGATTTAAACATTATCCTCCTCCTAGCCATGTGTGCAGTGGGATTCTGGTACATGAATGATGGGTCCATTGCAGTGGTGGGTTACTACCGGTACGTCCCGCTATGGCCGTACCGGTGCCTGCTGGGAGCACCAGGTACTGTTCCGGCACGGTGCTCCAGAGGGCCCACCCGCCCGCCTGCGCTCCTTACCTGTATTTGAGCTGTTTGGGGCTTCCGCGCACAGAGCGTACGGCGCCTGTGCGACACTCCGCTGAGCAGCTGGAGCATTGCAGGAAGTAAGTATGCATGCATGCGCTGCATGTGCGTGCGTGCTGCACACATTCATGTGGTGGACGGCCAGCCCCGTTGCACCCTACTGGTTGCAACGGGATCCGGAACCCACCACTGGTCCATTGGAGGTTTTATTCCAATGTATTCCTCTTTGTGTATGGTAAAATATGTTTTTTTTCCATCAACAATGGAAATTTGGTCAGGGTGTCTTCAGAGGGAGATGCAAAAGTCAAGATGGCAGCCATGTTGATATGATTGAAGTTCCCTTTTCTAATGTTGTGCGCATGCACAGACCGTTTTAAGTGCAAATGCGCACGCACGCGGAGCACAACATCTTTTAGGTAGTAATGGCGGCAGGAACCCGCCCCTGTATCACAGCCACCATCTTGGCCTATGTGGGTATATCTTGCAGACACCCTTCCTGAATTGTGATTTCAAATATGTATTAACTCTGTTATTTAAATTTTTTAATAAGGACTTCAGATTGGGGGAATCTTAATGAGGAAGCCTTCAAACTGGGGCTGTCCTTTCTATTGCCAAGGTTTCTTTTTGAAAAGACATTTTACCTACTTCACGTGGCTAACCCTCTCGAGTAAGAGAACAGAATTTTAACCGGGGGATAATAATTCATTCATGGACCATTGCAGGCAATTTAAGCTTGAGAATTTGGGAAACCATATTTCATTGTGAACATTTTCTACGTACTTATCCATTACATTTTCTTTTGATTATTTTTAAATAATTGTAATTTATTTTATCTTTACATTGCACCTAGTAAACATTTACCCTGGTTTTGCCTGTTGCCATATTTATCCAATTGTGTCAACTGTTTATTTCCTTTCAAAACCCCCAGAATGTTAACAATCCTAGAAAAGATGGAGCCTTCTTTGATACTGTTTCTTTTAATTTTGCACACTCTTGGTCTTCTCTTGAAACTTCTGAAAAGCTTTTCAGAGGAAAAGACAAATCTCCTTCTGTGTCCCTCGGCGGAAATTAAATCAGGTTCTCACATCAGGATAAATTTAAAGATTTGTGGTATGGCCCCCATGCAATGTCTAATTTATTCCATTCCTAAACTGCTATTTCATAGAAATGATTGTAATTCTTAGAGGTTCCGGAGAGATCATGGCCCTAAAATGCAGGAATAGCCCTTTTCCTTAGCTTTTCATCCTGAAGCAAAATATACTTTCGTTGACTTGTACATTATTCCCTTTGTATTATGGTATATTAATATGGGGCAGGGGTGGGTTCTAGCTGGCGTTACTGCCAGTTCACTCGTGTGCACGCTTTGCACACACGCACGCGCAGTTCAATGGAAATTGTTCTGCACATGCGCAGAACTAAAAAAAGAGATGGCGATAGCGGCAACCAGGGAACTGGTTCGGGGGCGTGGCCAGCCTGTGTCACTGCCGGTTCTTCGACCCAGGTCGGCGTACCACTACTGGTTCGGCTGAACCAGGCCGAACCAGTAGGAATCCACCTCTGGTGCACAGTTTCAGTTCTGTTGTGAACTTTCATGATTCATGGAAGCCATGCAAAATACCTTTTGTGTTTTCTCTTTGGGAATGGGAATGTAGAACGTAAAATCTACCATTGCTACATTTTTTGTGACACCGAACAGACCAACAATTCTCTCTCAAGAAGTCAAGCAAAGGAAAAAACAAAATACTCTGTTTTCCTCCAAGTCAGCCAGCAACCTTTTTCTCCTTATCTCTTTCTGCAGAGCTGGACAAATGCTCAATGACCAGTAATGCTTAGCATTTGCAGATTTCAAATGTAGCTGATGTTCCTTGATTTGCCACACAATCACCTTGGTTGACTTTTCCCCAAATTGTAATGCTGTCTGTATTGTGGATTCCACATCTGGCACCCATCTTTATAAAAGAATAGTGTTTTTAGACCCGATGTAGGATTTACCCAGCTGAGTAGCGGTTTGGCAGAGAATGGAATGCACAATAATCCTACAAAGGGATTAAATGCCAATTGAAGATGCTAAAAGCAAATGGAATTATTGAAGACAACACACAACTTTGTGTGGAGTGGGGCTTGCCTTTTGCTTCCACCCCAGTGACATCATTTGGCCCACAAAGATGGAAATACAACAAGCTCCGGCAATGGATTGGATCCTTTTCCGTACCCCCATCACAATCAAATTAAAAGCAGATTTTGCATGCTTCGGGTATGTGTTGTGGGGAGTTGTGTTGCCAAAATCTGTTTATCCATCTACTAAGTTGAATGATTTTGAACTACTTGCTGTCTTTTCAGTCTGTTTTATTGTGAGAAAAGGATTGTGGAGAAATTGAGTATGGTGCGTTGCAGAAGGGTGGGCTATAACAGTACTAATCTGAGTTAGTATTGCTGCTATTGAAAATGGGATATATAAAAACAGTTTCAGCTGTGTAATCATTCATTTGTTCCTGCTTCCAAGCATTGCTTATAAAAAGAGAGGAATCATCTTCAAACTAAGTTAAAATTCTTTTTTTTTTTAAATGACCGTGACTTTTTCATACTAGCTCCTAACCACAGATTCTATCAAGTCCAAGAGTGTCTTTTCAGCATGGTTCATATGTAATTCTGCTACAAATAAAATCCCAGATTTGTTTACTGGTACAAAATTCAGAATATGCTGTTCTGGTTAATTTAACAGTCTTCCTTAGCACGGGGAAGAGGGGGAGGAGGAATTGTTTATAGGAGAAAAATCTGCTCTCTTGACTTTAATGAAGCTGCTTTAATGAACATGTTCTAAGCATTATTAAACTTGGAAATGTGTTTAATAGCTAGAGAATGGCCTTAGAGTATCATTGTACATTTATATAGAAGCTGGAGGTTATTAACTTTCATAAATCAACTTTAAAATTAGAGAGCAAAGTTGCTCTACCACTGGGAAAATGCTGCTATAAGAGTGTTGACAACAACTACTTTTATACATACATTTACTGTATATCTAAGAACGTCAGATACGTTTGCAGAGCCAAGGTGGCGCAGTGGTTAAATGCAGCACTGCAGGCTACTGCTAGATCAGCAGGTCAGCGGTTCAAATCTCACCGGCTCAGGGTTGACTCAGCCTTCCATCCTTCCGAGGTGGGTAAAATGAGGACCCAGATTGTTGGGGGCAATATGCTGACTCTCTGTAAACCGCTTAGAGAGGCCTGAAAGGCCTATGAAGCGGTATATAAGTCTACTGCTATTGCTATTGCTATTGCAGGGTAAGAAGGGTCACTGAGCTACTAAGAAAACCATTGTTTTCCATGCAGCTCAGCTATAAGCTTTAGCCTACCCTATGTGAGAAGGTATTTGTGCTCAGGGTGGGAAGGGACCTTGGAGGTCTTCAACCCCCTGCTCAAGCAGGAGTGTGACCCGAAAAATGCGCGCACGACAAAAGCGTGCCGACAACACCGTGGTGCTAATCCAGCTGCCATCTTAAATTCATCTGAGTTTCCTCAGTAGGTCCAGCAGTTTGGTGGCTTTGTTTAATTATGGTGCAATAATTGTACATTCGTGAGAATGTGCCCCTTTATGTGCAACTAATGCTGATAACCTGAGGTTGCCCTGGGTATTTATTTATAGGGGGGAAATGTCTGGACCAAACATAATTTCTAATGTTAGATTTTCCCCCTTACCAGAGGGAGCCCCCTGAGGCCGTTACCACAGCAACTCCACTGCGCTCTACAATAGAAGCCAGCGTACGGCAGTACAGAAGAAGCCACTTTAAGGCACAACAGGCTGTATCATAACAGAACACACACCCTGAGGGGTGTTAGGGGTGTCTTACCCCCACAGTATTTTTTTCCAGAGAGTAAGTCATCTCTGTACCAAGTTTGGTTGAAATTGCTCAAGGCATTCCAGAGTTACGCTGGAACATACACACACACACACACACACACACACACACACACACACACAGCCATTTATAGATGATAAATAGATAGATAGATAGATGATAGATAGATGATAGATAGATAGATAGAAGATGATAGATAGAGAGAGAGAGAGAGATGATAGATAGATAGATAGATAGATAGATAGATAGATAGATAGATAGATAGATAGATAGATAGATGATAGATAGATAGATAGATAAATAAAAGATAGATAGATAGATAGATAGAGATAGATAGATAGATAGATAGATAGATAGATAGATAGATAGATAGATAGATAGATAGATAGATAGAGATATAGATTAGATGGATGGATAAGATAGATAGATAGATAGATAGATAGATAGATAGATAGATAGATAGATAGATAGATAGATAGATAGATAGATAGAGATATGGATGATAGATAGAGATAGATGATAGAGATAGATAGATAGATAGATAGATAGATAGATAGATAGATAGATAGATAGATAGATAGATAGATGATAGATAGATAGATAGATAGATAGATAGATAGATAGATAGATAGATAGATAGATAGATAGATAGATAGATAGATGATAGATAAAGTATCAGTGTGGTTTAATAATTTCTTTTAGGTCATCAGAGACAAGATATTTGACATCTTTTGATATTTTGGAGAAATTGAGCCTAGGATGTCTGGGAAGCTGCTGCTTTTAAAATAGTGGACTCAGAAGAAGAATACAGCATTAATTCTTATGCCCATGAGAAACCACATAAAAATGCCTGCATAAAAAAGTCTGCATTTATCTTATCCTTCTCCCAGGAAAATAGCAATATGCAGCCCAAGATCTCTTCTGCAGATTCCTTGAGGAAGGGATATTTATTCGCTTTGCTGAGTCCGTTGTTTTATTTTAACTTTTGCAGTACTTGAAGGGCTGCCACAGAAAAGAGAGATTGACAGTATTCTCCAAAACACCTGAGGGCAGGACAAGAAGTAATGAGTGGAAGCTTGTTAAAGAGAGATCAAACCCAGAAGTAAGGAGACACTTTCTGACAGTGAGGATGATTAATCAGTGGGACATCTTGCCTCCCAGAGTTGTGAGTGCTCCATCACTGGAGGTTTTCAAAACTAAACATTTGACCGGGATAATATAAGGTCTCATGCCTTCAACACAGGGTTGGATTAGAAGACCTCCAAGGTCCCTTCCAACCCTATGATTCTGTATTCTATGCTTTCTGTCCTATTCTGGGTAATCATTCATAGAGATGTAAAAGAGGGGGGGAAAGAGACGTTGAACATAGTAAAATAAATGAGGTAGCCATTTTACAAGGATATTAGCCATTTTATTTGGCTATAAAGCCAAATCTAACTTTGGCCAGCTTCTGTGGGTAAAGAACACACATTAGAAGTCAGATGTTATCCTTCAGGGAACAAGGCAGTAGAATGCAAGGAATATTGCAGCCGGCTAGGGAATTCTGGGAGTTGAAGTCCACACATTTTAAAATTGCTAAGGTTGATCTGAACCGTTTTTTCCCCCTAGATACAGCCCTCCCTGAATGCTGCTATCAAGCAAAAACATTGATTTAATAGTCTCGTTCCTCCTTACAAACTCTACATCTAAACTGAAAACAACCCTTGTTAAGATGTTCTTTTGATTTCAACTTTCTTATCTAGTGCTAAATTTTCCGGTCCATTAAATACTTTGTAAACCTGAATAAAAGCTTTCCCTGGCTGTTCTTGGTTCCATGGGAGAGCTCTATTTAGCTCTATAAAAGCCACGTGTTCCATTTCAAAGCATTTCCATTTAAATCTAGGCTATAGTGCAGCATTTATATTTGCTTTTTAAGATGGGAGAAATAAGTGCCCTTTTTATTGTTTATTTTTTTAAAAAAACAATTATTTTTGCATTGGCAAGAGTATTGGGGAAGGATCTTCCTTTTTTTTTTTGAAGTAGTAATTCTCGAAAAATCAACTTCCCATCTTCTTTTATTTACAATTTCCCTGTAGTCTTTTATCTACAAACCATCTTATTACAAAAATGGCAATGCACTTGAGGAAAAAGCACTTCCTGACTATCTAATTTAATGATGTTAAATGAAGTGTGATTAATGAAGCTATGCAAGTAAAATGCAGATTTATACCATTTATACTTACGGTTAACTCTGCCAAGACAGTACAGGATTGATGGTCTACTAGTAAGAGGCAACCGTGTTCAACAACCAATGAAACTTTTTTTTCAAGGCGCCAAATGTGGTAGTTGACACCATTGGCTCTTGAGTACTGTTTAAAGTTATAGTTTTGCAGAAAAAAAATTAAACCAGGGTGAAAACAAGAATCTTTCTTTGCAATTTTTTCCCTCCACATTCTCAGGGAGGGTCGTAGATATATCAACTAGAGCAGGGGTGTCAAACTTGATTTCATTGAGGGCCACATCAGAGTTGTGTTTGACCTTGGGGATGGCATGGCCAGGGGTGTGTGGCCCTCGACATCACTTGTGTCAGGGGCACCTGTAGTGTCCCGAGCACTCTGCCAGCCAAAACAGGCTCCCGAGCTTAGCTTTTGCTATGACAGCCTCCTCCAACCCTTGCCAGCGAAAACTGAGTTGGCAGTGCCACCCGTGGCACTCATGAGCTCCATTTTCGGCTGCAATGGCCTCCGGCAACCCTCTGTCAGTGAAAACAGAGTTGGGAGGATTTTCCGTTTTCACTGGCAGAGGCACCGCAGGCCAGTCCTGTTTCCAGGGAAGCTCTGTGGGCCAGATCTAAGCATCCCATGGGCCAGATCAAGCCCCTGGGCCTTGAGTTTGACGGTTCGCCGACAAATGCGCGATAGACATATGTGCGCCGACAAAACCGCGACGTCAAAATCGCGCCCACAAAAGCGCACCGACAAATGCGCGCCGACAAAATCACATCATCAACAAACTACATAGTGTGACACGTATACGTACGTTATAACCCTAACCCTAATTGTGCTTGTCATCGTGCTTTTGTGGGCCCGCATTTGTCGGCACGCTTTTGTGGGCGCGATTTTGACATTGCGGTTTTGTCGCATATGTCTATCGCACAATTGTCAGGTTATGGAGTTTGACACCCCTGAACTAGAGGAAAACATGTAGCATTGCTGATTTCCCTTCCTTTGTTAAGTTGCTAAGGCAGTGTTTCTCAATCTTGGCAACTTTAAGACCTGTGGACTTCAACTCCCAGAATTCCCCAGCCAGCAGGGGGATGTGCCCATTTTATGCATATTTGTGGACATTTTATTTATTTTACATTTTATTTAGTTTGTCAAATGTGTACAAGATAACAGGTATAAGTATAAGAGTAGGAGAGGGACGGAAGGCACACTGGTGTGTTTCTGAACACCCCCTTTAACATTGGGGTGGTTTAAGGGACAACATGGATACCATTAAGCCTTGCAGTTGGTACTTTAAGGTCTGAAGGCTCATTTTCTCCTCCCTTTAAAAAAAAACCAACCACCTCCAGATTGGCCCACGAGGAATCTAGGATGGCCTTCTTGACTGAATTCATCTTAGACATATAGCCACCATGTGAGAACTGCCGTGGAGGAATAAGAAGCACTGTTGATTTTTTCTCTCTGCTCTGAAAATGTTTTACATCATCTTTGGAATTACCGGCTTCTTCTAAATGTGTCAAGCCCAGCTTCATTAGCATCCATTCGTCTACTGTCAGGCTTCCCTGTATCTTCTAGAAAGAGGTTTATTGATTGATTTTTGTCAAATTTTGAAACTGCCCGTCAACCCCCGCAGAAGGACCATGTTCCTTTTCTAAGCCTGGCTGATGATCAATATAGGATTTGAATTCACGGATCTCTCTCTCTCTCTCTCTCATTCGCTCTCTTTTAAATACCTGATCTGCTTGGCAGCTATTTTTAAGCTTTTGTTCCACATTAATAAAAGAAGCCGTTGGCTGCTTCTTTTATTGCTAATTCACTTGATCTGCCATACAAATGCAAAAGATGTAGCATTCTTGACCAGTTCTGGCTGCTTAAAAGAAAAAGACACTGTTTGCCTGAGTAGCGTTTCTGTTCTTCGCTCTTGGGAAGCAATTAAATGAGTTATGGGTCATTCATGATACTAACCATACCACAGAGGATTTGCCTTTGTTAAGTAAAAGCATTCATCGCTTAAAGCAGAATTGTTTGAAACTTGAGCCATTTTTATAGAACATTTAGGATGCCTTTCCAGAGAAGCATTGCAAGATCTTTCTCTTAAGCCTAGCAGCATCTCTTGAAAGCTTTCTTTATTTGTTCATTTCAGAACAATATGCATCTCTCCGAGAGGCAGTTGATGCCTGTGGGGGTGACATTTTCTATGGTCCAAGCACCCACTGTGCTATCTGTAATGTGCTTCCAGAAAGAATCCCAAAATAGCTGCACCTGTGTGAGAGTTTTCTAAATCAGCCAACATAGATGGTTGTTCTTGGAGGCTGGGCATTGACAAAAGCTCCATCTTTTCCTTTTAAATATTTAGAATATGTTTTGCTTCCCAAAGAAATATTGACGCTTATTATAAATGGATCATGGGACAATTGTGGGGGGGAAATCATCTCGTTCAGCTCATGTGAAGAGGCAGAAAAACATTTTAAAATCCATGCTATCTTCTGAATGTTACATAAGCACAAGACAATTATCCCCTACTTTTTGTCGTACTCCACGAAAATATTCCTGCATTTAAAAAAAAACATTTCCCTTTTTCCTATTTTCTGTTTAACTTTTATGGACCATCTAAAGCAAGGGTGTCAAACTCAAGGCCCAGGGGCCGGATCCAGCCCGCGGGGTACTTAGATCTGGCCTGCGGGGTTGCCATGGAAACAGAGAAGGACCGGCCCATGGTGCCAGGGAAAACAGAGCTCACAAGGGCTGTGTGCAGGGTTACAGGAGGCCATTGCAGACAAAAAACAGAACCTGCCCAGTTTTCACTGGCAGAGCACTCTGCCAATGACACAAGTGCCGTCAAACTGGCCATACCCACCCTGGCCACACCCATCCCGGCCCCCTATGGTCAAACACAACCCTGATGTGGCCCTCAATGATCGAGTTTGACACCTCTGATCTAAAGCATCTAATTTAAAACTCCTTCCCTCCAAGTTGTCCCATATTTAGTACACTCATGGAAATAGTTACTTTGCCTTTAAATGTATATATGCAACAATCTTGATCCCAATTTGTTTGGTCTTCCCTCTACAAATTTTATTGTATTTTCAAAGTTAAAATACAAAATAAAGAAAAGAAGAAACAAACTGATAGCCATCAAATGCTAATAATAAAAGTTAAAAAAAAATGGGTGCAAAAAAAAAATAGAAAATGACAAATATATCATTCACACTATTAAATATAAAAAGTCCACCCTGGTTGAATGCTGAAAAATATCTGCTGCATTCTCCTTCCCTTGCATAACAGGTAATTCCCCTACAAGTTTAAATTTTCCCATCTATATTTTGCTTGGTCTTCCCTCATGTATGAAGAACAAATCTGATTGGACACAGGTATAACTATTAAGGACTAGCTGATAACCCGGCAGTGCCCAGGTATTTATAGATGTCGAAGCGGTGTCTGACAGGGAGCCAGTGAGAGGGATTTTTCTTCAATGCCCATCATCCCTGCCCTCTCCCTTCCCCCTCCCATGTACCCCTCTTTCCCACCCTGTCTACGATCCTGGCACTTTGCCCCAAATCCATCAAGCACTTCCCCATTGGTCCACTGGAGGGTATCCACATCACAGCTGGCTTTCTAGAGGAAGCTGCGAAGGAACTGACATCACAAACAATTGCCACTCTAGTACGCCGCACTCGCTCTCCTTAATGGCCAGTCTCTCCCTTCCCCCTCCCATGACATCACAAACAATTGTTGCTCTAGGATGCCGCACTCACTCTCCTTAACGGCCCAGGCGTTCCAGAGTTATGCTGGAACACACAAACAGAGACACACACAAACATCGACACACACCCCAGGGGAGTCTTACCCCCACACACATAGTATTTGTTTCCAGAGGGTAAGTCATCTGTGTACCAAGTTTGGTTGAAATTGCTTGAGGCGTTCCAGAGTTATGCCGGAACTTACTTACTTCATACATTCATACATCCATACATACATGCATACATACATACATACAGCCTTTTTTTTATATATATATATATAAATATGATAGATAGATAGATAGATAGATAGATAGATAGATAGATAGATAGATAGATAGATAGATAGATAGATGATAGATAGATAGATAGATAGATAGATGATAGATAGATAGATAGATAGATAGATAGATAGATAGATAGATAGATAGATAGATAGACAGACAGACAGACAGACAGACAGACAGACAGACAGGCGATAGAGATAGATAGATAGATAGATGATAGATAGATAGATAGATAGATAGATAGATAGATAGATAGATAGGCGATAGATAGATAGATAGATAGATAGATAGATAGATAGATAGATAGATAGATAGATAGATAGATAGATAGATAGGCAGGCAGGCAGGCAGGCAGGCAGGCAGGCAGGCAGGCAGGCAGACAAGAGAGAGAGAGAGAGAGAGAGAGAGAGAGATGAGATTAAAAGCAGCAAAATAGACTTCTTTCTCCACTCTTATTGCAGTGGCAGTTTGCAGCTAGTGGTCTTGAGTGCGTTGAGTGATTTGGGGAAGAAGGGACCAGAGAGCCTCTGCAGGCATCTCTCAGATAAAATTGCTTGAATTTGTCTGGCGTTGGATTGCTGCCTTTGTGGATCTTGTGCAGTTGTCTGAGCAGTAGTCATGCCTAGTCATTTGAAAGGAGTTCAAGTCCATCAGCCCGATGACTGGGTCCTTGGGGCTTTGAACCCTGCCACTTTTCTCTTAGTTCCATGTCCTTCATGGTTGGTTAAGTCATCCCGGGAGGCAATATGTCACTGATCCAGCAGAGATGGATGTCTTTTTGTGCGAGGAGATGCTTGGAAGGAAATCATGGATTTCTTTCTCTCTCAAGAGGCCATCACTGGATGTGAAGGTTCTGAATAATTTTGTCCAGACTCCACTCTTTCCTTTTCAGGGAAGGTTATTGAGAAGATAGTAGGCTTACTACTCCAAAGACCCTGGAGGAAGTGATTTCTCTGGATCGTTTTTAGAGTGGTTTCAGTCTGACTATAATACCAAGCTCAATAGTGGGATTCAAATAATTTAACAATCGGTTCTCTGCCCTAATGACCAGCTGAGTAGGCAGGGCTCGGTGGTCATGTGACTGGGTGGGCATGGCCAACTCAACATCATGTCGATGGGCGCTTCGCCTTAGCTGTTACAATGTAATAAGGGTTAATTGGAAAGACAAGTTTCTGTAAGCAGGGCAACAAAGATGAGGCTAGGAACAACACCAGAATGTTTCCTCCCTGCCTTCCTTACAGGATTAGCTCTGTAAAGTGGAAACAACCGGCTTGCTGAACTGCTTAGAAAGTTAACAACCGGTTCTCCCAAATAAGTGCGAACTAGCTAAATCCCACCACTGACCAAGCTGTATTAGTAATGATCTCCATCAGGCCAGGGATTGGGGGAGAGTGCTGTGTCACCTTGATATCTCAGCAGCTTTTGATATACTTAACATGGTATCTTACAGGACCAATTTAGGAGATTTTTAGTTAAGGCCCCTGTTCTCCAGTGATTCTTCTGCTCCAAGGTCAGTTTGGTATTATGGTATTGTGAGAGGAAGAGACCAAAATCTGTGAAATGAATAAGGGGGCATCCACTAGTATGATATGGATGTGACCCATTCTTACTCCGTTTTGAGTTAGTTTCCATAAATTTATCCATATATAGCATTACAGAAAATCAACGCCATTTAAAGCTGTGAAGGTACTTCTGAGTTATATGCCAGGGATTTGGAAATTTATCATATGAAAGACTACGGATTAACTGAACACAGTGCAGCAAAAAAGATTACTCTTTGATATTGTTAAGAGAGCATGTCACCAGGATTTAAAATCTTGGATCGATAATGCGTTCATTGAAAAACCAGCTGCCTATTAGTGTGAGGGGAAGAGTGAAGGTGCATTTTTAAAAAATGGCTGAATGACTTTCTTTTTCCCGTTTTCTTCTTTTCTCTCCTTTTCTCCATTTCTTTACATGGTGAGTCTTTTTTAAAAAAAAAAACAATTGCAATCTTCCTATGACACAGTTTTCACTAGGATAGGTTAACTGCTTTACATGTGCCATATGCAGCATTTGTTTGTTAACAATAAAAATCAGTACAGATCAAAATGGACACCTCTTAGCCATTATCGTACCAGCTCATCCAATGCCCAGTTTTACCCTAAACCTGCTGACATTATTGCTTGCAAAGTACGATTTTTTAAAATCTGGAATTAATCTTTTTTTTTTAGCAGCCCTTCAATATTTTTTTTATTTTATCAATTTCACATATACATTCACAATTATATGATCTCAGAACTGTTATTAATAATATGTATTTATAACAATTTTCCCCTACAGTTGACAATATACTTGAAAATTGCTTTCTTAACATCCCATAGATCCATCTTATCTTACAACGGTCCTACTTCTTCTTCCCTCCCTCCCTCTTTCCTTCCCTCGTTTCTTCTCTCCTACTCCCCTTCCTTCCCTCCCTCCTTCCCCTTCCCTCCTTCTCTCCTTCCCTCCTTCCTTCCTTCCTTTCTTTTCTCCTTCTCTCCTTCCTTTCCCCCTTCCTTTCCTCCTTCCTTCCCCCCTTCCTTCTCTCCTACATTCCCTCCTTTCTTCCCTCCTTTCTTCTCTCCTTCTCTCCTTCCTTCCCTCCTTCCTTCCCTCCTTCCTTCCCTCCTTCCTTCCCTCCCTCCTTCCCTCCCTCCTTCCTACCCCCCTTTCTTCTCTTTCTTCTCTCCTTCCTTCCTCCTCTCCTTTCCCTTCTCTCCTTCCCCTTCCTCCCCTTTACCCTTCCCCTCTTCTTCCCATTCCTCCCCTCTTTCCTACTCTTACATTCCCTCCCATTCTTCCTCTGCCTTTCCCTTTCTCCTATTCCTCTCCTTTCTCCTCTCCTTCCTATCTTTCCTTCTACTCCTCCCTCCATCCACTCTATCCGTTGTTGTGTTTACATATCCTCCTCTTCAGAGGATGACCTGGTTCTCTCTCTCTCTCTTTTTTTTTTTTGGAATTAATCTTGCAAGGTGATATGTTTGATCCATTCCTGGGCCATATCTCTTTCGGTTCAATTAACTATGAAAATAAAAGTACCCAGCAAAATCGGAGGCCTTACAATGTGTTATTGTATGTCTTTCCCATATTTATATTCTTCTTGTTACAATGCACATCAATGCCAAACTTCCAACAATTTGTCCACCTATGAGATAGTAGTGATATTGTAGAGTCCTTGATGCTCTCTGAGCTTTGTTTGTTTCCAGATGTTTCATTACCAGAGTTGGTAACATCTTCAGTGCTTGATGCAAATGCCTGCAAGCAAATGAATAGAATAGAATAGAATAGAACTCAATTCTTTATTAACCAAGTGTGATGGGACACACTGATGCAGGAGGGGTTGCACAGGTAAACCCACCAGTGGCTGGCCAGGTTAGGTGGTCTTAATAGAATGGACCTTATAAATTCATATTAGCTTGGCTTTTCATTCTAGTGCCCTGGAGTTCCAAAGTTGACTTTTAGCTGGAGTGAACTTTCTCTCCAACTTCCTCATAGGTATTAAAAATAGGGCTGAACAGTGTGGCAAGACCCTGTAAAGGAGGGGCACAGGAAGCCAGACGTGGGTGAGAGATAGAACAGAGGTAAAAACTGCTGACAGCTTAAGACATTATAGGAACTTCTCTTTCTTGTATTTTTCCTATGTACTTCTCTGTAACATTCCAAATGAACTTCCCCTTTTTGAAATGTCATGTTTGTCTCGTGTATGGAAATGCCTTGAGAATGCACAGTGTGGAACACGGCATAAAAGTAGCATCCTGGGAAGAGCCCAGGCAGTTCAGATTTTGGTGTGTGAACACGCTGAACTCGATGCATCAAATAAACCTGTTTCTCTCACCTTCGTGGTCCTGGTCTTTCGTAAGTAGATTACAAACCTCAATCTGCTGCAACAACCCAAGGAATTTGTCTTCAGTGCTTAAGCTCTCATTGTACATAAAAACTATAAGTGATAAATCATGATCATAGTCATGATAAAAATACAGTTTTCATAAATCGTAAGATGCAAGTGATAGTGAAACTAAGTAGTGATAGTGAACTTACTGAAACTAAGCTCAGAGAGTACCAAGGACTCCACACTTCATCCCTGAGCTATGTTTATTCTCTTCCATTAACAGTGATATTGTCCAGGGAAATTAAATATCTAGGTTTAGAGAGCAAGAAACTGGGGGAATGTGGATGAGATAGGCAAGAAAACTATCGTCTCTAGTGTAAGAATGTGGTTTTTCCAAATATGCTGTTTTACCAAGTAACTGGAAAAAATATAATAACCATTCGTGCTGTCTTAATACCACATATCGAAGGATGGAGGCAAGGGCTTGTTTAAGGGTATCTGTAGACTCTTCAGATCAACCATATCAGAAGTCCATCTCCTGCCAATTTCACATCAGTATGATTTTCTTTCCCCTTTTTTTGCGCCTGTATGGACATTTAGCACCGAAAGACAGTTGCTGGCACCGGTTACACATGAAATTCACTTCACAGCTACAGTATATGACCAGTTTGGTTTTTAATCATGGAGTTATCAAGTCCTGCTTTCAGCTTGGCAGCACAAAAGGGTGGGCCTGCTACCATGTCCTCCTCAGTCATTTACAAGAGGCAGTGACCAGGAGCAGGCTGCGAGTCCTGAGCAGTCAGAATTAATTTAATGCTTAATAAAACTGCTCACCTGAAGGAGCTTTAATATTAAGTGGCTCTTTGCAGTCAGCAGTCTGGCCTCATGGTTCATTCAATTGGTGGGTTTCCAGGAATAGAACTCCATGCAGTTAGGTGGGCCTGGAGATCTAATCCATCAAATACTAATTAGCTTAGTGCTTAAAAAGTCTCAATCACAGAACAGAACCATTAGTTATTTACAGTATGTTAGCCTAGAGTTGGATGGGGTCTCCCTGATCAGGTGAGTAACATTTTCTTTACATTATGTCAAATGACCCAGCTAAATGTAGGTGAAAAAAACACCTTCCGCCTTAAATGTGCAAATTGACAGGCGGAATTAATTTTTATCAGATGGTGAAAAAGCCAAGTAATCAAAAGTATAGCAGTTTTCCACTATCTCAGGGGCTGCCACAAAGAAGAGGGAGCCAGGCTATTCTCAAAAGCACCCGAAGGCAGGACAAGAAGCAATGGGTGGAAACTAATCAAGGAGAGAAGCAGCCTAGAACTGAGGAGGAATTTCCTGGCAGTTAGAACAATTAATCAGTGGAACAACTTGACTCCAGAAGTTGTGAATGCTCCAACACTGGAAGTCTTTAAGATGAAGTTGGATAACCATTTTGTCTGAAATGGTATAGGGTTTCCTGCTTGAGCAGGGGGTTGGACTAGAAGACCTCTAAAGGTCTCTTCCAACTGTTATTCTGTTGCAGTAGATGATTCTCATTTTGTTAGCCATTCCATCAGGTACAGCTGAAGTAATTAGATGGCTTTTTTATACCTCTTTTTCCTTCTCTGTTTTTATTTCAATGATTGGGAACCTGACACATATGTCTAGCAGTCACAAAAAAGGCATCTCTTCTTATCCTTATTCTTTCCGAGCTGACACAACCAGCCTGGAAAATGATTCCCAATCTAGTAGATACTTATTTGCGTAGGACTGGAATAAGGTTGTGGCTTCAGGGAAGGGGCTTAATCCTATTTACATCTCTCCAGAGTTCCCTTCCCCACCCCCTTGAATCTGTAGTGAGCCGCAAGGGCAGTAAATTACTTTTCAAAAGCAGGATCTTGTTATTTTTCATCACTGGTGGGCCAACAAGGATTTGAAGAGCTTTGAAGTCTGGTCATGGACTTAGAGATCTAACTCCGAATCTCTGTGTACCAAAGGCTAAGACTGGAGGGAAGGAGGGGAGGGGTTCTATCTAGTTTTTAGCTTGCAGCTGTATTCTTTAATGTTCACAAATAGGCATTGTTAAGTATATCTCCTTTTGGAGACTAGAGTTGAGTAGCAGAAGGTAGCAAGGAATGTGCCGCTGAATAGTCACACTATCAATCACAGCCGCCGAAGTTAAAACAAATATAACTTTACTTGCGTTAACAAAAATAAAGTAGGATAAACATTCTCCAAAACAAGCGATAAGTAGTATTGAATTATATACACAGTCTATGATACAACACGTTGGTTTACAGATGCTCAACACGATTCACATACAGACCGGTAACTAACATACAGAGTAGCCATCATCCAATATACAGTATTCAACTCCAATAACAAACACAGAGAACATACAGGAACAACCAGAAACAAACAGTAGTAGTTCCTACTCCCTCTTATGGCTGATTGAAGCAACAGCATCCAATCACATCTCACTTGAGCATTTAAAGTGACAGATACATTATTTCAATCATGGCTTATATATATATTGCCAACCCAAGACTAAGATTGCATCCCTAACAGGCATTATTCACTCATCCCTTCAATACTAACTAGCTTTCTGAATGCTATTCTTCTTGACTATTGATGTTCAGACTGATAACACAAGGATAATATTCCCAGCACAAAAGAGAGAAACGATCAATTTGCTTTTACCAAGACAAAGTGCTGTCAAGTTATAATTCCTGAAAGCAAAGCTCTTGGATTCCTGAATGTTAGATGTTTCTTTTTTTCTAACAATTAGGCTAAACAGCAATGGAACATCAAGAATAGCCGCCTAACAGTATAACAATGTCAGTTCATCTGATATTCCCAAAAACTAGGGACCACTACCAGCTCTTTATTAAGGTCTTATGTGAGTTTATTCAATTCAGAAACACCAAGTTATAGTATCCATTTCATTTTCTGCAGGGGGAAACTCTGGAAGGCAATTGGTAATTTTTCCTTCAGTATCAAATAGGTTTTCCTAAGCCTTGATAATCTGAGAACTGATGAATGTCGTGTTTGCCATTTCCATATCAAAACAATCTCCTCCGAAACATATATCCTACAATGGTTTATGCTTTATTCATAACATACCATTTTTATATATGCATGCAGCTGGAGAGATTGAAATAATTCCCAACCAGAATTTCCAACCACAGTTTGTTGAATAAACAAGAAAGGCTACAAATCAGACAAAACTGTAAGCAAACAAGTGGCACTAAATTTGAGATCAGCACATGAATTAAACCATGGTTTTCTATCCCTTATTAAACTTTTGAGCAGCATATGTACTTTAAGCAACGGACATTACACTGTATGGATAAACCAATGAGAGGAACCATACTTCAAAGTTTTTTCTCATCTAACTATTATGACATGTCATGAATTTATGCCAAAGGACTCACTAGCTTTCCATAATGTTTATGTGTCAGGGTAATGACGATTTAATAGCTGACCAGCTGCTGTAAGGCTGTAAACCGAGATAATGATATGAGGATGAGTCAGCAAGGTTACTGCCACTTTAAGAAACTGTATATATAAGGGAGGCCATGTGAGGGTGTATCTCTCTCTCTCTCTCTCTCTCTCTCTCCTCATGTATCTCTCTCCTCATGTTCTAACTCCATTATGGTTCCACATGCAGAGTTGAAGTTTGCTTGCTTGCTTGGTATTAGCCTAACACATGTATGTATATATACGTCTTGTATATAAACAATTGTTTGAAAGATAAAACCTCTGTGTACTGTATTTTGCTCCTGGGTTGTCTCAAAATAGTACACATTCTGTGCACATTCTGACATTATGACAGGAATATCCAACCTTGTGAACGTCAAGACTTGTGGACTTCAATTCCCAGAATTCCCCAGCCAACCATGCTGACATGCTGGCTGAGGAATTCTAGGAGTTGAAGTCCACAAGTCTTAAAAGTTGCCAATGTTGGACACCCCTGGTTTATGGTATATTCTAGGAGTAAATTATTTTATTTTTCCTTCTT
Source organism: Thamnophis sirtalis (assembly GCF_051295495.1). Taxonomy (NCBI): domain Eukaryota; kingdom Metazoa; phylum Chordata; class Lepidosauria; order Squamata; family Natricidae; genus Thamnophis; species Thamnophis sirtalis. The sequence goes on from NW_028261389.1 coordinate 7,802,064, forward strand.
TTATTCTAGTGGCTGCATCAACAGCAAATTCCACAGCTGGGGCAGCAATGAATTCTTTGACTTCTCTGGGGACTCTACAAGGACTAGCTGGAGCAACAGTTGGATTGAATAATATTAATGCACTAGCAGGTACCGTAAACAGTGAGTATTTATTGCTGTGGTGGACACTCCAGCAATTTCCCTGTAATCACCTTAGGGACACTAATCGTTTTAGTAGAGTGAATGCTACTAGGGAAATAAGCACATGTGCAAAATGGGTGATAAAACTTGGAAATTCTATTCCAAACAGCTTCGGGCCCAAAATCTAAATAGGTTTTGTCTTGTTAAAGAATTATGATGTTTATAGTGCTTGATGATATTTTATCCTCCGTTCTAGGACACACACATAAAGCTTGCATTCAGATAGCTAGAAGGGATCAGTTCTAAAGGAGATTTTGGTTTTGTTTTAATTGTTCAAGAGAGATAGGTTTTAGTTGAAGGGGCAACTAAGGAGATGTGTTGCTAATGTTATTGCCTATACAGTGGGACCTTGGGTGCTGACCGTAATCCGTTCCAGGACTTTGGCACCCGATTTGGTCAGGACCAGAAGCAAGACTGACTCTGCATGCGTGCACACACAAAAAATGGCGCGGAAGGGGAAATCACCGTGACTGTGTTTATTCAGCACCCAAGGATGTGTTCATGTCTTTGAATGAAACATTTAGCAGATTTTTCGGTCGGCACCCAAATTGTTCGTGGTCTGAGCCGTTCGGGACCCGAGGTCCCACTGTACTGCTAAGAGTAATAGCACAACATCAGTATGAATACTCTCTAGATACAGGAGGTATGAAAAATGCCCTCTGCCAGCAGTTTGATTTATAGAATTCTACAAACCACACGTAATGCATTTTCAAATAAATCACTTTAGTTCTTGGCTATAGAGACAGGTAGGAGAAAAACGTCTCACCTTTGAAAGATATATACATTCTGCAATGTTTTTTACTAGAGTAGGTTAGATAACCGTGATATATGCCATGCTCTAATAATCTAGCCCGGCATACACAGTATATGATTCCGTTTCTATAGCTCTGTGTTGTGTGTTTGTGTGTGTGGGCATGTGTATAAGCATGTATTGTGTCTACAGATCAGCTTTTGCCAAACCAGCGCCTGAAAAATGGCCATTGGTATATGGGTTGAAGATTTCGGACACTGAAATTCAAAACCTCCAAAGAGGGCAAAATAGGGATCCCTACCTCATCCCCAAATTTTGCTCTCATGTCTCTCACAACTTACTTTTTCCAAAACATCGGTGTACTTTCTGAACCAACCAAAGCAGAGGTGGGTTGCTATTCTTTCACACCAGTTCGGGCGAACCTGTAGCGGAAATTGTGACTGGGTCGCCGAACCGGTAGGGACGGAAGGCTCGCCATGCGCCCAAACTGTTTTCCCGGTTGCCACAGCGTGGTTTTTTTTTTGACATTTTTAATGTTTTAGCACATTTTTAATGTGGCCATGGCCTAGTCTGCCTCCTGCACCATTGGGGGGGGGGATTTTTTGCCTTCCCCAAACTCCGGAGGTTTTCCTCAAGCCTCTCAGAGGGCAAAAACTGTTTCCCCCACACCCCTGGGCGCCAGAGGTCCTCCAGAGGCCTCAAACTGGCCTTCTGGAACTTCAGGGAAGCCGGTTTTCCCCCTCCCCGAGCCTCCGTGAAGGCCCTGCGCTTACCTTGCACCCAAAACAGGCTGTGTGGAGACTCCTGGGATGGGTGGGGTGGGCAGGGCCAGCCAGTGGTGGGATTTGGAGATTCTCCGAACTGGCCCTAACATTAGCTACGGGTTCTCCTGAATCCGGACGAATTCAGCCCACCCCTGAATTATACCGAAGCAGCCACTGAGGCTCAGTAAATGATGAACATGATGAAATATGAAGAAAACTGTTTAAAGCATGCTTTCAAACTTTCCAGATATCTAGCCATGTCTACTTCACCAACAATGTATAACTAAAAGACAGGGAAGGTGAAGAGAAAGGCAGGTTCAAAAAGCATGAAACTCCCACTGCCATTCCAGTTGTTTTTCCCCCAGCTGCAAAAGAGAAATAAAGCTTTCTCAAGCTGTTTGCCTTTAACCAAAGGAGTTTTCTTCTGTAGTCTGCTTAGGTTGGTGTTTACTTGAACCTTTGAAAGCCAGTTGATACAATCAATGAAAACATGATTTGTTTCTCCATGCGACTCTCTCTCTCTCTCCATATGCACTCAATGATGCATCCGTCACTCTGAATTTTTCCGGGACTTCAAAAAGAGCTTGTGGGCTCACAAAAAAAGAACAAAATAAAAATGGAAAGAGTAATATTTCCTGACATAGCAGGAAGCTTTTCTTCCTTTTATCTTTTACCCAGCCTCTGCTGGTGGAGAAATTGGCTATTTCTTGTCTAACTAAAGAGGCAATGTGGCCAGAGGTAGTTTCCTACCGGTTCGGACCGGTTTAGCCGAGCAGGCTGAACGGGTCCGAACCGGGATGGGCTGGCCATGCCCCTGAACTGGTTCTATTGGTGGCAAACCGATCCGAACCGAACTGGGCTGGCCATGCCCCTGAACCAGTTCTATTGGCAGTGACGGCATCTTGTTTTTTGCTTCTGCACACGTGCAGTAGCAATTTTTTTACCGCTGTTCATGCACGCATAGCGCACCTCAAGCGCACGCACAAAGCACGTCCCTGAGCTAATTGGCAGTAATAGAAACCAGAACCCACCCCTGAATTTGGCCAATGCTGTAAAATCTTACTCTTTGACTTATTCTCTGCAGTTGCAACCAGTAAAACCCAAGGTATGAACAGGAAAAAAAGGTTGTCCTATCCTCCCAAAACCTATTATCCTCCCTCTGTAAGAGAGTTGAGCAGTTCCAAAATGTGAAAGATAGGTGGGAAGGAAGGAAGGAAGGAAGGAAGGAAGGAAATAAATTCCTCCTTTTCCCTTTCTTCAAAATTCCTTGCTACTATGTTCTCAAAGGGACGCGGTGGTTCAGTGGCTAAGACGCTGAACTTGTCGATCAGAAAGGTCGGCAGTTCAGCAGTTCGAATCCCTAGCACCGCCTAACAGAGTGAGCGCCCATTATTTGTTCCAGCTTCTGCCAGTTTGAAAGCATATAAAAATGCAAGTAGAAAAATAGGGACTGCTTTGGTGGGAAGGTAACAGCGTTCCGTGTGCCTTCGGCGTTTAATCATGCCAGCCACATGACCACGGAGAGCGTCTTTGTACAGCGCTGGCTCTTCGGCTTTGAAACGGAGATGAGCACCCCCCCCTAGAGTCAGGAACAACCAGCACATATGTGCGTGGGGAACCTTTACTATGTTCTCATATCTCTGTACTTGAGCATGACCATAGGACTTGGGGGTTTGCGATTTTTTGATGGGTGGGGTTGCTTGGCCCCCTCAGAAGAAATATTTTTTTTCAATAGATGTTGCTTTCCTAAGTTCTCTGCACAGCAGTTGCCTCATTATTTCTTACCCGGTTTCTTAGAATTGTCCCCCTCTATTTTTTTTTTCCTTATAAAACTGTCATCAATGTAAAGGTTTAGGAGGAAGGTTATACAAGAAGATTAAAAGAGACAGGAATGTGATTTGACTGCAAGTAAATAAGGCTGGTCGTCCGGGGTTATTTATTTGTAGTCTGTTCCTCAAATCACTTTTCTGCAGCTTTGATCCAATAGCAACAGCCATTCAGCCTTGAAGAAAAGGAGCTGATGGGTGGGGGGGTGGGGGGCCAGTGTAAGGGTGGGCAGGAGATAGACATGTGCAGGAGATTTTATTGGCTTTTTCAATATTACATCAGCTTTAAACTCAAATTGCTATAATAGGCAATTTGCGGGTAAAAAAATATTAAAGCCACTGAAAGGGAGCTGCCATTCCTTTTGTCTTCCCTTTAAAATACCCTGAGCATTGTGATCCGTTAAAATTTTTAATGGACAACCCTAGCAGAGAGCTGTTCCAATTCGAGGTTTCTGCGCCTCCTTAGATTTTTACAAAGCCTTCTATAGCATCTGAGTTCCCTAATATTTTAAGACTGCATCTCCCGAAGGGGATATTTGCCGGAAATTCTATCAATGTAGTTCTAGCATGTCTGAAAAGAACCGGTTGAGAGAGGCAAGCTTAGCAAGTTTAATTTCCCAATCGTTCATACCTGTATTGGTTTATCAAAATATAAAATACAGAGATACACAGAAAAATTAAAATAATGGGACAAGAGAGAGGGGAAGAAAAGCATTGACTTCCAACTCCTTTTGGCGCAGCAGAATAAGGTAATAACATACAACCTTGGCTTGTATGTTATGGACTTTTTACTAATTAGTTTCCCAATTTTATCTGGTGATGGATCCATAAATATCATTGAAAGGTTGTTTCTCTTTTAAGAGTCCTTAAAAGGACTCTTTCAGTCATATTTTATTAATCGCTAACCTTAAGGAGAAATATGATAAGAATCTTCAAATATCTGAAGAATGGGTCACACTTTGTTATAGAGCGGGGTCCCGCAACCTCCAGTCTGTGGACCAGCATCAGTCTCCAGCCCACTAGGAACCAGGCCACGCAAGTGAGCCAAAGCCCCATCCGCACACATGCAGGATTCAGGTGGCACCCAAAATCACACAAACCCAGTCTGCAGAAAAATCAATCTCCATGCACCCAAAAAGTTGAGGGCCACTGCTCTAGAAATCAGGACCAGAATCAGTGGGCTGAAAGACTTTCAGGTTCTAATTCAGGAAAACATCCAGATTGCATAAGCTGTAGACAGTCGTTCAGGCCAGCACATAATGTAATGATTTCTCCTTCAGCGGAGATCTTCAAACAGAAGCTGAAGGTTTATCTGTTAAAGATACTCTAATGCAGGGATCGGCAACCTTAAACACTCAAAGAGCCACAAAGGTCCTAACCGGAAGCCCCCCATTCAATTCTGGAGCCAGCTGGAAGTCTGGTTCCCACACCATAGAGTCTCCTCCTAGTGCGGCATCTTTTTTCCTCTACCTGTCCTGCCTGAAAGCCCTATCAATTGTGGAGCCGATCGGCAACAGGGAGCCGCAGCAGAGGGATGAAAGAGCCACATGCGGCTCCAGAGCCACAGGTTGCTGACACCTGCTCTAGTGGATCTTTCACTAAGGAGGGGATTGAACTAGATGGCTCCCGTGCTCAGTTCCAACTCTTCTGTGATTATCTGAATAATCTACTGAAGGATAGAATTACCAATCAATAAGGTTCATCAGATTACTCCACAGCAAGGGTGTTGATTATCTCAAGAATTCCAGTAATTCTAGTAAACTATAGTCACTCTGAGACTTACAAGCTGAACGACCAATTTCAGCTCAGCTGTTGCTCCAGAAGAAAATATGAAAATGCTGAGTAATGCTTCCTCTGCAGATGGGATAATGAGGAACCCCTGAGTGGGAATTTCTTTTTTGTTCCACCAGCTGGAATGGGTATTTTATGATGAGCCATGCCTCCAGTGGCACTTACTTTAAGAAAAGATGAGCTATCTGTGCAGCCATTTTGTGAGATGATGCACAGCGTGTCCTCAAAGTATCCAGCTGCCACAAAGGTTTCCCAGCTGTTACCCAGAAACAATCTGTCCTGACCTATTAGTTTTCAATTACATGAGCTGAATTGGAAACAAAAGTCTGGTTCATTCTCCATAGTAGCAGATTCTTTGGTTTTCTAGAGACATATCTAGAACAGTGTTTCCCCTTCTGGATAACTTTGAGATGTGTGAACTTTCATCCCCAAATATCTTAGAAATGGCCATGCTGGTTAGGAATTCTGGGAGTTGAAATCCACTCATCTCAAAGTTGACTAGGTGGAGGAACATTCTTTGAGAATCATCTGTAATTGCATCAAAACAACTTAATTAAGGACAGACTTTATATTACTTTAAAGATGTCTGTGATGCTATGAAGATGCCATAAATCAGGGGTGTCCAACTTGCATTGTCACAGCGTTTCACGTGATGTATCACAACTTTTCCCCTTCCCTAAAACCGGGCGTGGGCGTGGCCAGCGCGTGATGCATCCAGTCCGCAGACTGTGAGTTTGACACCCCTGCCATAAATCGTGGGAAAACAGATTGTTCTAGTGACCCCAATTTTTCTGAGTGCTGCCTGCATGGGAAACTGAATTACTATGAATAATAATTCCTAACCCCAATCTTTATATGTCTTTATAGATTGGATGTTGTCCTACCTGTCGTTTTTATCTGTGCCATCTGGTGAAGTGCCCGATTTGTATTATTGTTATTTCTTACCGCTGTGGTTATTATTTTTTTATCTGCATGCCCAGCCATTGTTGTCGGTGTCATATTAATGCTAACGATGTTTGGAAAGCACTAATGAATAAGTGCAATTTCTTTTCTCTATTGTTGGGTTTTTTGTAAAGTTGCTCAAATGCTCTCAGGTATGGCTGCCCTGAATGGAGGACTCGGTGCAACAGGCTTGACCAATGGTACAGCTGGCACAATGGATGCCCTCACCCAAGCCTACTCAGGAATACAGCAGTATGCCGCTGCGGCACTACCCACGCTATACAGTCAAAGTTTGCTACAACAACAAAGTGCTGCAGGCAGCCAGAAAGAAGGTAAGATAGGTAGGCATGGGGGGGGGGGGAATGCAAAAAGGGAGCAAGGAAGAGATTCTTAATTCAAAACGAAAGACAAATGAAACCTAGTGGTCTTCTAAAATTAAGTTTATTAGTACAGCTGCTATCATTACTATCAAGCTCCATCATTAAGTAGAGTTTTGTTATCCCATGATGCCCCACCTTCCCCAACACTCAAGGGCTTATGCTGCAATAGATGAAGATAATTGCAAAATATTAAGGTACGGCAGAAGAGAACATATGTAGCTAAAGTCCTTGGTGCCCTTTGAGCTCAGGTATTCGCTTGCAGGTATTTCATTATCCAAATAGGTATCATTTTTGTTTGTTTATGTCCCATTTCCATTATTTTTACTAATAATTCAAGGCAGTGTGCGGATATCCAATACTTCCCTCCTATTTTCCCCAAAACAACTGTTAGGGGTATCTCCGTTGGGAGACAGAAAGTAGTACAGCGGAATGTACAACTAGAGAGAAAGAATGTCGCTAGTAGAAAACACACAAATAGAGTTTCAGACACTGCTAGTAAAAACAAGTAGCTTTACTACTGATAATTGCTTCACAAGCAGTGATAGTAGATAGTAGTCCAAACACAATTCAAAGAACAAACAATAGCTTACAGTCGAAGTTCACATTCCAGTCATCAAGCATAGGACAAGCAGAGAAAGAGTGAGCTCTCTTGACTCCTTCTTATGGTAAAGTTAATTACAGTTGTTAAGTACATCCACTCATTTAAAGCAACAACAACCATTTGTTATTGTATATAGATATATATTGCCTACCCAACCCTAGGAGTATACTCCCAACAACAACAACCTCTGTGGGTTGAGTTGGGCTAAGTGAGAGTGACTAGCCCCAAGTCACTCAGGCAGCTTTCATGCCGAAGGTGGGACTAGAACTCATTGTCTTCTGGTCATTGGTCCAAAGTCACCCAGCTGGTTTTCATGTCTAAGGCAGGACTAGAACTCATAGTCTCCTGGTTTCCAGCCCGGTGCTTTAACCACTGGACCAAACTTGCTCTCATCCTTGCACGCTAGTTGGGGAATGAAACATCTTCCAGCAAACAACCAAGCTCAGAGAGCACCGTGTCCGATATATTTCAATTTTCAAAGAATAAGGCAGAGCAATGTTGATTTTCCCCCCATTAGCCCAACCTTTGCTTTATTATAGTTTTCTTGTGCCTGTCTTACCCTAGCAAAAAGAATGTGATGTTAATATGGAAACATGGTTCTCAGAGGAGCCTGCAGGCCAGTGATCCACCTGGATTACACTGGAGCTACTATCTAGTTAGTTTAGATCGTTAAGAAGTAGCTCACTGCAGAAAAATGGAAAGTTTTTGATTCCTAAAACCCTTTACAAAGTCACTGACTCATCAAAATTGACACTGAACCGGAACTAAGCTGCACCTAACCAATCGTGCCTGCATGGAAACCTTTGGCATGGAGAATATATAGGAACCCTATAAATATTTAATTTCCCAGCACACAAAATTCCTTTCAGGCACTTGCTCAAAGAATGTTACCACCCACTGCTTTTCTAATGCAAAAATAGATATTGTCTGCTGCTTTTGCAAAAAAATAAAAAAATTAAAAGTGCTCTGGTTCAAACCGTCCTTGAATTCGTTTTTCCATTTCTGGTGGGGAAGGAGCTCCCCTATCTGGATTTGCATGTACACTACAAACGTAGCTTTTTTTAAAAAACAAAATAGTGTTTGGAGGTTGACCAAATCCATCCATCGTGGTTACAATGAAGGGTCGCTTATTTAATGGAGAGTCTTGAGGGGAAGCAAATAAAAGATTGATTGCTTCACATGAGGTGCTGACGGAGCAAAAGAAACCCAGAAAGTGAATGCCTGAAAATAAATTAATGCTAATTGCAAGATGTTCAATGGGGGGGGGAAAAGGCTTCTCCCCTATTCATTCCTTTCTTAAGTTTCTACCTGTCCTTCAAGTAAAATCACTTTAGAGAAGTATTTTTCTTCGATCTAATTATAGGTAGTCCTCGACTTATGACTGGTTGCTTAGAATCCATTCAAAGTTACAACAACCCCCCCCTCATGTGACGTGATCTCATTTTGGGCATTCCGCAACCATTCTGAATTTTTAACCATTTGTAGCAATTTGCAATGGTTTCCCCCCCCCCCAGAAATCAGTATTTACTTCAAATTTCCTCAAAAACAGCCCCACAGCAAAAGAAAGACTACCTGTATTTGCTCATTTAGGGCTGGAAAGAAACAATACAAAACAGGTGTGGCGATTTGCCTCCATGTTCAAGCATTCATGGGCAGTGGTGGGTTGCTGCCGGTTTGGACCGGTTCGAGCAAACCGGTAGTTTCGACCAGCAACTGGGCCCGTCCACCCGCCCTGGCGCTATCCCATCTTAAATAATCGCCGTTTTTTCGATCCCGTGTGCATACGCGGAAGGCTTGTGCATGCTCACATTTTCTGTTATGGGCGAACCGGTTGTTACCATATGTGACACCCACATCTATTCATGGGCTATCAGAGTTATCGATAGTCTTTTAAGAAAAACGCTCAAAATTGGGTAATCCGTTTTCCTAAGCCCTTGGCAGTAATAAATGACGAGAAGGAGGAGGCTGAAGGAAAGCAGAATCATATTTTTTGTTCATTCCCTTTCTTTGTTTGTTTATGTAATTTATATACATTTTTTAAAAAAATATATAATATATTAAAAATTATATAATGGTAATATCTAATAAATCACATTTATTATTTGAAGGTCGCTGGATAAAAAACACGTGCTGATCAAACAAAAAGTAAAAAAGTGTGCATGTATGTATATGTGTGTGTATATGTATGTATGTATGTATGCAGGTCTTGGCGTGTTCGGGTCTTTTCCCGTGTAAGATTGAGAGTATCTTGGCGACGCGAGTGAGAACTCGTCTCAATCTTACATGGGAAAAGACCCAAATACAACCAGACCAGCATACCTACATCCGTGAAAATCTACGAATATGTGTGTGTGTGTGTGTGTGTGTGTGTGTACACACACACACACACACACACATATATATATATATATATATATATATATATATATATATATACACACACACATACATACATACATACGCACACAGACACACGCACACAGACACACACACAGACACACACACAGACACAAATATATACATATATATATACATATATATATATATATATATATATATATATATATATATATATATATATATATATATATATATATATATATATATATATATATATATATATATATATATATATATATATATATATATATATATATATATATATATATATATATATATATATATATATACTTAAAGTCACAACCCCTGGTATGCCCAAGTATGGGAGGAAGGTCACACTTCCACTCTCTGTCATTAGGCTCGTCACAAGAGATCATCCAGACAGAAACCCAATATTTTTTACTGTTGCCTTTTTTGTTACATTTGTTATATTTATGCTGATAAATAAATAAAGGGAGACTAGTATAGATCTATTTCAAGCTATTTAGCTCTCATCAGCTAGCCATACCCAAGTTGGGTATGGCTAGCTGATGAGAGCTAAATAGCTTGAAATAGATCTATACTAGTCTCCCTTTATTTATTTATCAGCATAAATATTATATATATATATATATATATATATATATATATATATATATATATATATATATATATATATATATATATATATATATATATATATATATATATATATATATGCACATATATGCAAGCAAACAGTCTTGATGGATCACTAGGTTTTTTTCTACCATCGGTTTTCTATGTTTTTTGTTTTTTTTATTTCTATAATAGAGTCTGCCACTCACAGAATATGTTGGAATTTTAATATTAAAATAATCTTAATGTTTAATAGTTTTTCATATTTTTAAAATTATCAAAATATATTATTATTTATATTATTATTTATATGATTATTATTTATATGATTATTTATATTATATGAAATAATGATGTTAATAATATTATAAATTTTATTTAATATTAAAATAATATTAAAATGGGCATTTGAAGAACTGCCCACTATCTGGGACCCATTAAAAAAAAAATGTATGTATGAAGCAAACTCACCCTGCTAGTTCTGCCAATTCCTTTCTCTTCCTTGAGGATAGACTACCTGAGCAGGTAATAAAGTACCTGAGCTTCTTCTTGGCCCTCCCCTGTTGCTAGGGTGACCCAGCTGCCAATCCAGTAGCCGCAGCCAATGAAACAGCAGCATTGAGCAGGTGGCAGTGAAGGAGGAGAGGAGGAAGGAAGACAAAATGGCTGCCTGGCAGTTCACGAAGATGAAGATAAATAAACAGAGCCGAAAATCAGAAATCGAAGAAAAAAATAAAAATTAAAGGATAGACAGCCCTGATAAGAAACGGGCAAGGGAAAGGAAGCAGCAGCTGAGGAAAATTGGGGGAGGGGGGACGGGGGAGAAAGGCATTTTTTAATACTCCCTCAGAACTGTGTGAGGGAAAGGTTTACCTCAGATGGGAGCCAAGACTGGAAGAAATGCAAAGAATCCAGAAGCCCCACTAGAAAAAGGGGAAGAAAAAGTCAAGACTTGAACAAAGTAGAAAGCAGAAACTAAAGAAAGATCAGACAGATTGAACATCAAAAAAAGAAAAAGAAAAGAATTTAGCTCCACAGAAAGGAAGAGAGATAGACAGGAATAAATAAATAAATAAATAAATAAATAAATAAATAAATAAATAAATAAATAAATAAATAAATAAATAAATAAGTCAGCAGTACAAAATATAGAACGCAAAGATGTAAAAATACATCCCAGCTCTTGAGATGGGCAGCTATATAAATATGGATGGATGGCTTAATGGACAGATAGCCAGACAAAAGAATCAAAGCTGCCATCATAACGTTTTGACCATCATGCCAATTGCAATCCCAGAGAGATATTTAAGATTTCCAAAAAGTTTAATATCAGAAAATGAAATTTTGCAGAATAAATTAACTACAAGTAATAATTATGATTATTTTATATCCCACATTGTAAAGAAATGTAAAGCTGCTTTGCTAGGTATAAAATTGAATAACCAAATTTATAACATCAGATTATAAAAGATGTATGCAATTTAACGTTCAACCCAGAAAAGACCGAGTGGCTGTTGTGTTTTCCTCCCAAAGATTTGGCTACTATTCCACCACTCAGGCTGGGGGGTCAAATTTTATACCTCTCAGAGAGGGTTCGCAACTTGGGAGTCCTCCTGGATCCACAGCTGTCATTTGACCACCACTTAACGGCTGTGACCAGGGGGGCATTCGCCCAGGTTCGCCTGGTGCGCCAGTTGCGACCCTACCTGAATCGGGAGGCTCTCACAACAGTCTCTCGGGCCCTTGTGACCTCTAGGCTGGAATACTGCAATGTGCTCTACATGGGGCTGCCCTTGAGGAGCATCCGGCGACTTCAGCTAGTGCAGAATGCAGCCGCGCGAGTGATTGCGGGTGCACCCCGATTCACCCGCATAACACCTATCCTCCGCGAGCTGCGCTGGCTACCTGTCGATCTCCGGATGCGCTTCAAGGTGCTATTAATCACCCATAAAGCCCTACATGGCGGTGGATCTGGATACTTGAGAGACCGCCTTCTGCCAATTACATCCCTGCGACCGATAAGATCCCATAGATTAGGCCTCCTCCGTATTCCATCGGCCAGCCAGTGTCGGCTGGCAACTACAAGGAGGAGGGCCTTCTCAGCAGTAGCCCCGACCCTTTGGAACGAGCTCCCCGTGGAGATTCGTACCCTCTCCACCGTCCAAGCCTTCCGCATAGCCTTGAAGAACTGGCTCGCCCGTCAGGCCTGGGGATAGGATAGTTACCCCTCCCGAATGATGAATGTATGTTGCTTGCTATTTTATTACATGGTTTCTGTCTTAATGTCTGTATTCCCCCTTCCCAGTTTTGTGTGAGCCGCCCTGAGTCCCCTCAGGGAAAAGGGCGGCCTACAAATACTAATAAAATTCTAAAAAAAAATTCTAAAAAACGTTGCCTTCTAGAGTTTATTGATATGGACTTGCCAGAAATGTAGCATCTCTTCATTTTTATTCATTTAGGAGAACCAAGAAGATAAAAAGTTAATGTGAAAGAAAAAATAATAATCAGCTTTGTGCTGAAATAAAAAGCAGTATTCTAAACTTTATTCTCCATATTATTTAACGGATATGTAACAGATACAAAGAGGATTATTTTTCTCCAAACAACTGCAAAAAAACAGAGCAGAAGAAAGCTTACAATGCATATTTTGGCATATGAAATGTCTAGGAATTCTTGTTTTCTAAATCATTTCTCTATCAGCATGTTTTTGATGCTTTGTTGTTTTTATTTTATCATTTTCACAGACCTCTGAAAATTGTATTGAGATAGGTTTCCCTGATGGTCTGTTTCATAAATTGGTTTATAAATCTATTTGAGCTGGACAACTATAATAAATTTAAATAAATACCAGTTCTTTCACACTTCAATCATTTTATAGAGAATGTAAAAAATAAATATTTGAATTGCTTCACAATCCTTTTTCGTTTTCAATTTTCCTTATTTGTTCATTCTCTCATTTAAATTTATTGGGTCACCCAACTCCAATGGACCCAATTTATGGGGGAGGGTGGTTGAGATCTTGGATAAAAACATAAAACATCTTTGTTTCCCTTCCAGTCCTAACATATTTGAAAGACTCCACAGAGGGAAAAAGTGAGCTGAATTATATACTTAGTGAATGTTTTCAGCCTAAAATGAAAGAGCTGATTCTGGCTGCCTGTTCTCTCTTTTCTTAAAAGGTCCAGAAGGAGCAAACCTTTTCATTTATCATCTCCCACAAGAGTTTGGAGACCAGGATATTCTGCAGATGTTTATGCCTTTTGGAAATGTTATTTCTGCTAAGGTCTTCATTGACAAACAGACTAATCTGAGCAAGTGTTTTGGTATGTAACATTCAGTACAGAACACCAAAAATCTAACATACTATCTACCCTTTCATCTTCCTCTTTTTCCCAAACTGACATCTTAGATTCAACATTTATTGTTGTATCTTGCCTTCCACCAGAGAATTGTAGCTATATCTTTTTTACATTAATCATCATTCTAGTGTGATCTACAATTGGTTCTTTGAACATTGTTTCTTCTCTTTAGGGCAGACATACACGCCCATCCACACACAAACACACACACACATATGTATACATACACATCAGTGGTGGGATTCAAACATTTTTACTACCAGTTCTGTGGGCCTGACTTGGTGGGCATGGCATGGCATGGCTTGGTGGGCATGGCAGGGGAAGAATACTGTAAAATCTCCATTCCCTCCCCACTCCAGGGGAAGGTTACTGCAAAATCCCCATTCCCTCCCGATCATCTGGGACTCGGGAGGCAGAGAATAGATGGGGCGGGGCCAGCCAGAGATGGTATTTACCATTCCCTCCCCACTCCAGGGGAAGGTTACTGCAAAATCCCCATTCCCTCCCAATCATCTGGGACTCGGGAGGCAGAGAATAGATGGGGCGGGGCCAGCCACAGATGGTATTTACCGGTTCTCCTAACTAATCAAAATTTCCATTACCGGTTCTCCAGAACTGATCAGAACCTGCTGAATACCAAGTCCGGTATACATACATATATACAACACCATATACATCAGCAAGTATTGTAAGCCCAATTGACAAAGGAAAGATCAGGACCATATTGGTTAGAAACAAGCAGAAGAGGCATTCATCCTGCAGTGGATAGGTGATGATGATGATGATGATGATGATGATGATGATGATGATGATACATATACATATATGTAGCCCTTGACGTATAACCACAATTTATGTTGCTAAGCAAGACATTTGTTAAGTGAGTTTTGCCCCATTTTATGCCTTTTCCTGCCAGAGTTGTTAAGTGAATCTTAACTTACATTGAGCAAGGAGTTGGACTTGATAGCCTCAAGGGCTCTTTCCAAGTGTGCAGTTGTAAGGTTCACCACCTAGGATTTATTGCTGATGCGAATTAGAGGCATTGGTTAACATCCACTCCTAGTCATTCTCCACCAAATAGATTTATCTTTATGTTCTTGATAAAGGAGGTGCTCTTTGCTTTGTCCTTTATAACAATTTTAACCAAAAAAAAGGAAAGACATTGAAAGTTACATAATAAAATAAAATGTTTCTTTCCTCACAGCAACTCCTATTAATTTTGAAAAGTACAAGCATTTGTGGTTGAATCAGGAAAAATGCCTAAAAAATATTTTCCTAAAAGCACAACAGAACTGTCAAATGCATAAAACTAATTACATCCTGTGTGAAGGAATGTCATTTATTAGACAATCAAGGCACCTTGTTGTGAGTGTCTAATTGTTCTCTATTGTGTTAAAAAAGCACCTCTCCATGTTTAACTCGTTATTTGCAGATTATATTAAATATTTCCTGCTCTGAGAAAGACTATGCAGTTGCATTGCAAACACTTTTTTTTCTCCTTCCATTCAATTATGGCTGATTTTTAGAGATTGCTTTGACAAGTCTCTGCAGTTTTCTTGGCAAGATTTTTCAGAAATAAATTGCCATTGCCTCATTCCTCAAGTTTGCCTCAACAAACTTGAACATTGGGCACTATCTAATGAAATGAAGTTCAATGGTGAAAAGAGTGAGGTTCTACATTTAGGCAAGAAAAAATGAAATGCATAGGTACAGTATAGTTGGTACCTTGCTCAATAGTAGTAACTGTGAGAGGGGTCTTGGAGTCCTAGTGGACAACCATTTAAATAGGAGCCAGCTGTGTGCAGCAGCTGTCAAAAAAGTCAACACAGTTCTAGGTTGCATAAACAGAGGGATAGAATCAAGATCACGTGAAGTGTTAATACCACTTTAAATTGCCTTGGTAAGGCCACACTTGGAATACTGCATTCAGTTTTGGTCGCCATGATGTAGAAAAGATGTGAGGACTCTAGAAAGAGTGCAGAGAAGAGCAAACAAGATGATTAGGGGACTGGAGACTAAAACATATGAAGAACGGTTGCAAGAACTGGGTATGTCTAGTTTAATGAAAAGAAGGACTAGGGGAGTTGATAGCAGTGTTCCAATATCTCAGGGGTTGCCACAAAGAAGAGGGAGTCAAACTATTCTCCAAGGCACCTGAGGGTAGAACAAGAAGCAATGGGTGGAAACTAATCAAGGAGAGAAGCAACTTAGAACTGAGGAGAAATTTCCTGACAGTTAGAACAATTAATCAGTGGAACAGAAGTTGCCTCCAGAAGTTGTGAATGCCCCAACACTGGAAGTTTTTAAGAAGATGTTGGATAGCCATTTGTCTGAAATGGTATAGGGTTTCCTGCCTAGGCAGGGGGTTGGACTAGAAGACCTCCAAGGTCCCTTCCAACTCTGCTGTTGTATCATTCCTACGTTGAGGGAAAGTGACTGGCCAAAGGTCACCCAGCTGGCTTTATGTAGTGTCACAGTTTCTAGCCTCATGTCTTAGTCACTGCCACAAACCGACTCTCTTAAATGTAGTATAGTTACATTGACATACAGTATTTGTTCAATAATTATTCTTTTTGATGCTAGTTTTAATTTTCCCGTTTTATGCAAATTTGCAGCCAAAATTGCATCATTGTGCCTAAGAAATAACAATAGCTTTAATATATCTGCAGGGCATTATTTCCTATGGTTTAGTTAAAATTCAGCCAAGATGGAATATTAACAGAGAAGAATAAAAATAGGAACTGAATATAAAATAAAATGGAATGAACTAATGCATCGACTAGTAAAAAAATAGTTGAATATCTAAATATCTCCCCTCCCATCTCAGAATGCATTTCACTGGACTTTAGGACAGTTTCAAAACTTTTTTCTTCTAATCTTCCTTACCTCTAATAATTTTTGCTTTTCCCTTAAGTTTTATTATGTATGTATTGCTCTTTGTTTATTTGGACTACAAGGTATTATGTAATCTACTTGACAAGGTGAATTTTTAACAATTAAAAACATATTTAATTTAATTGATTAATAAACAGATTCAGGATAATTATAAACTTTAAACAACAAAAATTAAGAAAGATATAATCTGTTGTATTATAATCAAATTATTTTGATATTTTTTTGCTTTATTCAATTCTTTGATAAGCATAATTTGAACTACAAGTTACAAAGCAGGAAAAATGTATCTGAGAAAACAGACACTTCAAAGTGAAGTTTTTCAACATTCAAAAGAAGAATAAATTAGTGGTGGCAAACAGCACCAGAATTTTTTATAAACTTTTAAAGCCAGCATAAGAATAGAATAAAATAATAAATCACTAATGTGCTGGTCCATATCTATTGCATATGGGTCATACTTTGAGAATTTTATTTATAAAAATAAATAACTTGACAACTCTTCTATTGCAAAACCAATGTCATATGGAAGGAACTAAATAAAAAGAATTGTTGGAGGGGGGGAGGAACATTGAAAACAGTTTTTTTGCCATCAGTCCAAATGGCATAATTATTTTCCCACTTTCTCTGCTGTGTCTCTTTGCTGAACTAACCTTGATAACATATTGCTCCTATTTTTAGTCATTTTTTAGTCATTTATTTGACATTTATAGGCCGCCCTTTTCCCTGACATATGGTCCCAGACCAATTGAAACTTAGTAGAGGTAGTTCTCAACATACAACAATTCATTTAATGACCATTCAATGTTGCAACCTTATTGAAAAAAGTACTTATGACCATTTTTAAAAACTTACGACGATTGTAGCATCCCTAGGATCATGTAATCAAAATTCAGATACTTGGTGGTGGTAGCATCCCAGAGTCAAGTGATCTCCTTTTGCGACCTTCTGACAAGCAAAGTCAATGGGAAAGCCAGATTCACTAAACAACTGTGCCACATCTTAACAGCTGCAGTGATTCACTTAATGTCTGGGTCAAGAAAGGTTGTAAAACTGTGGGGAAAATTCACTTAACAAATATCTCGCTTAACCACAGAAATGTTGGGCTCAATTGTGGTCGTAAGTTGAGGACTGCCTATAGATGCATTAGCACAACATATGATGTTTGGTTAAAGTTTTTGTTTTGTTTTGTGGCTTAGTAAGCTTTACAAACCTTGCAGATCAATATCTGTGAAATTAAGTGGATATATAAATAGTATCCCTTTTATCCAAGGTATCTGGTAGGACTGATGTCTTAAACCCCAAAGTCTGAAATGATATCTCCACTGTATCATTTTGGACCTAAAATACTAAATGTACCCTTACATCCAAAAACCATTTGGGTTTTGTAATCAATGGAAGAACAATTGAGAAAGTTGCCTATTAAAGCCCACAAAGGAGAAACCAAAACAGAAGTGACAGGAAGGGAATTAGGAAGCAAGTCGAAGTGACAGAATTGAAGAAAGGAAATCAAACGCTTCTCAGTCTTTATGCTGGAAAACACCGTGAAAGAATCCGAATGCTAACGATTTTCTGCTAGTTCTTATGCACTTGTTTTTTTTCCCCTCTGTCTCTTCCCCCCTAACCCCTTTACCTCCTTTTGTGCATTCTAGGTTTTGTTAGCTATGACAATCCTGTCTCGGCACAAGCTGCAATACAGGCGATGAACGGCTTTCAAATTGGCATGAAACGCCTGAAAGTACAGCTGAAGCGCTCAAAAAATGACAGCAAACCTTACTGACCGTTCTCCCAGAAGCTTTCTGCTCTTAATTTAGTTTCCTTAGGGTAAGTCTCTTCAGCAAGCCCACCCTTGCTTGGGGTGGGGTTGAGAAAGAACATAAGAACACCTGGCCCGCCACCTCTAAAGAGACAGCCATTTGACAATCCTGCTTCCATTTTCCCCACTTGTTTAAGAGAAACTTGGCTAACCTAACCAAAAAAATAATAATAATTGTGGGATGACCTACAAGATTTGAATTAGCAACTCAGATTTTTTTTTTTAAATTTTATTTTAATGAGCATTGAAGGGAAAGCACCCATCCATACGCTACAATCTTAATAATTAGAGCTGTCAAAAAAGAAAAATTGCAACTTGACTTTCTCGGCCCTGGTGTCCTTAACACTTTGGATGAGGATAATGAAAGCAATCCTGAATTATCCGTATATGGCACCAGTTCTGAAATTGCTTAATAAAGCTATGGCCCTTGGCCAAGAAAGTGACTCATTTAGAACACAACATTTTTTTTCCATTACTTCAGTTGATTCTTCCTTCTTCTTAAGAACCTTTAATATTTAACATTCTTAGGGCTTCAGATTGAGACGTGGTTACATTATCCTGTTTAAACACTGGTTGTCTTTATATATTTTACCTCTTTGTGTTTCGTTTTCCTTTTTTTGTTTTTTAAGTTCTTCAGGTTGTTTTTTTTTTTTTTTTGTAAAGAGCATTAGTATAAAAAAAAAGACATAGAGATCTGTTTCTAAAGCTACAGGGTTTAAAAAAAATAAATAAATAAGAATGACAATACTTGATGTTTCTTGAAAGATAAAAATTTAATAATAATAATAAATAAATAAATAATAATAGATACAAAAGAAAGCCACAGGCCTGTAAATTTTATTTGTAAAAAGCATTTCTATTTTTATACAAAAATTTTTACTGCCTCAGAAATAATGGAAGTTATTTATTGCCTATTGTTAACTTATTGGATACCTAAAGACCAGCTCTGTCTGGTAGCTAGATCATTTTGAAGTAGTCTCTAGAGTACACGTGCCAAGAATAGGTGCTTTTTCACCGTTGAACCCTACATCTTTTATGGTTCATAATTTCTCTCCTCTTGTTTGTATATTGTCTTTGTTAACTTGTCCGTTCTTTCCATTATCTACTTTAAAATTTAGTTGTCTTGGGGTTTGTTTGTTCGTTTGTTTTGCTCACTCTTTCTCTTGATTCCCTTCAATCCACTCCTACTCCTCTTGATGTTACCTCTGTTGAAATGGGGTCCTGATTCCTTCCCACCCTTTTCCTTCCCCAAATGAAATAAGAATCCATTTTTTTTTAAAAAAAGAAACCTCCATTCTAATGGATTCTTTGGGGCTCTTTCATTGTGGCCGTTGTTGACCAAGTGTACAGTTAATGCAAATTGTGTGAATGGCTGGGACTCTAATGATGAAAAAATTTGCATTAGTTTTCTCCTGCACCCATTAAAATGATTTTTGTTTCTGCTGCATAGACTCTCCATAACTTTTTCCTCTTCCTTGTTTTTCCCTAGACATCTTCATGCCCGTTAGTTCATCGTTTGCCTAGCATGTCCCTGTGACGTCTTAAAAAAGTTTCATCGTCCCGTCATTGTTTCTGATGTCTTTCTGACCTCACATCATAATTTGGTTCTCCTACTGATCTTTGATCTATAGTTTGAACCTTTGAAATTTGCATGTGACCTCATCTAGCTATATGAATTCTGGGAAGTCAATGTGAAAAGCATTGCTGCATTTATGCAAGATCAAAATTTATTCGTAGTCAAATTTATGATAGGAGTATTAACACACACACACACATACACACACACACACAAAACCTGTGGCAAAATGTTTTGTTTAAAGTTTTCGGTGTTCCTTTTTTCCTTTTCCCCCCCTTTTATTCTTTTCTTTTTTTCTGTAAAAAAAAAAACAGACTTGAAAGTATTAGACAGAGACTGGCATTCTGGCTGGTCTCTTAATGACATAGCAATATGTGTCCACACAGGCACAGAATGTTGGTTTCTAACAGACTACTTCCGAAATAGTTTGAAATGAAGAACTGTCTGATTTTAAGTCTCTAGAGGTCTGTAATAGTTTTTACATTTTTCAGGCAGTGTAAAGTTTTTTGATAAGGCCATTTTAGGTGGCTCACTTTCTCATTAAGAATATATATATATAGAACCACTTTTTGTAGATTAGTATAAAAAATATTTACCCTGTTTTAGGGCAAATGCTACCTATTTGTCACCTTTTGCTGAACTGATTCACAAGTTAGACAATCCATGAATTAATGCACATGAAAATTACCTATATTTTATACTGTTTCGATGTACAGGAGAAAGGTTATTGTAAGCTATTGTTTCATTTGGTGCTTTTGTGAATTAAGTTGTGGTCTCATCATTGGGAGGGGGTTCCTCATGGTCTTTAAGTGTTCTGTGTTTATAAACAACAGGTTTGAAATTGGTTTTTACTTGAAGATCAACAACAGAACAAAAAAAATGAATTTCAAAAAATGGAAAAAAAAATTGTTTGCTTAAAATTTAAAAAAAAAAAAAAGTTTTCATGTGAAAAATAAAAACTATTCCAGACTAAGTTTGTGTTGGCTTCTGTGAGGCATTGATGTCGATTTTTTTAAAATTATTATTGTGGACAATTTCGATGTGTTTGTGTTCAGCAAAATGTGATTCAGTTTTCCTTTTAAATAAATAATAAGAACTCAGTGGGGGGAAAAAAATTAGTGCCAAATTCCAAAGGTACTTCTCTTCCTAGAGCTTCAGTGTGTTTCTTGTGTGAAGTAATTTGATAACATGGGTATTTTATTATGTGTTTTGTATAAATCCCTAATATTTAAAGGAAAAAAGAGGTTAAAAAGTTTGTTAACTTGCTATCCTGTGGTCTTGTTG
Source organism: Thamnophis sirtalis (assembly GCF_051295495.1). Lineage (NCBI taxonomy): Eukaryota > Metazoa > Chordata > Lepidosauria > Squamata > Natricidae > Thamnophis > Thamnophis sirtalis. Next base: position 7,823,223 of record NW_028261389.1, read on the forward strand.
CCTGAAATTGTTGTTGTTTGTTATTTCTCTTGGATGTTTTTTGTAAAACATTGTATAAGTGCCCATGTTTCCCTTTTCTAACCATTCTGCGCATCAATGCTGTGAATGCAAACCTCACAATGTAATTTCCTCATAATGTATGGAAACCTCTAAGGTGAGAAAGTTTTGAACTTTTAACCCTTTCCACCCAGAGCTGTCTTGAGAGTTAATACTTTTATACATTCACCATTTTGCTCTTTATTTTTATATACACATTACACACACACACACACATGCATATTTGTGCATGTATATTCATACACAAATGTGCACATACACACACACACATGCACGCACATACACATATACACCTAATTTTTTGTGCTTTATTTAATACATGATTGAAATCAGAAAAATGCATAGAGCAGATCTGAAGGACGAAAAAAAATATTTTACTGCTGTCTAAAGTTCTTCTGTATCTATAACTAAAAAAAAAAGATATTTAGAAATTGTAGAGCTCCTTTGTTTTGTTTTGTTTTTTAAAATCTTTTCTTAAAAAGAGCTTTTAATATGCTGCTGGTATATGATATTCTGTATTTAAAAAGTAAAAATAATTCTTTAATTATGTATTGTGTAACCACTCCTAGATAGGAGAATTGAACCCACAATTTGAAATCATAAAAAAAAAATATTTTTATAATAAAATTAAATGAATTTTTGATTAAATCCAGCGCACTAGAACTTCCTGGATGAAACGTTCTTGTGCACTGCAGTTAAACTCCTTTTTATGGATGAGGTTTACACACATCTAAATGCTCTGATGTGCTAGCTGCCATATTTGTACTATGTTGGTCCAGATGCAATAGATACAAAGTAGATATAGCGGTATCTTTTGTTAGCAGAATTCATTCCTGTTAGTTGATGAACATGCAGGCTTCTGACTTGGAGCAAATCCTCAAAAAGGCAGAAGCAAAATGATGGCTCTGTAGTTCCTCAGCCTGAGAACAAATTGCAATAGGCCAAAATCTGTTTTTGTGAACGCGGGTCTTTAGAGCTTCTGGAGGGATGGAAGCTATTGATGCTCTGAGAAGCAATTGCACGCATGGTGGTTTTACATGTCCTCCTCTGGTGTGAGATTGGCCCTGCTGCCCGTGACATTATGGGGCTGACTAGACTAGCTGGACTCTCATTCCAAAGAAGAACATAAAGATTGTTTTCCATCAGTTCCTCTGAAGCTGTGGCACAAATGGCTGACCCGCTTGCAGGCCCCTCCATCTTGTCCTGTCTCCCAATCTGGAGATTTTCCACACATTTTCCAACCCTTCAATCAAAGCATCAGGGGACCTTGCCAGCATTTCCTTCTCTTCCCAAGCCCTCTCCTCACAGCAGCTTTGCTGCTTCCCTTAGTAAAACCCGGTTGTTCTTTTCAAAGCTTTCCTTTTCTTAACACCATGGAATCTTAGTAAGGCACAATCCAGGAAGAAGGCAAAATGGTGTCTTGTTGCTGTTTTTAGCATTTTTCCATTGAGCATTGCTTGTCACCATCTAGCCCCATCTCAACCATGTGCACTGCACAGGTCAGAAACCCAGAGTCTCCGAGATGTTGTCTCAACCCAACACAGTGTACTCTTTAAAGCAGAACCCACATGAAGTGAGTTGCAGGTATCAACCCATACTCCTGATTTGCTTCTCCACCTCTACCCTTCCCATCCCACGTGCGCCCCTTTTCTTCTTTGTTTCATTCAGTACGCGGAACTGGCCAAAGTCATGCTCTTTGACTGTTTGTGAGGACAATTTGCTTTCTCTGAGCAGTTTGGAGACATGGTTCTGAACATCGGAGGCATTCTTAAATGCAATGGGGAGCATTGCTAAATCAGAGCTTCCTGTATTTCAGAACAGACTTTTTAAAAAAATTCAGCAAACCCATTGTGTTTGCTGCACTTGTATTGTAAGGAGACACAGACGCAGGCTTTGCATTGGGAGATTTTTACCATAGCTAGTTGGAATGTCTTGGCCTGGGGGCATAAGTATTCAGAAATTCACACCTGCCATTCATAATCTATGTAGTTACACTACGGCAGTCGTACTGACAGAAGAGGAAGTCAAATAAGGGAGGCAATTTAGGATGCGATTGTTATTTTCTTTTTTTCTGAAGTGGGTAACAAAAGCGAAGTCCCATCCTTACAATACAAAGGTTATTTTATTTACCAGAGGTGTCCAGAAATTATGGTCACCAGAATAAAAATGCTGGCTACAACAGTGCACATTAAAAAAAAAAACTAGATGGAGCTTCGCTTGTCACAACCATCTTGATTTTTGTGACCGTGCCTGAGGACACATCTGGTATTGTCCTACGGCATCGTCCTTTGTGTGAATACCATTCATTCCTTCCACAAGCATCATGAAGCTGAGCTAATAGCACCCATACATCCACTCTTGAAGGCGCTGCAGTTCACAAAAGTCTCTGACATTGTAAATATGGCCATCTTTAAGAGGCCACAGGACTTCACCATTTTCACTCAGTGAAAAACAAGAAATGGAAAAGCTACAGGGGATTAAATTTAATTTTGCTACATAACGCAGTTATAGAGTTGGTATGTTTATTGCCCCTGCTGGGTTCTGTTCACTTCACAGCCATAGTGGCTCTGCATAACTCAGAAATCTGCATGTTCCATCAGTAGAAAATTATGAAACCTAAAGGTAGTTGCTTAGCTATTTTGTATCTCTTATTATCTGTTGTAAACAATACGTGGGCACGATCCTGCAAGCATGTACCGTACTACTTACTATCTGTTCACATCAAAGAGAAAGTTCTGCAAATCCTTAGATTTTGCAGAATAATAACCAAGGAACTAAGGAATGATAACACTTCATTGCCTTGTTTCTTTGAAGTTAGATTGAACAGAATAGCACTCCTATTCATCAACTAGATTTTGGTATTCTATAGTGGCAAATATAAACCTCTTTCCAAGCCAAGATTATTTCAGCAGCTTTTCATGCTACTGATTTTTTAAAAGTGCCAAAATCATTTCCTATTGTCTAATCCTTTCCACTCTCATTTAAAACATATCCCATTTTTCCTCTTTCCCCCCAATTCCCCATATAAATTATTTTCAAGATAGCAGGTGATAATCTACCAGTTTGCTTTTACATTCTTTCTAAAAGGGGATGAGGAAGCATGTTTATTTTTAGAGAAGCCGTAGATGGCAAGCACTAGAATCCAAATAATGCAGAGAGAGAGAGAGAGAGAAGAAAGCAAGAAAAAGACTTTTAATACAGAGACATTCTCAGTTAATAGATAAGTGCTCCATGATTGTCTCATGTTTCTTCTTCTGGGGCTTTGCTGAATCCTTGAGGGATAACTTTGCACTTGTTACACCATTTTTCTTGCTCAATTGTTAACATAAATGTAGTAGGAGATCACGAAACATTTTTTCCAGGACGTTATTATAGTTCAGCATCTAACATTTCCCAAATAAATATACTGTTTGGAAAAGAAAATCAGATCCCACGTAAGAAAACTCATACCCCTTCCATGTCAACTGGGGATTGTTTCAAAACCCCACACCAACCCTGTTAAAATGGCAACGACAAGTGTGTAATTAACAGCACTTGGATGGCCAACACAATGATGAATGCTTTGTCCTGCTGGTGCTAAACTCCATAACTTCTGTCTTATGAATTTGCACCTATCCAAGTGGGAAGCTTTCTTCTCTCTCTCTCTCTCTCTCTTTCTCTCTCTCTCTCTCTCTCTCTCTCTCTCCCTCTCCCTCCCTCTCCCTCCCTCCCTCTCACTCTCACTCTCTCTCTCACTCTCACTCTCTCTCTCCCTCTCACTCACTCTCTCTGCTTGCCAGCCCCATTCCTCATTATTTCCCAGGCATTGTTCATTTTGCAGCCCCAAGGGAACTCTTGATTTTCAAAGAGAGGTTTAATTTGCAATATTGGGCCATTTCCTAGGGACAAAGTACTGGGAGGAAAAGAAGGAACAGGCATCAACAGGAAAGAAAAGCTGTCACTTTCTCAACAATTTCTATCCTGAATTAAGATACACCCACCGCTGCTTGTATTTGCAGCATAAAAGATTGCAAGGGGGAAAAAAACCAGCTAGCAAAATTATAGCTTCACACCAAGGCCTTATGCACTGCACTTGTACACAAGTTCTTCATATATAAAAGATGAAACGTTGAAGGGAAACTGTGAGAGTGCAAAGGGCTTTTATTCATAGAGGAAGAAAAAAGAAAATAATAATAATAAAAAGTAACCAGGAATGGTTGCATTTCAAAATTTTAACTCCGAAAGCACAAAACCGTAGTTTCCCAACCAAATTAGTCATGCGAAATGGCCGTATTCAAAGGTGTAACAAGTTCATCTTTCTTTCACCATAGGGGTTATTTCTCAGCTTGTGCTACTCTTTGGCTCATGTTGCTGTTTCTGTTTCTATTAACTTAAGTGCTAATTAACAAAAAAAAAATTAAGTAATTTCATTGTTTTTTCTGAATAATGTCATATCCTGTGTACCAGGTTTTGGGGAGGGGGGGTGGAGGACGTTGTGCTGTGAGAAATTGTTGTTTGTCAACTAATGACAACTTTTTTAAGTTGAGAGAATCAAAAACTCAGGAAATGAACCATTCCTACCACAGATGTGGCATTCATGCTCAGGGAATTCTTCGGGCTGGGCAGATCTCAGTGTTGCTCATGGAAATTATTCTTCACCCCTTACGAATTAAAAGAGGAGGGTCTTCCTGGGACAACCAAGCCCTTCAATACCTTGACCAGTTCTGCATTCCTATGGCAGAAGGTAAAAGCAGATTTTTCTTTCAACCCTCTATGAATTCTCAGTGTATGGGAGCTGAGCCTGTGGTACCAATGGATTATAACCTAGGTTTTTGCTTCTTTCTATTTTTATTTTGTCTAAGAAAAGCCAAAGTTACTGCAATGTAGTGAGAAACTGTAAGACCATTTTGAGTATTGTTTCTGTTTTGTCGATGCATTTGGATTTTGCTGTTTGATGGAATTTGAGCCAAAAGCAAAATGGAAAACGAAATGAGGAAAATAAAACAAACCAACCAAGTAACCAACCACAGGCTTTCCTGCTTATAAAACTTGATTGTACGCACGCATTTTGTACCAGTGGAACTTTTTTATACTGGAGATTTAAACAAAAATGGGTGGGGGGGAAATATGGTGGCTTAACTCTTGTGAGCCCCCTGATCATAACTGTTTTTCAAGTTTGATTTCCAGTCGATTGAAAGAAAGTTGGCTTAGTTTAGAAAATTTAAAACAAACTTTGGCTTGGTTTTATCCTTTCCATTTGCTTATATTTAGTGTTTAGGATTTTGTGTTTTAAAACAAGCTGTAAGTTTCACTTTTTATTCTGTATTGTGCAGTTTCACAATATAACAAATTAGAATTTAGGAGTACACAGTCACTTTAAGTGGATATATATGTATTAGGGTTTTGGTTTTGTTTTTATTTTTATTTTTAAAAAGTAGGGTTTGCTTTTTTGCTGTTTAGATCAAAAGGTTTTCCTGGTTCTTCTGTCTTCATTGTGAACATAACTGTGTAGTTGAAACAGTCAAACTTATTTTTGTAACGTATGTTATTGTGTGATGCAGTTTTTTGCTTCTGTCTCCAATATTAAACCATTTTCCTAATACTTGTCTCACTTTCTCTCTCTGTGTTGTACTGTTGGTAGTCATTCCGTGTTGGTAATACATTTGCACACCTCACTGTTGCACGTCCCTGTTGATTTTTTTTTTCTATTCGTTGTGTACAAAAGATACAGTCGATTCCACTAAGTGAACCTCTGATTGGAGAATGAATGCAGATTTGCTGTATTTAGCCCCATCTTCTTTGCCTCCTTTACCCCCAGTTGCCTTTGATTGTAATTATTAGGGTGAAGTCACACTGAAGATGCCTCTAAAAAGATGTGTTTGTGTGTTTGTGTGTGTGTGAGAGAGAGAGAAAATCTACATACACAGAGAGAATCAAAGTCACCAAGTTTTCTCTAGTGACTAAAAAGGGATCCTCTGTAGGATCACATTAAGTTTACTATTAAAATATTTTCTTCACTGGAGAAGAAAAACTTGTTTACGTTGCAGAATTATTCAGCAAAGCTTTGGTATTATACCTAGTTAGTTTGCCAGTTTTCAGAAGTGTAAAATTTTTAAATACAGGTAGAAGACCCTAAGTTAAAATCTACCAGGCTTATTATAGACAGCTTTAATTTTTTTTGTTGAGAGTTCAAGGAGAACATTGAATTTATTAAAACTACCCAAAATTAAAAATAAGTAATCAGGAAAGGTGCTGAACTGGGCTATTTTGAATTTAGCATGCAAGGTAGTTCTTTTTCAGAGCGGGTAATTCAACCACATGGATCTCCTAGGAGAGTGGCAAATACTTCATTCTTAAATTCCCCTTAAGAACAGGTGATGCTCTTTTTAAAAGATATATATATATATATATATATATATATATATATATATATATATATATATATATATATATATATATATATATATATATATATATATATATATATATATATATATATATATATATCCCCCTAATGATGCCATTTTGATTTTTCCCAGTGCAACGCTCTTATAGAAAACCAACTACTGACCGTAACGGGCTTTCCGTAATTTCTCTTCGTTTGATTCATCAGACACTCAAATCTAATCAGGTAGGAAAGGGAACTTTCTAGAAAGAGGAACTTCTCCCCCTGCATGGGACTCAAGCCATAAAATTATCCTCTTCCCCAAACTCAGGAATTGAAGACCACTTAAAAGTGCTCTTACGCGATTTTCCTTGTGATGTCTATTATGTCCCCTATTTAGTATTTTGGTTTTGACGTGGTTGAGTGGGCTGTACTCAATCTCGTGCTTCCTCCAGCTCAGTTTGAGGGAAGCGCATATAACTTAGTTTGCCTAGAGCCCGGTTTACACGTATCGGGGCTTGTAGATTTCAGAAGCACATTCGCAACTGCCTGCAATGTGGCTTCCATGGTGCCTGCCTCCTAAAATCCCCACCTCGGTTTCTGTTTTCCGATTACCTCGACAGTTTAGCTGCACACTAGACCAGTGTTTCTCAACCTTGGCAACTTGAAGATGTCTGGACTTCAACTCCCAGAATTCCCCAGCCAGCATTCGCTGGCTGGGGAATTCTGGGAGTTGAAGTCCAGACATCTTCAAGTTGCCAAGGTTGAGAAACACTGCACTAGACCATAGCTGATGAGGTAGCAGGGTGCCTGTGATGTCACAAATAAATAAAAAACTCTCTTAAAACCATTGGAAAGATGGTGCCATCTTCCCGGGAGATAACAGGAGCCTTAATTGTGACACATGATGACAATCACTTATTTCAATGTAAAAAAATGCAAGCTTTAAACAAAAAATGGAAGCAAAGCTTATCTGCGTACACATTTTCAACCGATTAATTGTAGGACCACTTTTTTTTTTTTAAAGAATGACTGGAACCAATGTGGTTTCAGCGGAAGCCCTTCTCCCCAAGGGGAATCTGGGTGCAATTCCCATTTCAGTGGCTCAGTTCCCCTGGTCATGCCATTCACTTCTTCCAGAAGTGGTTGTGAAATATACCTCTCTGTCAACCTGTTTAGCCTAGCATTCAAAGTTATTCAAACCAGGGTGTGGGTTTTTTTTTTTTTTTTTTGTACATTCAGTAATGTACATTCAGCAGAAAATGGCAAGTAAGAATTCTCAGCAAAGTTAGGACTCTCTTCTTTCTTTCAAATACATAGAAACTTCATTGGCTGCCAAATAGCATTTAAGTCTACATAGTTAAGCCATAACTGTATACTCCATCCCTGTCATTCCAGGGTAAAAGATTGTGTAAAAATAATAACAATAAAAAAAGAAATAGATTATCTCTGAGGTAGTGAGATAAATCAGAGCTGAAAAACCATAGACATGAAAAGCAGACAGGCTAAAAAAAAATCAAACATCCCTGGATGAGGAAAAATTGCAAAGTTGCAATTGCAAGCCAGCTTCCGTAATTGACGTCTTCCAATAGCTCTGAAACTACATCCCCCATGTGTCTCAGCGAGGGATTTGGAAATTCTGTGGGATATTGTTCCACCGTATATGAAGAGCATCTGGTTAGGCAAGAGGGCTTCGTTGGGTCACAGCTCTTCTATACTGCCTACCTGTGATCCAACAACCTGAATGCAACACAGCCTCTGTGTGTTGATGGCTTTTCTGTTGGTTGACAATCTTGTTCTCCAGACCTAGACAACCAATTTTCCTGAGTCCTGTTTAAGTCAGAGGCTGGCCTTCAAATTAGGCTAGGCCTAGCCTCAAAGTAGAGGTTAGAAGGACATATAATATTAGCAACCGTTTGCACCTAAATATACATGCCAGTACAAGAGAAACGCCACCAGTTTGATCCTGCAGATGACTGGAGGTGGGCCTGCCCCTAGGTGGAAGGTCAGCCAGGGGGGGAAAAAACTATCTGTGAAATGATTCGGAGAAAACCGGAAAATCTGAACCATCCCTACGCATCAGTTGCCTCAGCCATTCGTTTTTGGATTGCAAAATTTGAGGCCATATGGAGTTGGTAAACTGCTGAGAGCCTTCTCTCAGTTGTATCTATAAGCCACACTTGTGTCAGAGGTGGGTTCCTTACCTATTCGTCCGGTTCAGGTGGACACGTGACTGTACCGGTTCTCTCCTCGGCAGCGCCATCTTGATTTTCGGTTCTGCACATGTGCAGAACAATTTTCATTGAAACAAAATGTAATTGTTATTCATTTTTGTAACGTTGTGCGCATGCGCAGATCGTTTTAAGTGGAAATGAGCATGCACATGCATTTTCGGGCGCCGAACCGGTCGTAATGGTAGCCAGAACCCACCCCCTGCACTTGGTGTGTCTCCGTAGCCTCTTTTGGAGCTGGTCATCTCCTTTTCTTGCTACTGGACCTTGTGGCCCCAGAGACCGAGAGAATCCTTCCCATTGAGGAACCATCTTGAGATGATACTTTTTTGTACCTTGAATTAGGAGCCCGTCTACTCATATCAGCGTGTAGGCACCTATCTATCCATACCTTCAAAATATCAGGTGTTCGTTTTCCAGTACGGTTTCTGTACGGCAGGAAAACAAGAAATGCTCTGCTCTCCTAAAATTTCCTCTTGAGAACTGGATAGTTCAGTTCCTCCCCACAACATCCTTACTTCTCATTAAGAATCCAGCCGTTAAATTCATAGTAATGGTACTAGAGGCTCATGGTAGACAACGGTGTATTTTCAGCAGTGCTTTCAATCTGGTTAGATGTCCTACAAGGCTGCAGCCCACATGTGGGGGTCAAGATGGCGGCTGCCACTGTGTGATCAAAGCCCCCACTCCTCCTTTTGGCAGCTCATGTTTAAAAAAAAGAAAGAAAGGAAAAGAAAGAAAAGAAGGAAAAAAAACAGGCAGCGCTTCAAAAGTTCAGTCAGGCCCACCGTTTTCTCTCTAGTCCTACCCTCGCTCCCTGGTGCAATGGGAAGCCCACCCATTGTGAGAATTGACAAGGACCCAAAGCCATGGTGTTTCTAGACCCCCCTCCCCTCCCCGAAATTATGTGTATCTGTACTAGAGCAATTATTGCCTTTTAAAGGAAAAAGAAAAATCCCAATCTGGCTGCCTCCAGGCATTAGGCGATCCAAGCAAAAAAGGTGTACTGTGTTTCATTCCTGATAAGTGAATAAAAGCATTGTGATCAAACAATCAGGTTATTCACTTATCAGGAATCGACTGTACTACTGGTTCGTTTTGTTCTTCATCTCCTGTTGTAATTTCACTACTTTGCTGTGTCCTGTTTGTTTCTCCTCCTCTCTTCCTTTTCCTCTTCTTCCTCTTCTTCCTTTTCTTTCTCCCCCCCCCCCACTCCTCCTCCTCTTCCCCTTCTCCATTTCTCTGGCCCCCCTTTCTTCTCCTCTTTTTCTCTATCCTCTCTTTTTCTCAGATGCTCTAGCACAATCACTGGAAAGTCTCCCATCTTTTGATCATGAAACATGCTCTAAAAGTGGGGAACGACCATGTTAACAAAAATCTATGCACTTGCTATCAGGAACTAAAATATCGGGTGTGTGTTATTATCTGCTAAGTACGTGATTTCTTAAATAAAGCTAGTGAAAGGATTTTGTTTGTTTGTAAAAATAAAATAAAACTTTTATGATGGGTTAAAAGAGTTTTTAGGGGTTGTGCTTTATTTTTGTTAAAACCGAAAAAAGGGGATGCAAAAGATCTTTAAAAGTTCTGCCATGCCAAATATTTGTTGGTTTGTTTATTTGGTTATTTTATTTTTTTCAAATTTCCTTTGTTTATGTGTTTATTTGTGTATTTATTTATTTATTTTGACTATTTATTTTTCTACGGTACATTTAATCTATCCATGGAACTGGGGATGACAGGCCTTTACGAGAGTGGGGGAGTAGGGCACATTTCTGGAGGGCACAAGCAACAATTTCTTGAAAGCCAAGATTGTTTAATTAAAAACCTGTTCCTTTTACAATGTAAAGGCTATATTAAGTAGAAAGATTATTTTTCTTACTAAATATGAAGCCATTTTTGGACACCAGAGAACAGTTAAAAAGTGTCTGATGTTTGCCATATACAACAATAAACTTATTATGTGTCTGAATTGTTGTCCGTGTATTAATGGAGATTACATGCTGGGAATTCTTACCTTCTGGTGTGGATTCTGTGCAAATTGCAAATTGGAACCACACAGGTGTTGAGTGGGCCCATACCTCCCGAAAAATAAAAACCCAGAAATAATCAGTAATGATAGCTGTCTTTTTCCCATTTTCTCTATTTCCCCCCCCCCCCTAACCTTCCTCTCGAAGCAGCAATTTGGGGTCGTTGTTGTTGAAGTCTGCCAAATGAACCATGGGGGGGGAAATGACACCCCAAAGCTTTTAAGGACATACGATGAGAGAGGAAGAGACATCTCTTTCAAACCTCAAGCGTTAATGAACAGGTTCACGTGTAAGCTACTTTTAATACATACAAAGAGATGGTGTAGGCCAGTGTTTCTCAACCTTGGCAACTTGAAGATGTCTGGACTTCAAGTCCCAGAATTCCCCAGCCAGCGAATGCTGGCTGGGGAATTCTGGGACTTGAAGTCCAGACATCTTCAAGTTGCCAAGGTTGAGAAACACTGGTGTAGGCATTCAGGCAAAGCCCAACACACTCCCAATGTTAGCATTGGCAAGGAACACATTACCTTTCTTTGGAATAAAACACTTAACATAAATCACTTGTTTCCCCACCGTGACTTCCCCTCGCTTATAATTTTCTGGTATATTATTAGTAATTTATGAATTATGGAATGTCACATACTGCTTTGAATGACTACACATCACTTATTCAGCTTTAAGCAAGAATAAATATCAGGGACCACGTTCAACGCAGTGTATCAATTGCCACGTGAAATGAGGTGCTACAACAGGTTGAGCCAAAGCAGATTCTCTTCTACTTTAAGTGTCTCGTGGGGTGTGAACTTTATATGGTTGTTTTTTTAAAAAAAACATTTATTGCACAGGGTTCAAATCGAGTTATAGTCCAGGAATGGCTCCCATTAAATTAAATTTTGTGCCGGATTTACTTCTAAGGAACAAAGTTATACCAGAAGAAAAGAATATTTGTAGCTTGGAACTGAACTGTGAGTCCTTGGTGCCCTCTGAGCTTGCAGACGTTTCATTACTCAACTAGGCTACATCATCAGTGTTAAAGGGAGTGAGGTTTTGCTCTCTGTTTATATATAAGTAGCTTTCCATGTCATTATGAGTGGGGAAGAAGAAGAATGTTGTTTCCAAGTTCCAACACTGACAGGACAAGCGACTTGTATAGAAACACGGAGAAAACCTCACTCCCTCCGGTCACTGATGATGTTACCTAGTTGGGTTACTGCAAGACGTGAGGTTTCAAAACATCCAAAATGTATGCTCACTAGTTCAACAGAGAACTCTGATGTACAAAGAAGGTTTATTGAATTGCGTTTGCAAAGGCAGGACCTCCACATCCCTTCCCAAGTTGGATTGAGATCGTGGCGCTCGCTCTTCAAGTTTCACACAAGGCATTTCTACATTTCCACAATATACGTGTTCCATACAATATACGTCACGCCTAAGATCCCTTACATTCTGTGTTCATGACCAACATGATTACCCCTGCCTAGTTAAAAACAGGATCTACCTTATCTTGTCTTTTGCAATTTATCCGGAGTGTGGGGCTTACTTCCTTCAACATTCAGATGGTGACTAGTTAATTATTAGTTGTTTTTATTTGGCCTTGCTACTGAGGCTTACAGTAAGAGTCATTGGTTTAAAATATTTTATAATTCTTCTGATGCATTTTATAGAAGAGTCACTTTCCATCCGTTCTCACAAAGACAACAACCAAGCTCAGAAAGCACCAAGGTTATTTACAATTATTTACAGTAATAGCAATAGCAATAGCAGTTCGACTTATATACCGCTTCATAGGGCTTTCAGCCCTCTCTAAGCGGTTTACAGAGTCAGCATATCGCCCCCACAGTCTGGGTCCAGTATGTTAGCCTAGAGTTGGATGGAGTCTCTCTGATCAGGTGAATAACTTTCTTTACATTATGTCAGATGACCCAGCTAAATGGAGTTGAAGAAAACACCTTCTGCCTTAATGTGCAAAAATGACAGGCGGAATTAATTTTCAGGCGGTGAAAAGCCAACTAATCAAAATTATAGCAGTCTCCCACTATCTCAGGGGTTACCACAAAGAAGAGGGGGGTCAAGCTATTCTCCAAGGCACCTGCAGGCAGGACAAGAAGGAATTGGGTGGACATTAATCAAGGAGAGAAGCAACCTAGAACTGAGGAGGAATTCCCTGACAGTGAGAACAATTAATCAGTGGAACAGAAGTTGCCTCCAGAAGTTGTGAATGCCCCAACACTGGAGGTTTTTAAGAAGAGATTGAACAACTGTTTGAAATGTTTAGGGATTTGGATTAGAAAACCTTCAAAGTCCCTTCCAATTCTGCTCTTCTGTTCTACCCTCTAGTCTCCTCATTGGGTTTTGACATCAAGTCCAACTTTAGTTCCAATCTCCTCCCAATACCAATAAAAAGGTTATAACGGCTGAGTCTCCTTCCAGCACTTAGTTTCAGCCTTCAAATCAACCAAGGGACTCTTATGCATCCTAAATTCTGCTGCTGCTAATCTCACCACACCACCAGTGGTGAGACTCAAATAATTTAACAACCAGTTCTCTGCCTTAATGACCGGCTGGGTGGGCGTGGATGTGGTGGGCGTGGCCAGGGGGTGTGACAAGCAGCATTCAACCTCCTGCACCCTCCTGGGACCAAAAATGGGCCACCGGGGGGGGGGCATGCTACACCACCACCACCATCACCGCACCTCATTTTGGGCCTAGTAGGCCTCTCTGCAGCCTCCTGAGAGTAAAAGCAGGCTGCGGGGGGGGGGGGGGGAAACGACGTGCCACAACACACACACGCGCACACACACACACACAGCAGTGGTGGGTTTCCATTTTTTTACTACCAGTTTCCTTGTGCACGCTCCACGCACATGCAACACTTCTGTGCATGCACAGAAGCATCCGGGCAGGTGGGCGGAGCCTTCCGCTGCCACCACTACCAGTTCGACCAATTCAGGCCGAACCGGCAGAAACCTATTTCTGACCCGCACTCTATTTTGGGCTTAGTAGTCCTCCTTGAAGCCTCCTGGGAGCAAAAACGAACCGGCTGAATCCCACTACTGCACCAGATGCCTCCAGAAGACATGGGAACCAGACTTCACTTTGTTCTACCCTCACCTCCACTCCCCAACCATAAAGAATTTCCCATCAATCAAGAAAACCATCAATCATTGAGCCCAGCGGTCCTCAGTAGTGAGATGGCGGGCATCTAGATTTGATAAACAAACTAAAAATAAATAAATTTACAGTCCAGGATAACCTTATGAAATTCTCTACAAGAACTATTCTGAAAGGCCTGGGAACATAAAAAAGAGGAATATATATATAATATGCTGGTCTTGTTGTATTCGGGTCTTTTCCCGTGTAACATTGAGATTGTCTTGGCAAAGTTTTGGTGAGGTCTCACTCGCAACACCAGCCTGAGGATGGCAAGTGAGACCTCCCTGAAACGTTGCCAGGACAATCTCAATCTTACACGGGAAAACCTGAATACAACAAGACCAGCGTACCTACACCCATGAAAATCTACGAAGATAGATAGATAGATAGATAGATAGATAGATAGATAGATAGATAGATAGATAGATAGATAGATAGATGATAGGTAGGTAGGTAGGTAGGTAGGTAGGTAGGTAGGTAGGTAGGTAGGTAGATAGATAGATAGATAGATAGATAGATAGATAGATAGATAGATAGATGATAGATAGATATAGAGATAGATATAGAGATAGATAGATAGATGATAGATAGATAGGTAGATAGATAGATAGATAGATAGATAGATAGATAGATAGATAGATAGATATAGAGATAGGTAGGTAGGTAGGTAGATGATAGATGATAGATAGGTAGATAGATTATACATATACATACATACATACATACATACATACATACATACATACATATAAAATTAGATAGATAGATAGATAGAGAGAGAGAGAGAGAGAGAGAGAGAGAGAGAGAGAGAGAGAGAGAGAGAGATGTTATATTTGTGCTGACAAATATAACAAAGGCAACAGTAAAAATATTGGGTTTCTGTCGTGATGGACTCTTGTGACGATATATATAGTGTCACAACCCCTGGTATGCCCCAATTATGGGAGGAAGTTTACTGCTTCCATTCTCTGTCAATCGGCTCGTCACAAGAGTCCATCACGATATACACACATACATACATACATACATACATACATACATACATACATACATACATATACATTTACATTTACATATACATATACATATACATATACATACAATAATAACATATATTAAAAAAAATTAAACCCGTAATCTCATTATAATAAAGAAAAGATAGCCGCAATAGTTACTCCTGTAGCTGTAAATGCAATTAACATACAGGAAACTCTAAGCAAAGATGAACCAAGGTAACGAGTTAAATGAAAATAAATCATTTTAATTTATTTGGGTGAGAAGATAAAAAAACTAAGCGGATCAGCTTTTGAAAATAATGATTTTGAGCAAGCCGTTACAAGGGTCATCTAGTTTCTCGGATGATAATATTTCTGATCATAAATCATAAGCATTGGAGCATCTGCCACAGCACTTTTAAACACAATTATCACTATATTTTAGCATTGTGAGTAAAGCCACAGAGGGGAAGGAATTCACCCCCAAGACATAGGCTCCATATCTTAGCTTATTGATTTGACGTGTATCATTTGTCTTGCATTTAAATATGCTCTAGTTCAACTGTGTCAAACTCATGGCCCAGGGGCCAGATCCGGCCCGCAGGGTGCCTAGATCTGGCCCCAGGGCCACCATGGAATCAGTGAAGGAGTGGCCTGCGGTGCCTCTGCCAGTAAAAATGGGGCTCGGGAGGGCTGCAGCTCCATTTTTGCTGGCAGAGGGTTGCAGGAGGCCGTCATAGCCAAAAATGGATCCCGGGAACTCATTTTCACTGGCAGAGCACTCAGGCCGCCACAGGTGCCCCCCAACACAAGTGATGTCATTCTTGCCACGCCCCCCCCCCGAGGGCAAACACAATCCTGATGCGGCCCTCAAGGAAATTGAGTTTTTGTCAAAGTTTGTTGCAGAAATCAAATCCAGAAAGCACACACAGTGGTGATGAAATTCATATATTTTTTTTACTAATGGCTCTGTGGGAGGAAATTGCAAAATTTCCATTCCCTCCCCACTCCAGGAGAAGGATACTGTGAAGTACCCATGGTTTGCTCATGAGGCCAATGTTGAGAAAAGACACGGACACGAGCTTTCTCGGGATGAGGCGACCCAGATTGGACGCTAGGAGCCCCTTTTACTGAGATAGGACAAAGGCAGGAGGAGCAATCAGCATGTGATTTAAGACCGCCTGTCAAACTACAATTGCTAATCTACTGCTCAGGGAAGTTCTGTCTATATATGGTCAAATCCTGGGCGTCGTTGGGTAAGGCACATCTAGAACGAACTATCAGGATGTTATGGTATGAACTATCAGGATGTGATGTTATGAACTATCAGGATGTTATGGGGTTTGTTTTTTCCTGTGTGGTTCAGCGTGGCTGCGCATGCCCTGTTATGCACTGGGCCATGGGTGACCGCCACACCTACACAAGGAGTTATATGACAACAGGATACTGCAAAATCTCCATTTCCTCCTGATCAGCTGGGACTCGGGAGGCAGAGAATACATGGGGCTGGGACCAGCCAGAGGTGGTATTTGCTGGTTCTCCAAACTACTTAAAAATTTCTCTACTGCTTCTCCAGAACCTGCTGGATTTCACCCCTGACACACAAGTCACTGATTCAGCAGGATTCATTAACTTCTCTTTACATACAATATAACACATAAGTTATACACTAGCAACAGGCAGAGGAGAGAACAGGTTTCAGTTTCAGTTCAGAGAGCAGAGCAGACCAGTTTAGTTTCATTTTAGAGCTGAGCACAGAGCGAAACCACGCCCAGACTCCTTGCTTAAGTTTCTGTTTCCAAACAGCCCTCATTAGCGGATTTAGTTGCTATGCCTATTCATTGGCTGGCTTTGTTAGCAGGTCTTTGCCAGTTCATGAATATTCTGACAAGTTTTGACACCCCGGCTCTAGTTAGAAGAGAAAAATAACCCTGAATGGTTATTTAAGGACAGGACCTTTAGGACGTAATAGTATTAATCCACCACCGTTGGAAGAGTAAAAGACCCAAGGCTCACATATTGCGCAACCCCCCTGGAGCATCTCAAGCACCAAAACTCAGAACCCTACAAAAATCTACCCATTCACCCAGCCAATTGGTCAGCCATCCCAGAAACATGCTGCTGTCGCTACAGTTTCTGGCATCCAAGTTCTTTCCAATCAGCCAGCTTCCATTTTATTTCCAGAGTCTTTTTTTCCCGGCTTGGAAACGGGAACGGATTTTTCTTCCGACAGCACCTTTGGCTCAAGAGACTTGGCCTCAGCATCCCAATTTCCCTTTCCCACAGGTGGAAATCCAACATTTCCCAGCAGAGGAAAAGCCGAGGGAAGCAGGAGAGCGGGCGCTGTGAATTACGCCCCTTTCTACTACTTCTCCTAATCCCTGAAGCTCAGCCCAATTGCCCCATCCAGGACCTCTGGCCTTACACAAAGGCCCTTTGTTCTTTTGCAGCCCATAATGTGGCGGAAGCATAGCAACAGCGCAAGGGCTTCACATTGCAAAGACAATGCGCTTTTTTGTTTTTGTTTTACTCGCTCATTATCCGGGCATGGATTCCTGGAAGCAGGATGGAGAAGAGGTTGGGGGTTGGGCAGGAGCTCAGCGTCAAAATCTCGCAAGCTGGTAAAGAAAGAATAAGCTCAGGTATTAATTTGCTGAAGCATCCAGCTCGTTGGCACAGCCAAGTTCCTGCTACAGTTCAAGTTTCCTTAATTACGCCTCTTCAGGAACTGAATCTCACAATTATCCGTTCTCACCAACGAGGCAGCTGTAATTGCCTCCTATAGAAATGGGGCCTTGCAAAGAAAGGAAAGATGAATTCTCTCTCTCGTACACACACACGGGGGGGGGGAGGGAGAGAGGGAGAGGGAGGGAAGTAGAGGGAAGGGCAGAGAGGGAGGGAGGGCGGGAAGGAGAAAAAGGAAGAAAGAAAGAGGGAGGGAGGGGAGGGAGAGAGGGAAGGATAGAGAGAAAGAGGAAGGAGAGGGGGAGGGAGGGGATGGAGAGAGAGAAAGAGGGGGAGGAGGGGGAGGGAGAGAGGGAGAGAGAGAAAAAGAGAAAGAATGGGGATGGAGGGAGAGACAGAGAGGGGGAGGGAGGGAGGGAGGGAGAAAGAGGGAGAGGGGAGGGAGAGAGAGAAAGAAGGGGATGAGGGGGAGGGAGGGAGAGAAAAAGAGAAAGAGGGGGGATGGAGGGAGAGGCAGAGAGGGAGAGGCAGGGAGGGAGAGAGGGAGAAAGAGGGAGGAGGGGGAGGGAGAGGGAGAGAGAAAAAAAGAGGAGGGGTGGAGGGAGGGAGAGAAAAAGACACAGGGAGGGAGAGAGGGAGAAAGAGGGAGGAGGGGGAGGGAGGGAGAGAGAGAAAAAGAGAAAGAGGAGGGGTGGAGGGAGGGAGAGAAAAAGAGAAAGAGGAGGGGTGGAGGGAGGGAGAGAGAAAGAGGCAGGAAGGGAGAGAGGAAGCGAGAAAGAGAGAAAGGGGAGAGGGAGTGGAAGGGAGAGATAGAGAGAGGAGGAGGGAGAGAGGGAGGGAGAGAAAGAGGGGGAGGAGGGAGAGAGAGAGAGAAAGAGAGAGAAAGAGGCAGGGAGGGAGAGCGGGAGCAAGAAAGAGAGAAAGGGTAGAGGGAAAGGAAGGGAGGGAGGGATAGAGAAAGGAGGAGGGAGAGAGGGAGGGAGGGAGAGAAAGAGGGGGAGGAGGGAGAGAGAGAGAGAGAAAGAGAGAGAAAGAAAGGGGGAGGGAGAGATGCACTTAGAAGAAATACAGGATTATCATCCTCTTGTGATGCTTTGGGAAATAGCCCCTTTATCCAGCTGCCACCCCATAACTTGTAAGGTTCCCATTGAAGATCTGGATTCTAGGCTCTCCACAGATTTCTTTTGATCGGAGGCTCCCTTAACCCCCGTTGCTTACAATGTCCCAACATCTCGGGGGCTGCCCCAAAGAAGAGGGGGGCAGCTTATTCTCCAAAGCACCCAAAGGCAAAACAAGAAACAACAGATTGGAAACTCATCCAGGAGAGAATCAACCTGGAATTCAGGAGAGACTTCCTAAGAGTGAGGACAATGAACCAGGGGAACAGCTGGCCTCCAGAATCTGCAGCTGCTCCACCACTGGAGGTTTCCCGGAAGAGAGTGGACAGCCAAGTTGTCTGAAATGGTACAGCCTCTCCTGTTTGAGCAAGGGGTTGGACTAGAAGACCTCCAGTGGCCTTTCCGGCTCCATTCCGATCGGATTGTAGGTTGTCAACAGCCTTGTGCAAGCGGCGGAAAACTTTGGCTGGCCTCCCTTCTCCTTAATTGCTGTGTGACAAGCAGTTTCCCTTCTGCGGCCTTTATCTGAGGCTTCAGGATTCTCCCCAGGATTGTTGGTGGCAGGATTGAAATGACAGGACCTTAGAGGAAGCAGGGGTGGGCAACCAGCTCCTCCCTCCTTCAATCCGGCCAATTCTTCTCTGCAGAGGGATCTGGGTTGGGTTGTTATGATTATGGTTTTTTAAGCCCCGGCTTCGATGTTTCGCTGGCAGGCTGCATCCTTGGCTCTGCGAAGGGCAAGAAACAGCTTGTAGGCTTCATTTGGGAGCCCCCTCACGTCTGCCGGTCTTGTTGGAGAATTACCGCCATCCTGGCTCTTATCGAATTAACACATTGGTTGCTTGGAATCGTGGCCTCTATCCGTTGTGTTGCTAACTTGAAAAGTTGCGTCAAGAGCAAGTGCCGAAAACTTTTTTTTTTTTACTACTGATTCTGTGGGTGTGGCTTGGTGGGTGTGGCTTGGTGGGTGTGGCTTGGTGGAGGTCATGTGGGTGGGTGGGCGTGGCTACGTAGCCATGTAACTGGGGGGATCAAAAGACAGAAACTAACAACGTCCTGCTGGAGCAGGGTTGGACTAGATGACCTCTAGGTCCCTTCCAGCCCTGGATTATCCTCTGAAGCTGCGTTTAGTTCCAGGTTTGTAGTCCTTCCTCTCCTTTTTCCCTCCCTCCCTCTCTCCCTTTCTTTTTCTTTCTTTCTTTCTTTCTTTCTTTCTTTCTTCTTTCTTTCTTTCTTTCTTTCCTTCCTTCTTTCTTTCTTTCTTTCTTTTTCTTTCTTTTCTTGCTTCATTCTTTCTCAGCAACCCTCACCCCCCCATTTTTGGGTTCAGGGAACCCAGCAGGGAAGTCTGCTGGGAGCAAAAATGGACATTCCTTACCCCCGCGTTTCTGAAGAACCTGTAGTAAAAAAAAATGCTTTAAAAGTTTTTTTTTTAAGTTTCAAAGATCTGCTATGTGCAATGTGCGATCCTCAATTTTTCAAAACTTTTTTTAGTATTTTTTACTAACGGCTCGGGTGGCCCAGCCCGAACCGGTAGCATTTCACCCCTGGTCAACAGATGCTTTAATCTTACTCCTAACCTACAACAACTCTGGAAGAGAATTTTTGCAGCTCAGGGTTGAACTGAGCTTGGTGGTTTTCTTGCAGACATTTCGTTACCAAACTAGGTAACATCCTCAGCATTAGAAGGGAATGGAGTTTGCTATTCGTTTATATAGAAGTGGCTTGCCCAGCCAATTGTTGGCGGGAGAAAGAATATCATTTCCAAGAAGAAAATAACACACACACACACCCTCAAGAGTGACAGGGAAAGCGGGTTGTGTATAAACAAAGAGTAAACCCTACTCCAGGGAGGAACGGGTGCATGCACGGTGGAGGTGAGCTGGGCGATGTCTCGCATGCCGGCAGAGAAGGCTACACGTGCCACCTGTGCCATAGATTCGCCATCACAGTACACTTCCTTCAAGCACTGATGATATTGTCTAGTTGGGTAATGAAATGTCTTTAAGAAAACCACCAAGCTCAGAGAGTATTCAGGGCTTCACATAACTCTTAACCACAGGTTATCTGAATCACAAGGAATTTACGGAAACTGGAATTTGTAGCTTAACAGGCTACAAAAACCTTATTGTGGATTATACTGGATTTTTTAAAAAAAATTTACCTGATGCATTATGCAGTTAGAAATGCAAAGTCAAATAAAATCCAGTGATTTTCACGACGGCCTGCATTTTTAATGTGAAGTTGCCCAACCGCTGAAACACTCTAATACAGTGTTTCTCAACTTTGGCAACTTGAAGATGTCCGGACTTCAACTCCCAGAATTCCCCAGCCAGCATTCGCTGGCTGGGGAATTCTGGAAGTTGAAGTCCGGACATCTTCAAGTTGCCAAGGTTGAGAAACACTGCTCTAATATGTATCTGGCCAGATATTCCATCGACTCCGCTGACCTATTCCAAACTCACTGCTGTCAAAACTGATAAAGG
Organism: Thamnophis sirtalis; assembly: GCF_051295495.1. Lineage (NCBI taxonomy): Eukaryota > Metazoa > Chordata > Lepidosauria > Squamata > Natricidae > Thamnophis > Thamnophis sirtalis. Next base: position 7,844,339 of record NW_028261389.1, read on the forward strand.
CACATTGCATCATCTTTTGGGAAACATCACCAAACATCATCGGAAGAATTATGTTGAGATGTGATGATGATGATCTCGGAGGGAACCCAGGGCAGAGCAGTGGTGGGATTCCAATAATTTAACAACCGGTTCTCTGCCCTAATGATTTCTTCCCACAACCCGTTCACCAAACTGCTCAGAAAGTTAACAACCGGTTCTCCCGAACTGGTGCGAACTGGCTGAATCCCACCACTGGGGCAGAGTAAGAAACAGAGAAAGCCAGAGAGAAAAGGAATTCAGAAGGTATCGTGACGTTTTCTTTCTGAATAGGACCAAACGTCAAAAAGATTTCCTGCTGTTTTGTTTCTGGAAATTCTTGGAAATCCCTTGGATGATGATGAAGGTGGGCCTTCCGGTTTTCTTTTTGACATTTGATTCCTCTTGTCCCTTAGCTGAGAAATAGGTAAACCTTTTGGCTAGGAATCTATAATAGAGTAGAGCCTTTATTGTCATTATACATCATGTATACAACAAAATTGGTTTTCAGCCTCTCTGGTGCAATCCATAACAACAAATACAAACAACATAGATAGTCTAACGAATAATCCCTATACAAGTAATTAGGAAAAAGAAGAAAGAAAAAGAAAAACTAGTCATACGTTTCGGCGGGTGCGTGGAGTGATTGTGTAGAACAAGAAGCAATGGGTGGAAACTAATCAAGGAGAGAAGCAACTTAGAACTGAGGAGAAATTTCCTGACAGTTAGAACAATTAATCAGTGGAACAACTTGCCTCCAGAAGTTGTGAATGCTCCAACACTGGAAGTCTTTAAGAAGATGTTGGATAACCATTTGTCTGAAATGGTATAGGGTTTCCTGCCTAGGCAGGGGGTTGGACTAGAAGACCTCCAAGGTCCCTTTGAACTCTGCTATTGTATTGTGTTGTGGTTGTGTTTAACAGCCTGACAGCCCAAGGATAGAAACTATTTTTAAACCTATTTGTTCGGCTGGCTGTGCTTCCATGTCTTCTGCCCGATGGTAGAAGTGTGAAGAGATACTGACCAGGGTGTGAATCATCTCTGAGTATCTTCCTTACTCTGCTAAAGCAGCGAGACCTGGCGATGTCATCCAGTGGTATTAGAGGGCAACCAATGGTTTCTTGTGCCGAGTTGATCACTCTCTTTGCAAGTGTGTAAGTGCAAAACTTTTCAGGCACCCAACCGATAGTAATGCTGGCAGGAACCCACTCCTGGCATGTGCAAAGTAGCCAGACGAAGGAAACAGCTAAAGAACAGGGGTCGACTTGGGAGTAAGGGCTAGGTGGACGGTGAATGGCCCCTCCCAGAGGAAATAAAAGAGGAGCGAAAGGGGAGTGGAGTTTACAGGAGACCATTAATTCACTTAATTGGTTCATGACTCTCCTGGCCAAATTTTGCAGATATCAGCCTGGCAGCTCTCCAAGGCAGATAAGGTCTGTGACTGTAAATCCTCCCTTGAAAGTCTTTGCCGGATGTGAATGAGCAGAATTCACAGTCAATTAATAAAAGGCGGTTTTTGTCGGGACAAGGAGTTTGCTTCAGGCTCTCGGGAAGCCTCGCTCAGAACAATAACGACGTTAAAAACTCCTTTCCAACCACTAACCAGGAGAAGCCCATCCTCCGTGGACACAGGATAGAAACCCCCATTCCTTTACGGCCAGTCTTACAATCAACTTATTCAAATCGTGCCCTGAACCAGGGTATAATTGGCTTGGTGATTTGATTTTATAGACCAACTACTCTTTGCTTATTCTTTTTTTATTATTACACATAGCAGAGGAAAAATGAAACAAGTACATTTTTGATCCCAACACACAGGGAACAGAGAGATTCGATAAATTTATTGTTCCGGCCAGGACATTGCGAGCAGCCATAACAATTGCTCTTCCGTGCAATTATCAATGATGAATAGATGCTCAAACAAAAGGATAAAGGGAGACCTTTCCTTGGCCTGTTGTCCAACTCTGGGCTGTTAGTGTTTTGTTTTGTTTTAAGGAACTAAATAAATAAATAAATAAAATAAAAGCCGAATTGGAGCCCAGGGCATGTAGCAATCCCTATTTCGCTTGAGATATTTTTCGGCTGCTGTCCTTCGGTTGCTCTTAAATCTAGTTCTTTATTCTTGATTTTGACACTTGGGTAAAGCCGAGAGTTTCCGAAGTGGAACCTAGCCGGCCTTGTCATCACTGTTCGTTTCTCAAAGTCTGTTGGAGTTAATACAATTCATTTTCCCGTTGTGTTGCAATCAGCTCTGTGTTGCCACTTCAAACTCGGGACCCATTTAGCTCATTCTGAAGGGTTTCGGGTGTCAGCTCAGCCAAAGCACCTCCAGGGCCTCTCGGAAATTGACACGTCAAATTGTTAAGATTGAAAACAGTTTCCTTCTCTCTCCCTCTCCCTCATTCTTCCTCTCTCATTCTCTTTCTCATTCTCTCTCTGATTCTGTCTCTCATTCTTTATATCACTCACACATACTCTGTCATTCTCATTATTTCTTTTCTCTCATTCTTTCTTTCCGATTCTTTTTCTCCCTCTCATTCTTTATCTCTCACACTCTTATTCTGTCATTCTTTCTCTCTCTTTTCTCTCATTCTTTCTTTCTGACTCCTTCTCTCGCTCATTCTCGCTCATTCTTTGTATCACTCTCTCTCTCTCTCATTTCCTCTCTCTTTTCTCAGTCTCTCTCTTTCTAATTCTTTCTCTCATTCTCAGTCACTCACTTTCTTTCTCTCATTTTTTAGCTTTCTCTCTTTCTCATTCCATTTCTTTTCTCTCATTCTTTATATCACTCTCATTCTTTCTCATTCTCTCTTTTCTCTCAGTCTCTCTTTCTAATTCCTTCTCTCATTCTCGGTCAGATTTTTTCTCTCTTATTCTTCATCTCTCTCATTCTCTATTTCTTTTCTCTTATTCTCTCTCATTCTTTCCCATTCTCTCATTCCTTATATCACTCTTTCTCATTCTCTCTTTTCTATCAGTCTCTCTCTTTCTAATTCTTTTTCTCACTCTCTCTCTCTCATTCTTTATCTCTTTCTCATTCTCTATTTCTTTTCTCTCAGTCTCTCTCCTTCTCTCTAATTCTTTCTACAACAGATTCCAACAGAAGTGTTGGAAGAAACGTCCATCTGGGTTCAGTTCCAAGTGGGGGAAAAGACATTTGGAAACATGGAGGCTGTTTGGAAAGATGGTTTAATGGTGGACAGGATCACATGGTTTGGAACTCCTGGGTGAGATGCTGAGAGTCCCTGGTTTTATGCCCTCTCCTGGACTTTGGACTTCCTGGGGCACAGGAAGAGCATCCTGATTGGTCGCTGTCAGAGGTCATAGATAGCTTTGTAGGTTGTCTGTGTGCTAAGTTTGGTTGAAACTTAGTGGGAGGTGCAATGAAATGGCTCTGCCTGAAGTGGGTAGGTCTTTGTTATGTAGCATAGACTGGCTCATTTTAATGGCCCATTTTAATGGCCCATTGATGAAAGCAGGGGAGCAGAGAGCTGCTTTGTCTTTGAAAACATGTTTCTGCTTTTCTAATTCAGGGAAATATAATATTCTTCCTCTTTAATATTTCCTAAAATATTTCATTCTTCTAGGAGGGGGGGTGGGTGCTCACTTCCTTCAGAACCAAGTATTAAATAAGAGCGAACCAAATGTAAATCTTGGTTTCTCAAAAACCTAAAACTTCTTATTTTATAAAAGTGGAGGGGTGCCAAGATGGCTTAATGTACTCGACCGCCTTTGTGTGGGCTTAAAGCGATTCCATCCACGGCTAATCGTTTCCTTCCATTCTTCCGACCCCACGTAGGAAACCGAATCGAGAGGGCTGCTGTTCTGCCCCGTTAAGTATGCAACTTTCCCGCTAGGCTTGTTAAAGCCCGGGAACAAAGGAAATTATAATTCCTCCGGTTTTGTCCCCGCTCAAATGCGAAACCCGAAATTATTCCTTTCTAAAGAGATGGTGGGCAAGAAATCCAACCTTTCAGAGGAATCGCTGAAGGCTATAATTACCCTGGATCGACAAAGGGCAAAGATCTTGGTTCAAACCACTCTTGGATGGCAAAGCAACGAAAGACCACATAGGGGGACAGAATTGAAGGCTTGGAAAATTGAAAGGGCCAATTTTTTTGGTAACGCCCCAGAAGTTACCACTGAGACGCTTTGCAAGTAGAGTTTTTCCCCCCCTTTCTTTCAAAAGTTTCATTTCCCCAAGTTGGATAGGTCGGAAAGTTAGCTGGCATCCATGAAAAGTAGAGAGACGCATTGCTTGAATTCATTGCACAGATCGGCCTCGACTTACAACACTTCATTTCGCGACTGTTCAAAGTTGCAACGGCACCGGAAAACTGACTTATGACCATTCTTCACCCTTACGGCCGTTGCAGCATTCCCATGGTCACGTGATTTACGTGCATTCGGATGCTTGGCAACTGACTCCCATTTGTGACGGTTGCCGTGTCCCTGGTCGTGCGATCCCCTTCGGCCACCTTCTGACAAGCAAAGTCAACGGGGAAACCAGATTCACTTTGTTGGGGGTATATTCCTAGTGTTGGGTAGGCAATATAGATTCATATACCATACCAAATGGTCGATGTTGCTTTAAATGGGTGAATGTACTTATCAGCTGTAATTAACTTTACAATAATCAGCTGTAATTAACTTTGCAATAAGAGGGAGTCAGCAATAGCAATAGCAGTAGACTTATATACCGCTTCATAGGGCTTTCAGCCCTCTCTAAGCGGTTTACAGAGAGTCAGCATATTGCCCCCAACAATCTGGGTCCTCATTTTACCCACCTCGGAAGGATGGAAGGCTGAGTCAACCCTGAGCCGGTGAGATTTGAACCGCTGAACTGCAGATCTAGCAGTAGCCTGCAGTGCTGCATTTAACCACTGCGCCACCTTGGCTCTAAGGTCAGGAAAGCTCTCTCTCTCTCTCTCTCTCTGCTTGTCCTATGCTTGATAACTACTTGCTCGCTTGATGACTGGAACGTGAACTGCGACTGTAAGCAATTGTTTGTTCTTTGAATTGTGTTTGGACAAATGCCTACTATCACTGCTTGTGAAGCAATTATCAGTAGTAAAGCTACTTGTTTTTACTAGCAGTGTCTGAGACTTTATTCGTGTGCTTCTTCTACTAGCAAACGTTCCTTCTCTCTAGCTGTACATTCCACTGCGCCACTTTCTGTCTCCCAACGGAGATACCCCTAACACACTTAACAACCGTGTTAATAATTTAAGAGATTCACTTAACAACTGTGGCAACACAAGTTGTAAAATGAAGCAAACTCGCTTAACAGGCTCAATTGAGGCCTGTATTTGTAGCTCAGGGTTGAACTGGGGGGTCCTTGATGCACTCTGAGCTTGGACATCTCATTACCCAACAAGGTAACACCATTAACTCTACAAGGAAGCAAACCCCACCCCCTTTTATACCTGATGATGTTACCTAGCTGGGTAATGAAACATCTGCAAGAAAACCACCAAGTCCAGGCAGCAGCAAAGACCCCACAACAGTATTTAGACAGCAAATGACAGTTAAAACCATCTTCTCCAACTTGTATCTTCCATCTGATTAACTCACCCACTGGCCAAGGATGATGGGCATTGTAAGCCCGATTATATGAACAGACCTAGGCCTGACGCAGGTCCATCTCCATCCCTGGAATAAAAATCAGTATATCTGATGTGCACCTGCTCGAAAGCATTTTTGGTTTAGAGAGCAACGCATTATTAAAGTTTCGCCTGTGATATTTGCTTTGCTATATTGCTTTTGGCAGACAAGGCCTCTCTTAATATTGCAGATTCTGCAGGCAAACAACACAGCTAGTTCATCTTTCTTTCAATATAAAGTGAAAGGTAAAAAGATTCTCCTTGCACATATGTGCTAGTCGTTCCCGACTATCGTTCCCGAGTCGGTGTTAGTGGGGGGGCAGAGATCGTCCCCTAGGCCCCTAAATTATGGGGTGCCTCAGGGCTCGGTCTTATCCCCCCTACTATTCAACATCTACATGAAACCGCTGGGAGAGATCATCCGCAGGCACGGGATTAGATACCATCAATATGCGGACGATACTCAATTGTATCTGTCCGCCCCGTGCCAACTCAATGAAGCGGTAGACGTGATGAGCCGGGGTCTTGAGGCCGTTATGGACTGGATGAGGGTGAACAAGCTTGTGCTCAACCCAGAAAAGACCGAGTGGCTGTTGTGTTTTCCTCCCAAAGATTTGGTTAATATTCTACCACTCAGGCTGGGGGGTCAAATTTTATACCCCTCAGAGAGGGTTCGCAACTTGGGAGTCCTCCTGGATCCACAGCTGTCATTTGACCACCACTTAACGGCTGTGACCAGGGGGGCATTCGCCCAGGTTCGCCTGGTGCGCCAGTTGCGACCCTACCTGAATCGGGAGGCTCTCACAACAGTCACTCGGGCCCTTGTGATCTCTAGGCTGGAATACTGCAATGTGCTCTACATGGGGCTGCCCTTGAGGAGCATCCGGCGACTTCAGCTAGTGCAGAACGCAGCCGCGCGAGTGATTGCGGGTGCACCTCGATTCACCCGCATAACACCTATCCTCCGCGAGCTGCGCTGGCTACCTGTCGATCTCCGGATGCGCTTCAAGGTGCTATTAGTCACCCATAAAGCCCTACATGGCAGTGGATCTGGATACTTGAGAGACCGCCTTCTGCCAATTACATCCCTGCGACCAATAAGATCTCATAGATTAGGCCTCCTCCGTATTCCATCGGCCAGCCAATGTCGGCTGGCAACTACAAGGAGGAGGGCCTTCTCAGCAGTAGCCCCGGCCCTTTGGAACGAGCTCCCCGTGGAGATTCGTACCCTCTCCACCATCCAAGCCTTCCGTATAGCCTTGAAGAACTGGCTCGCCCGTCAGGCCTGGGGATAAGGATAGTTACCCCTCCCGAATGATGTATGTATGTTGCTTACTATTTTATTATATGTGTCTATCTAATGTCTGTATTCCCCCTTCCCGGTTTTGTGTGAGCCGCCCTGAGTCCCCTCAGGGAAAAGGGCGGCCTACAAATACTAATAAAACCTAAAACCTATTAAAACCTCTAGGAGGCAGTGCTCATCTCCGTTTCAAAGCCATAGAGCCAGCACTGTCCGAAGACGTCTCCATGGTCGTGTGGCCGGCGTGACTAAACACCGAAGGCGCATGGAAAGCTGTTCCCTTCCCACCAAAGGTGGTCCCTGTTTTTCTGCCTGCATTTTTTACCTGCTTTCGAACTGCTAGGTTGGCAGAAGCTGGGGCAAGTCACGGGAGCTCACTCCGTTACGCGGCGCTAGGGATTCGAACTGCAGAACTGCCGACCTTTCTGATCGACAAGCTCAGCGTCTTAGCCACTGAGCCCTTCTTTCAATATAGGCTTTTTTTCAAAAAGAAAAACTAGGAAGCATCCGTTGGGAACAGGCTACTTGGTTAAGTTCCAACCCCAGATTGCAGGGATGACAACTGGGTTGGGAGTGGGGGGGGGAGTGGTTGTCCTTGGTCTTTCCTGATCTTGGTTTTTTACTTGCAGACATTTCATTACCTGAATTAATTAACATCATCACTGAGGTGCACTGATGATGTTACCTAGTTGGGTAATGAAACGTCTGCAAGAACCCCGCCAAGCTCAGAGAGCAGCACCAAGGACCCCTCGTTTCAACCACGTGCTACAAATATTCTCTTCTATCGGTAATGTTTGAATTGTTCTTTTTAAAAAAGTTTTTTAATTGGATAAACATTGGACATAGTGCGACATTTCTGGCATAAACATTTCCATGTAGTTTGGTTTGATCTTACATGATGGGGTCGCCATCTCTCAAGTTCTCCATGCTCTTCAGACTCCCATCAACTTCCCAGAGTCTAAAGCTTGATTCTCTAACACAGGAGTCTTCAAAACCTGCCAACTTTTAAGACCTGTGGACTTCAGCATGGCTGGCTGGCGAATTCTGGGAATTGAAGTCCACAGGTCCTAAAGTTGATCTACTTCATCCTCTAGTTGACCATTAGGAATCAAAAAAACAACTTCATGGCGCATAATCAATCAGTTAATCAATCAATCATGAATTTCAGGATCTGCAGGGACGTTGCAGCATGCTCGATTTTGCTCGCTCCCTTCCACAAAGGGGAGAAGGAACTAGGGAGGTCAACTCAATCACATCTTTTGCACTTTAAATAGCTTTTAGTAATACTGGGAAGCCTCTGGAAATTGCTTTCTGCCTCCCATCCCATTGTCATCACCGTTGTTTTATTTGCTTTTTTTTAATAGCGCATTCTGGTTTTCCATCACACACGTCCCTTTGCATCCGTTTGGAGGAAGGAAGATATAAGCCACAGGGATCAGAGAAGGCAGAGGAAGAAGACACCAAGTGCCCCATTTCCCCGAAAATAAAACTGATCCCAAAAAATAAGCCCTAGCGTGTTTTTCCATGTTTGCCTAATATAAGCCCTAACACCCCCCCAAATAACCCCTACTTAAGTGCACTGGTGGGATTCAAATAATTTAACAACTGGTTCTCTGCCCTAATGACCGGCTGGGTAGGCGGGGCTCGGTGGTCATGTGACTGGGTGGGTGTGGCCAACTCAATGTCACTCAGGTCGATGGGCGCTTTGCCTTAGCTGTGACAATGTCATAAGGGTTAACCGGAGAGGCAGTTTCTGTAAGCAGGGCAAGAAAAATTAGGCTAGAAACAGCACCAGAATGTCTCCTTCCTGCCTTCCTTACAGGATTGGCCCTGTAAAGTGGAAAAAACCAAAATGAGATTTCTTCCAACAACTGATTCTCCGAACTGCTTAGAAAGTTAACAACCGGTTCTCCCGAATAGGTGCGAACCGGCTGAATCCCACCACTGCCGCAGTGCTTGTGCAGCCGGCCACCTGCCCATTCCGTCTGGTTGTTTGTGGTGCCGCTGCTGCAAGGCAGGGGACGGTGGAAGTGCCTCACGCACCCTGCACCGGCTTACCTCAGGGCCTCCGCAGTCAGGCCATCCACACCCCGGCACCTGCCTCACGGCGGCAGCACCAGCAACCACGTGCAGCAGGAACTCATGCGGCCATCGGCTCCCTTCTGCTTGCTCGTGGCCATAAAGGCGGAGGAGGCTGAATGGGGTGCTGGTGCTGCGGTCGCGAGGCAGGTGTCAGGGTATGGATGGTCTGGAGGGCGCCGGAGGCACCTCCACCCTGCCTGGTGGCAGCGGCCCTGGTGCATCACACGGCCTCTTGCCCAGTTGTGAGCAAGCAGAAGTGGGCATCCTGTACATGGGGAAACAAATAAGACCCCCCAAAGATAAGCCCTAGTGCTTATTTGGGCCTCGAAAGAAAATAATAAGACCTGGTTATATTTTGGGAAAAACATTGGTATTGTCAGCCTCTGTTTTGCTGCTTGCTTTTCGGCTGCCATTGAAACGGGGAGGAAGGGCATGGTATTTGGGTGAGGGAAATAATCTGTACAGGAGGACTGTTAATTGGGAGTTGTTCTCACCATCGTCTGCGCATGTGGCAGAGGGGAGTTTCCCGCCAAGGCCAACTGTCCGGCATACCAACCTGGTGATGATTTTTGAAGATGTCTCCCACCTGACAGCTGTGGAGATATTGGATTGGACTGTGGACTGGGGTTACCAAGGGGAGGGGAATGGGTCATCTATTGATATCTAATGCTTTCGCGCGCGTTTGCTCAGATCCAGCTTTGCTTAGCTTCTCATCACTTATAACCAGTAAAAGTACTCTTCATTCTGCAAAATGGAGTTGAGTGGTTTCTTTCTTGGTTAACAAGTGAAGCAGAATCTGACAGGTATTGGCTGCACATACGGCGTTATGACCACCTCACTGGTGATTGATCTTGACGAGGTCCTAAATTGATACTAATGAAAAGGGATAGTCCTCGACTTACAACCGCAATTGAGTCCAAACGTTTTGTTGCCAAGACATTTGTTAAGTGAGTTTTGCCCCATTCCTGCCACAGTTGTTAAGCAAATCACTGCAGCTGTTAAGTTAGCTACAAGGTTGTTAAGTGAGTCTGGCTCCTCGCCCTTGACTTTGCTTCTCCGAGCGTCGCAAAAAGAGATCACAGGACTCTGGGACACTGCAACCATCCCAAGTGGGAATCAGCTGTCGAGTTTCCTGAATTCTGATCAGGTGGCCGCGGGAGGCCACAACGGTCGTAAGTGGGAAATCGGTCTTAAGTCACTTTTTCCAGGGACGTCGTCATTTTGAATAGTCATTAAATGAACTGTTGTAAGTCAAGGACTGCTGGAGGGTCAATGTGATAACCCAAAAGACGGATGGGTGGAGGGCAGAGAGCAAGGGATGTGTGCATGGGATGCCATCAATCCATTAGCGCCCCCCCCCTCCCCCCGAGTGTGAAACGGCCCATTTGGACCCCAGCCCAATCTGCAGAGCCAGGACTTCAGGGTCTTAACGGAAGGACTGGAAGTTGGAGGACAAATCTTACCTCAGAGGTTAGATGTTTCAGAGGGCGGTGCTGCAGCAGAGAAGACCGTTCTTCTGGATCCTGCTAGTTGGAGTCTCGTGACTGACAAGATCCAAAGGAGGCCCTCTCTGAAAATGCTAACTATCTAATACCTATCCAATAGGGGGCAGCACAGTGGCTAAGTGGTTAAGATCAGGGGTGGGTTCTAGCTGGCATTACTGCTGGTTCGCTTGTGCATGTGCTTTGCGTGCGCTTTGCACGCATGCTGCACACACATGCACAGTTCAATGGAAATTGTTTTGCGTGTGCGCAAAACTAAAAAAAAAAAGAGATGGTGGCAGCAACGGTGACGACTGGGGAACTGGTTCAGGGGCGCGGCCAGCCTGGGTCGCTGCTGGTTTTGCGACCCAGGCCAGCATACCACTACCGGTTTGGCCAAACTGCACTGAACTGGTAGGAACCCACCTCTGGTTAAGATGCTGGGCTGGTCGGCGGGAAAGCCGGCAGCCCAGATTGAAAACCCGAGCACCATGCAACGGGGGTGAGTTCCCGTCCTCACTCCAGCTCCTGCCAAACTAGCAGTTCGAAAGCATGCAGATGCAAGTAGATAAATAGGTACCACTTCACTGGGAAGCTAAGAGCACTTCATGATGTCAAACTGACCACAGAAATATCTTTGGACGGCACTGGATCAATGGCTAGTTCGACACCTGAGCATCCTGCGACTGGGAGAGTTCCCGTCCTCGCTCTAGCCAACCTAGCAGTTCGAAAGCATGCAAGTGCAAGTAGATAAATAGGTACCACTCCACTGGGAAGGTAACGGTGTTCCATGTTGTCATGCTGGTCAGAGAAATATCTTTGGACAGCACTGGCTCAATGACCTTGAAACAGAGTTGAGCCCCTCACCCTTTAGTCAACAAGTAGTGGAGTAAAATCTGCAGAGACTTGGTACTATCTAATAGGTGCGACGAGACCCCAACCAAGAGCTACTGACTGTGAATTGGCTCGTGGTGCTGCTACCGTGGACCGCAACCATTTCTGCCTTGTTTTCTGCTAAGCGGCTTTGAATAAGGCAGAAACCGAGATGTCTAGGCACAGTGGTAATTTTTTTTTCCAAGAGTGTTTTTTCCAAAAAAAACACCCTCCAGGTTTCTGATGAATTTAACTGTTGGGAGTCTCTATGCCTATTATATTATTTAAACTTTTGCTTCAAAGCGGTAACTTAGATAACTTTGATCTGGTTTCAAGACACAATGAGGGTGACAGGTTATAATACCTCCTTGGGGGGGGGGAGAACCTAAAAAAGATTCAGTCAACTTTGCATTTGGGCTTTCTTTTGACAGGCACTTGGAGACCGGCATAGAATACACAATCGTGATTTTTAGCATGTTAAGAACACAAGTCAGAAAGCAAATAGCAGGAAGACACGGGTTTTTTTTAAAAAAAAAAACGAACAAAGATGACATAAGAAAAATAGCATATATATATTTTATGTATAAAACAATCTACAATATTTAATAATCTCCATACATATCTTGGCAGCTGCCGCCGTTCTGCTGCCAGCCTCCAGTAAATTGTACAGCTTTAAATTTCATTATCATTATTACAAATCACAAAGCCAAACTTTAAACTTTTGAGATTATGACATAATCACACGGTTATTATATACATACATTTCTAGGCTGCAGGAAATGAAACTTGGAAAAGTAAAAGACAAAGTATTGTTTGTCAGTTTAGCACAGGGTTAGGAAACACGCGGTCCTTGGAGGCATGGACTCTAAGTCCCATCATTCCTTCCCCATTGGCGATGGGGCCTGGAGTCCAATATCCTTTAGAGGAACACACGTTGCCTCTTCCTTTAAGAACCTTTGCTAGAATGCAAAGCTGCATGCAGTGGTGGCTTTTTATATATATATATGTATATTTAAAGTCACAACCCCTGGTATGCCCAAATATGGGAGGAAGATCACTACTTCCATTCTCTGTCCTTCGGCTCGTCACAAAAGACCATCCAGACAGAAACCCAATATTTTTTACTGTTGCCTTTTTGTTACATTTGTTATATTTGTGCTGATAAATAAATAAAGGGAGACTAGTATAGATCTATTTCAAGCTATTTAGCTCTCATCAGCTAGCCATACCCTTGCTGGGAGGAGCACAGGTTCGATTCCCAGCAAGGGTATGGCTAGCTGATGAGAGCTAAATAGCTTGAAATAGATCTATACTAGTCTCCCTTTATTTATTTATCAGCACAAATATAACACACACACACACATATATATATATATATATGAAAGACCACACTATCACAATAATGCCGTTCAGAAGCAAACGCAGGCACTAAAGCATAGTTCTGTTTAAGGCAGTCTGTCCAACTCATAACTCAGACCAGGTTTGGTGGTTAGTGTGGAAGGGATCGACAAACCTGTTGGTGGGGTTGCCTCTGTGTGTGTGTGTGTGCACGCCACGCACAAAATTCAGGCTCAGTGTGTAGTGTGTCACAAATGTTACGTATGCGATGTAGTGTAGTGGGAGAACAAGAGTTTGACCATGTTCGCCAACTTTTGTGCCGCCGAGACAAAATCTAAGCATTTCAACAGTTTTGCTCAGCGTCTGTATCCTTGAGTGGGCCGCTGTACAACCTGGGGGATGGCTGTGTGTGTGTGTGTGTGTGTGTTTGTGTGTGTGTACACGCACGCACATCCACGTTGCCTCTGGGTGGACCTTGCAATCCTGCTGTGAAGAGTTGGAAGACCCAGAATGACAATTTGTGTTATTTCCTAGGTTTGACGTTGGATCTTTTTGGGGAGGGGCTCTTGGTTCTTTGTGGCGATGGTCACTGCAGATTTTAAAGAGGAAGGAAAATACAAGGGTCAGGTTGGATTAAGGCGCTGCTGAATAAACCACAGTGGTGGGGTTTGCACATTGGATTGAGCTGCAGGACTCTTGTCTTACTGAAGCCCGGAAGAGGTGAAGTTCAGAGAAACGCTGAACCCAAAAAAACATATGAGCTGTTATCGGGGGTAACTCCGTGCGTGGCGACTTTGAAGACTTGTGGACTTCAACTCCCAGAATTCCTCAGCCAGGCAGCCATGCGGTCTGGAGAATTCTGGGAGCTTGGGAGCTCACAAATTTTAAAGTCGCCTGGTTTGGAGACACCCCTGAGTTATAGGATGGTTGGCAAGCCAAGAAGGTGACCTAGGAAGAGAACGTGAATCTCCTAGTAAACAGAGATGTGGCTGCTTGGACAGCTGGAACTAGATGTGACTAGATCAGGTTTTTCCACCTGAGGCAACCTTCTGAAGGACATCAGCAGCTTCGAGGTCATTCATTTTTAGCACTCGTTCCTTCACAGATAAACTAAACCAGTGTTTCTCAACGTTGGTCCATCTGAAGATGCGTGGACTTCAACTTCCAGAATCCCCCAGCCAGCAGAGCTGGCTGGGGAATTCTGGGAGTTGAAGTCCACGCATCTTCAGATGGACCAACGTTGAGAAACACTGAACTAAACAGAACTACCAAGGGTATTTGGCCTCTAGACCCTCATCTCTGGGACCACTGCGTCACAACCTGAAGGGGCTGCCTGTCCCCATTCCCCAAAACCAGTGGGATTGAGAGCTCCACCATCTTGTTCCTGAACCGCTTATTCCAGCTCTTTTTGCTGGAATAAGTTTGTTTTTTTTAAAAAGCGAATTCCAGAGATGCAGTAAATTTTCTGGCTTCCCACCAAGGATGAAGGAGCACTTCAGCGCTAGACTTTTATACCTATAATCATCTTTTTAAGGGCCTAATGCTACGGCGGCCCTAGTCCAATCAAGGGCATAAAAGTCGATGGCTCTCGAGAAGAAGAACAAGATGTTTCAAGCTCGTTACGGGGAACGGAGGAGGATGCTCAAGGAGAGAGCAAGGGGCAAAAATGACAAAACAAGAGAAGGGGAAAACAGCCCTTCGCTTTTGAGATCACAACAAACCCCTGCCGGGCTAAGAAGCGGCGGTCCTTGGCACCCATCAAATCAAGGTACATCTACAAGGCCATGCCGTTATTCTGGGCGCAAAAGAAGAGGCCGCAGGGAACATCTTGAATTGCGGAGTCCACCGATCAGCTTAGGCAACATCCGCTCAGCTAGTTGAGCTCCACCAGTTAGCGGTTCTGCTCGTTTTTAAGGACTGCCGGGAATTAAGATGGCTGCAAAATTGTAATGAACAGCCTGGCAAACCCATAATGGAGTCCTGCATATGTCGGTGGTGGGTTGCTCTTATCTTTGCTACTGCTACAACGCTCATGGTTCATTCATGCACGCGGCGGACGTGCGCTGTTTACGTGCCTGACATGCAACGCACAGGCATGCACATTCCACCGCCCCTGCCATGCCCAACTGCTTGTCGGAGGTTGTGCAGGCATCGCACGCAGTGCCCGTGTGGGCAATTGGCCCAGTTGCCTTAAAAAGAGATAAGGAACGCGGGCGGGCGAGCGAGCCAAATAAGCCACTGTACAAGTACGGTGGCCACACCTCCCGACTACTACCGGTACGGCTGTACCGACCGGAACCTACCCCTGACATACTCCCTCCTCAGTCTTCTTGTTTTTACACGTTCTCTCCAAACCTGGCAACTTTTAAGGCTTGTGGACTTCAACTCCCAGAGTTCCCCAGTCTTAAAGTTGCCACGTTTGGGGGGCCCCTGTTCTAGAACAATCGTTTCTGTGCCGTTTCCCTTTCGGTGATGTAAGAGACATCCAATTTTGGATGCATTTGTCCGCTGTGCCACCAAATCCATCCCAAAAGCCATCATCCAAAGGCCAGCCCCCAGCACAAGCCTCCAAGACAATATTGCTAGCGCACGGGACAGAGAGGAATAAAAGTGACCTGGCTATCCTACGAAAGCACCGAATGTTTAATTGCAGAAATAAAAGAATGCACTGGAAGGGCTCACACCTCTTTAGTGTTTTTTTTGTTTTTTTTAAAATGTGAGGCGTCTGTTTCAAGAGAGCTTAAAAAACGTGTCCTTAAAAAAAACATCTTCTTTTTCATCTTTCTGGGGTAGAAAGGCAGAGAGGTTGCTCTTTCGCATGCTTCCTATGCAGAAAGTTGTGCCGGTTGTTTAACAGGAGGCGAAGAGCCTATTGTGAGTGTGCAGAATGGTTTCACGTGCATCCCCCCCCGGGGGGGGGGGGAGCTTGCAGCTTCACAGATACATCCGGAACATTTGCACAATGTCCAAGCCCTACAGATATTATGTGCTCAACAATACTACCCAAGAAGGGGTTAACGGGTTGGGTTCGAACCAATGGAGCGTGTGCTCGGTATTGGTGAACCCCCCAAGGCAGGTGTGGAACCCCATGAGGAAAAGGCAGGGACAGGCCAGGGCTGGGAAAAACCAGGGCTTCGTCCCTTCCGAAGCATATTAATTCTCTACACCAGAGTTCCCCAACCTTTCCGGGTTTACGGAGCGGGGATTTTTTTGGGGGGGGGGAGGGGATGGTTCCAAGTGAGAGGCCGGCAAGCGTGCACGGACATCTCCATTTGCACAAGCAGCAGTCGCATGCATCGGCCGCTCGTACAAAAGGGAGCGTGCGGACTCGCGTCACGCATTGCTTTCGTGGCCTGGTAGCGAATAGCTCGTGGCCCAATAGTGGGTTGGGGCCCCGGGGTGGGTGGGTGGGTGGGTTAGGGAACCCCTGTTCTGCACTACAGATGCCTCAATTGCATTTGCTGGGTTTCTAACCTCCCCCCCCCCCCCGCCCTCCCCAGGACTCACCTGGGAGACTCAATGTGACGGCGACTACAGTGCATAGCTGGCTCTGGAGATGGGAAGGAGTCGGTCCAACGGGCCAACATCTTGACAGTGTGCTACAATTCATGTACAGTCCTGGTTACAGAAGCACCATTTCATTGGCTACGTCAGAATGCCACTGATTTGGACAGAGAGGTCTTCTTCTGGCTAGAGCTTCACTCTCTAGAGAGGTGGTCTTCCGAGGACCCCGAATTTTTTTTCTCTTCTGCAGCTACCGAGGCAGTGTGTTAAAAAAAAAAGTCAAGACTTCCCACCCCCCACCCCAACCTAACCCCCTCCCCCCCCAAATCCCTTTCTAAATAACGGATGGTTTATATAAATTAAATTAAGCAAAACAATTTTTAAAAAATGTTAAAATAGAAAGTACTTTGTGGACTCCGGGCATCCATGCCTCCGTTTTTTTTTAGGCTCCGCATCTGTCCCCAGCCAAGGGTCGCCCGGGTCCTAACATCAGGTCCCCCCCCACCCCGAAAAAAGGCAGCTGGCTGAGAGGGGCTTTGCAAACTTTTGAGGCCACTGGGGTCGTTTCCCCCAAGGAAGCGACTGAACCAAACAACTGTCAGGACAGCCACGGGGAAGAAGATATTGCTACATTTATGAGATCCGTTTTGCTCTGCCCATTTCTCAGGGTCAGCTTTGGCCAAAATCGAACACCTTGGGAAATAGTGTTATGTTTTTCTGCAGGACGGTTTGAACAGTCCTGTGTAGAGAATACTAATCTTAGATCACTCTCGACCCAAAGGACGTTCTTTTCCAGGCCTTTTAGGTGAGCGGATGTGATTTATATATATATATATATTTATATATATATTGTTTCAAAGCAGCACTGATTCGTTCATAGACAACCCATCTGCTTGGTGCCTGTAATGACGGTCGGGGCCAGGGGAACTCGGATACTGGTAGGAGGGGGGCCCGAGTTCCCCTGAGGCTGTCCTGTATCTCAGAGGCCTGTCCACGGAAAGGGTGGGAAAGTTGTGATCTTCAAGAGGCTTAGGCTGAAACGCCGGGTGTCTCTTCAAGTGACCGAAGTGACTTCGGCCACCGTCTCCGCCCCAGGGTTGTCCGTAGGCTCCTGGTCTGTACGCTAAAGGGGGATCCGCCCATTTTTTATGATCTGGCAGATAATCTACTACAGGGATTGCGGGGCGGTGGCCTCTGGGGCTGCTTGGGAAGACCTCGTCGGGGAGAACCTCTACCCGACTCGAAGGCGTCACAACAAGATTCTGGTGGAGGGCGGAGTAATTTCTAGGTGGCCTCTCAGAAAGCATTTGATGAGTTTCCGTCTCCGGTGGAAAATCGGGAACATACAACTGAGTGGCGGAGCTGGTCCGAGTCCCATGATTGTACTGCGTGGCTGTGAAGTTACCATCTTTGGTTGTGTGCTTTGGAGAATACCCTTGGTAAACAGGTGGATTATTATACGTTGGGGGTGGCTGTCTCGTGTGAGATCCAACCACCGATGCATCAGATTGGGAGGAGTATCTGGGGACCCTTGGTCCAGAGCTGAAGGCATAACTGTTGGATATTTTTGGTGGACTAGATCCTTTCTCGATCTCTTTTCTGGAGCCGCTGGAGAAAATGGTGCTCCTTGGATTCTGCAGAACAACTCTTTCCGGGGCCTGCTCCACAGAGCTTCCGTTCTCCAGATCGGCTTCGGGAACGTTGTCGTACTGCGAGGCATTCGACCCCCGCTTACTTTCATCCACGTCCCAAACCCTCGTTTTTTGCTTGGGGTTGAATCTCTGAGCTTCGTCTTCCGGAGCAGGGGCAGGTCCTGTCCAGCCCTGCTTTGGCAATCTGGTCTTAAACTCCATGGTGATTTTGGTGGTTTTTTCGATTATCTTAACGTCGGAAGGTTTAATCCACCTGGGGACAAACTCTTTCCCCGTAGTTAACACTGCGTTGGAGTTTTGGTTCGCAGTTGCGTTGTGTTTCTGCTTGGGCTCAGCCTCTGTTTGCGCTTCAGGCTTTCTTCCGGGGGTCTCCCCATCATGCTTTGGCAACCCACTTTGTGCGTTTGGTGTTACCGGCTTTTGCTGATGTCTCAAAATCTGCCTCTTTTCCAGAGAATTTTTTCGTCTTTGGCGGTTCGGCGAGCTTTCTCGGCCTCTCTCTCCCCGTGGTGTCGGTGAGCCCTCCCTGTCTCTCTTTATCCGTGCCGTAGGTGAGCTTTCTTGGCCTCCTTCTCCGTATCTCCTTGGTGAACCTTCTCGATGGCCTTCTCCAGCCCTCTGGCTTGCCGGGGCCTCCTTCGCTACACTGTTGGTTTTTTGTCCATTGACGAGATGCGTGAGATTCAGCATGGCTGGTTGACTGTCGGCTGGCGTTTTCCCCAACTTCTTTGGAAATTCATCCTCTTTACCTAGAAGAGGAAGAAAATGAGCAATCAATATTTCTGCCAATCAAATTTGCTGTTATTTATTAGCTTTATAAGGCCTCCCCAATCAAAGAGTCAAGGCAGCTGTAATTAAAAACTCAACCAAATAAGCAAATGCTCACCACGACCTCCTAGACAGATTGGGTTGTTTTTTGTTATTTTTTTTACATAATGCATTATAGGGTGTGAAATAGATAAAAGGAAAGAAACAATGCTGGAAGGTTTAAAGATAAGCTCAACCCTTAGAGGTTAGAAGTTCCCGCAGATTTTACGCTCAAATGCAAACCTCCGTTTCTCCCTGGATGGTAACAACTGCAGGCAGTATGTCTGATTATATATATATATTTTTAAAAAAACTCATTCAAGCTACCGAGGATTTTCTGGAAAAAAGCAACTCAACCTTTTTTGATCCAAACTATGCCGACTGGATGTTTCCTATTAAGTGGACACGCCTGGCCTTCCTGAAGCCACAGAAGATCAAGGTCTTAATTTTAAAAACCTGCTGAACCCCATTTCTGAAAAATTTGGCGTACCCAGCAATTACTTGGGAGATGGAAGGGAGAATTTTTGTCTGCTGTGAATTTTATAGAGGCGCATCTTCTAGCAGGGGGTTGAAACAGAATACGGGATGAACTGAATGATATTATATTCACTGGGAAATCACGACCGGTTTCAAATCGCTCGCTCTCCAAGAGCAGACTGCGCAGTCAACTACCGTATTTTTCGGACTACAAGATGCACCTAAATTTAGAGGAGGAAAACAAGAAAAAAATGGTTTTGGGCCATCGCGCATCGCGTTGTCGCCTTCCCCAGCCCCCTTGGTCTCTGATTTAATTCTACATGATATTTGGAACGCTGACACTATGGTCCTTTGCTAGATGGCCACCGCCAGTGCAGAATTCCAAATTAAAACCTTTGTGACAGCCAGTGATTGCCTAGCCACATCCAATCAAAGATGGATTCTATTGTGTGTAACCAGGGTTAAGACACACCTCTACTTTTCAATCTCAGTGGTGGAGAACCAATTTGGGCTTGGTGTGTCAAAAATTCAGGAACTGCCTACCTTGACTCTGCTAGCGTATCTCACACTCTCACACACACAGACACAAAAGAGGCCTCTCCGGGAGACGAGAGGAAGAGGAGGGAAGGAAGATAGAGGAGAGGAGAGGAAAACGGAAGGGGGAAGGAGAGAAGGACAGAGGGTAGAGGAAGGGGAAGGGGAAGAGGAGGAGTAGGGGAGAAGTAAGGGAAGAAGGAAGGGAAAGGAGAGGAGGAAGGAAGAAAGTAAAGAAGGGAAGGAGGGAGAAAAGAAAGGGAAAAGAAGGTGATGTCAAAACAGGTGAGGAATGGCAAACAAAGCAACCCGAACAGTTTGTTATAACCCTGTAGACGGAATGACAAATGTGTAACAACGAATGTAAAAAAAGAATAATAACTATGTGAATGTGTAGCTATCATTGTATATAGAGAACACAAAATAAAAAAAACTTTTCAATAAAATTAGAGGCCTCTCCTCTTCTCTGAACCCTCTCTAGATCATGGTCCAAGGCCTCTAGCGCCTCAGAAAATCGTGTGAGAACACTTGCACAATTTTGGGACCCCTCAGAAGCTGTGCAAGAGCAAAGCCCTCTTGCACAACTTCCACAAGATCCAAAGGTCTGATGTCTCAGCAATGGCAGGGGATATCACCTCTGTGACAGGCACAACACACCAACACACCAACACCGCTCCTCTATATGTTTACTGAGGAGCCCACGAGACCATTTTAAAACACCCTTTGTGCCTCTCATGATCACAGCTTTAAAAAGCCCATCACCCTCCACGCCTATTTCTATCCAGGTATCTAAATTTTTGAGGTCCCAGTAGCATCAACAACACCTCATCATATAGTCACTCTGATTCGTCTCCTTTTTAAAAAGAATTTGAGTCACTGCATACTTTCCCAAGCAAAAAGCATTGAAATGTTCCTAGGTTGATTGATAAGGCAGCTTTTATCCTTCTTAAAAAAAAAAAATAGCACACTTAAGGTCTCTTAATTACCATTAAGCTTTCATGCAGTCCAAGGGAAAAATTAGAAAAAAAAACACATTTTCACTGAATCCTTTCTTGCTTTGAAGATTGTTTTCGGTAACATCTCCCCCGTCATGCCAGAGCGAGGGGAAAAGGGCATTGGTTCGGGTGTGTGCATGATTCAAAACTGTTTAGATGTTGGAAGCTCAACACCTGAATTTTGAACAATGGGAAGGGCAGGAAAGATCGAAGCCGGAATCACCTTGAACTACACTTGCCAGTTCTCTAATTAAGAAGCGGGGGTTACAATTGGAGGAGTAACCATGTATTAACAGCCAAACTCCCAACTGTTGCCTGGGAAGATCAAAGCCTGTGCGCGCAGCAGGGCGTGAGATCTTTTATTTGATGTACAAAATAATTGGACAGATATCGCACGGCCCACAAAGGCAGACTTAGAGAAGGGACACACACGGACAGACGGACGGACGGACGGACACACACACAGACACACACACACACACACACACCAGTTTAAGATTCTCAGGGAACTTGCTTGTTGTGGGTCCCATCCAGGAGGTGGGCTGTTACGGGTTCAGGAAAACCCATAGCTAAGATTATGGCTGGCCCCGCCCACCACGCTCCACCGCTGCCATGCCACCCCCTTAGGACGCTCCACGCGGCCCATTTTGGATGCGAGGTCAGTGCAGGGTCCGCACGGAGACTCGGGGAGGGGGAAATCGGGGCTCCCGGAAGGCCTCCGGGGCTTGGAGGAGGCAGTTTTCGTCCTCCCAGAGGGTCGAGGAAAGCCTCCGGAGCCTGGGGAAGGCAAAAACGCCCTCCCTGCTCCACCGTGGTGCAGGAGGCTGGCTGGGCCACACCCACCATAGCCACGCCCACCCAGCAACTGAGGCGGAGAACCTGTTGCTGAAATTTTTGAAGCCCACCCCTGGGTCCCATCAATTAGGGATTGTCATCTGGCGGCCCCACAAAAAAATAAGCCTTCGCGGTGGTGGCCCCTTAGGGAAACATCACTTCCCTCAAAGTACAGTTGTGCCCCACGCTGCTGCTTTTGCACAAGGCCCTAAAAAGGGTCTTTGTCAGGAGGCCTGGGGAATCACAAAAGAGAGCGAGAGACACAACCAAGCGGCTGATTTCATTGTTTTGTTGTCATCAAAATCCAGACGCTTAGCAACCGATTCATATTTATGACAGCTGCAGTGTCTGTCTCGGGGGTCACGTGATCCCCTTTTGCGACCTTCGGACAAGCGAAGTCAATGGGGAAGCCAGTTTCACTTAATGACCGGGGGAGGGGGGAGACTAACTTAACACTTGCAGTGATTCACTTAACAGATGTCTCACTTGGCAACAGAAATTTGGGGCACAATTGAGGCTGTAAATCAGTGGTGGGATTCAAATAATTTAACAACTGGTTCTCTGCTCTAATGACCAGCTGGGTAGGCAGGGCTTAGTGGTCATGTGACCATGTGGGCGTGGCCAACTCAACATTACTCAGGTTGATGGGCACCTTGCCTTAGCTGTGACAATGTCATAAGGGTTAACCGGAGAGGCAGTTTCTGTAAGCAGGTCAATAAAAATCAGGCTAGAAACAGCACCAGAATGTTTCCTTCCTGCCTCCCTTACAGGATTAGCCCTGTAAAGCGGAAAAAAACCAAAAGGAGATTTCTTCCAACAATCGGTTCTCTGAATCTCTTAGAAAGTTAACAACCGGTTCTCCCGAATAGGTGCAAACTGGCTGAATCCCACCAGCAACGAACTTCAATTCAACCAGGCTCAGATGTCGAAAGAGAAAGAGTGCCTACATTGTTGATACTCCAAACTTTGCAGACATCTAAACCCTCAAAAGTCTGTTTGGCCAAATGCACAACCCATCGTCTTTTGCTCAAGCCCTGCTTGCAACTTTCCCCTTCTTATGACTTGCTTTCTGTCAGGGCCTCTTAAACAGGGCAAACACTGGACCCTCCTGAGGAAGAGGAACGAAAGAGAAGGCTGGAAGGAAAGTGTTCTGACCGAGGCTTCCCGAGAGCACGAAGCAAATTCCTTGACCCGACAAAAAACCCTTTTATTAATTGACTGTGAATTCTGCTCATTCACACCCAGCAAAGTCTTTCGAGGGAGGATTTACAGTCACAGACCTTATCTGGCTTGGAGAGCTGACAGGCCGATATCTGCAAAACTTGGCAAGGAGTCTCGGAGGGTCATGAACCAATTAAGCGAACTAATTGTCTCCTGCAAACTCCACTCCCCTTTCGCTCCTCTTTTATTTCCGCTGGGAGGGGCCATTCATCGTCCCCCTGTGGCCTTACTCCCAAGTCGACCCTTGTTCTTTAGCTGTTCCCTTCGTCTGGCAACTCTGCGCATGGGCACACTGGGAATAGGCTCCACCTGTTCTTCTGCCTCACTGATGTCTGACTCTGAAGGCAGCTGATAACTGTCAGACGATCCTGCCCCCCTCTCTTCCTCCGACACAGAGCCCTCATCATAGCCTTCCCCAGACTCCAGGACAGGCCCATGTTCCTCCCCAACCTCCTCACTGTCCGAATCTGCTACCAGCTCCACTGGCGGGCCACAATAGAAAGGGATGGTTAATTAAAAGAGGGAAGAGCCCAGTTCTTTCTCTGCCTCTCTTCCTCAGAGCTGTCACTGCCGCTGGTTCTACACAATCTGGTTGTCTACTGCTGCTGCGACAATGGCTGAATTCTACGGATCTCGGTTTGTTGTTAGAACTGAAGAAGTGAAACGGAAGAAGACAGCTTCTCCTGGGTGTTCTGCGCTGGGGCTCTGCGGCTGGCAGTGCGTTGCCTCCTATCCAACTCTTGACAGAGATGGTTTGAAAATGCAACTCCCTTGAAATGGGGGGGGGGGAGGAAGCTTCCTTCCGTGACAATATGTTTGCAGCCAGGGCGAAAAGCCGAGTTTCCCATTATGCCTTTTTGCACAAAAGCAAGTTGCCCAATTTGCAAGCCTGTAATTACAGCGGGACGGCTAGGAACAATACGAGAAATGACATTCGTGCTCATAAGGAAGGCATTGTCTTCTTTTTTTCCAAAACAGCGACAGGCTTCAAGTGCAGATTTCGGCTCAGGGTAAAACAAAACAGCCAGGACCTTGAAAGCTGTAGGAATTTCTGCTCAGCTGAACTGGAAAAAAGAAGCTGGTATGCTGGGATTTCTTCGGGCAACCAAGGGGGGTTTCATGATACTCTGCAATTGTAGAAGGATGCTTTTTTTTTTTAACCCGCTTCTTCTGTTGTGGAGCTGGCAGCCGAGTCGGACAGTGAGGAGGTTGGGGAGGAACATGGGCCAGTCCTGGAGTCTGGGGAAGGCTCGGACGAGGGCTCTGCATCAGAGGCAGAGAGAGGGGTCCAGGGCCATCTGGGAGTGATGTGCTGCCTCCGGAGTCGGACATCAGCAAGGCAGAGGAACAGGGGGAGCCTTGCTCCCAGCGTGCGCATGCGCAGACCTGCGCAGAACAGTTAAGACAAAACGGGCAACTCGAGAGTAAGGCTTGGAGATGATTGGCCCCTCCCAGAAGACATAAAAGAGGAGCAAACAGATGTGAGCCTCTGCAGGAAGGGATTTTGTTCATTCTGGTCAGTTCAAACTCTGAGAAATTCCATTTGACTTTTGGCCTTGCAAAACTAATTGGCAATTAGGTCTCTGGCAGCATTTCAAGGGAGATAAAGGTGGGGGGCTTATCAGCCTTACCCTGAAAGACTGCGGCAGACTTCTGTTGGACTTTTCACAGACTGTTTGTGACTCATTATGGGCTGTGAATGAACATAATTCACAGCCGTTTTAAAGAAGAGGGTTTTGGGGACTAAGCATGTGATGTTTACTGTCTCAGGAAGCCTAAGACAGAACAAGCTCCAAGAAGCCTCAAAGACGTAAAACAGATACTCCTCGACTTAACGACCCTATTTGAGCTTGGAATTATAATTGTAAACCATGAAAGTCATTATGTACAGGTCATCATATAACTGAGAAGAGGGTTGTTATTTGTTTTTTGTGGAAGTCGTTAAGCGAGTGCCAGAAAATGGCCATCAATGAAGGCTGGTTGCCGAGCACCCAAAATGCGATCAGGTACCCAATCCTGGTCATCAGGTACGTCGTAACGTTGAGTGATTGCTATGCAACCCCTTGTAGGTCAAGGACAACCCATGCATGCAGTTGCAAGCTGTTACCGAGTTCACCTCATTATTGACATGCTGTCTGAACATGCGTGATGCCCGTGCATGAATAATAGCAATAGCAATAGCAGTTAGACTTATATACCGCTTCAAAGGGCTTTCAGCCCTCTCTAAGCGGTTTACAGAGTCAGCATATTGCCCCCAACAACAATCCGGGTCCTCATTTTACCCACCTCGGAAGGATGGAAGGCTGAGTCAACCCTGAGCCGGTGAGATTTGAACAGCCGAACTGCAGAACTGCAGTCAGCTGAAGTAGCCTGCAGTGCTGCATTTAACCACTGCGCCACCTCGGCTCTTATGTAACCCAGGTGACTTAAGATAAAATATTAGGGCTCCTCACACAGAACAAGGACAAATGGGGTTGTGGGAAGGGCTCCCAAAACAGTGTTTCTCAAAGCGACTTTAAGACACATGGACAATGCTGGCTGGGGAATTCTGGGAGCTGAAGTCCATGTACCTTAAAACTACTTGAAAAATGCTGTATCGAAGCATAAATCTTGATCCCACCCACTCGAATGATATCAGCCAGTCTTCCTGCAGTCTTCCACAATCAGACTCTTATTATTTGTCTAAGAGGCTGCATTAACAAACCTACAGAACAGTGGTGGGTTACGACCGGTACACCCCAGTACGGGCATAACGGTGCTTGCTGGGAGCACCGGATACTGTTCCGGTACGGTACTCCGGAGGGCCCACCCACCTGCCTGAGCTCCTTATCTGTATTTGAGCTCTTTGGCGTTTCTGCGCACGGAGCATACGGCACCTGCGCGACGCTCCGCTGAGCAGCTGGAGCATCACAGGAGGTAAGGACGCATGTGCGCGCTGCGAAGGTGCGTGCGCATGCTGCACACCTTCATGTGGTGGATCCCGGGCCCCGTTGCATCATACCGGTTGCAACGGGATCTGGAGCCCACCACTGGTACAGAATCAAGATGACATGAAGAGTTAATACCACTTTACAATGCCTTGGTAAGGCCACATTTGGAATACCGCATCCAGTTTTGGTCACCACAATTTAAAAAGGATGCTGAGACTCTAGAAAGAGTGCAGAGAAGAGCAATGAAGATGATTAGGGGACTGGAGGCTAAAACATATAAAGAACGGTTACTGGAATTTGGTTATGGCTAGTTTAATGAAAAGAAGGACTCAGGGTGACATGATAGAAGCCTTCCAGTACCTCAAGGGTTGCCACACAAAGAAGGGGGAGTCAAACTATTCTCCAAAGCACCTGAAGGCAGAACAAGAAGCATTGGGTGGAAACCAATCAAGGAGAGAAGCAATCTAGAACTGAGGAGAAATTTCCTGACAGTGAGATCAATTAATCAGTGGAACAACTTGCCTCCAGAAGTTGTGAATGCTCCAACACTGGAGGCTTTTAAGAAGAGATTGGACAAGCATTTATCTGAAATTGTATAGGGTTTTCTGCCTGAGTAGGGGGTTGGACTAGAAGACCTCCCAGGTCCCTTCCAACTTTATAAAATCTACCTTTGCTCCCTATAGGCTGCCTCAAGAACCAATTACTCAAAATGGGGTACGCTGAAATGCTCTTATGCATGCCCACAATTCTCATTGATGCAACATGCCGGTTCACTGATACAACATAGGCTTCAATTGTGATTTGAAAAGAATCAAGAATTAAGAATGTATCCATATTTTTTTTCCTAGAGAGAAGGAATGAAACTATAGACAAAGGTAAACCACGAGTCATGCTGGTTAGTAAATAAAATCAATCTTTGTCAAACCGCAATCATTCCAAATGTTACATAGATGGTAAAGAATAGAATACCAAGAGACACTGGGAGGATAGTAGCGAACAGGAAGACCACGATATCGGGTGCTGGCAAAGGGGAAAAAAGAAAATAATTCAGGAAAAAAATAGGTTTATTATTGCATCAACAAAAGCCTCCCTTACCATCAAAAACCAACAAAAAAACCAAACCATCTTTCAGAATTCAATTGAAACTTTCCCAAACAAACGAAGCAAAGCATACGAAGTCAGCCAGGGCACATATAGCATAAAAAGTGGGCGGAAATTGCCTAAAAACCCAGCTTTCTACGGGGTGAACCTGACTGCAACACTCATTATGACACAGGTAGTCTTCAGATGATGACCATTTCTCTCTGTTGCTTTGAGCTCATTCAGTTTAACTGTGAAAAACTAAACACCGACTCCAGCAAATCTGAATAACAGGCTGGCCAAAGTAAGGGGAATAGGAGGACTCTTCCCCGAATTCGGTTTGAAGAAACGGTACTTGGTTATTCTTGATCTTTGTCACCACCCAGTGGAGATCCACCTGAACTGCAAAACCTCTCAGCTTAATTGCTCCGAGGTGATCCACGGGATCGAACGGATGCAACAGGCGTTTTTAAGCACTTGATTTTATTCACAGCCTTGGCCTCGTTTCGGAATGCTGAACGCTTTAGAGATGTTGCCATGGCAAGAGCACATGTAAGAGGAATTAACATATATGTGACGTGCCAATCAAATTTTGTGTGTTTTAATGTAAACCATGTTAGTGAAAAGCAAATCATGCTATCCACGTGACTTTAAAATGTACTGAAAATGGAATTTTGGCTTTTTCTAATACAACACCGAGCAGATCGGAGCATGGAAATAAAGAAACACCCCAATGCAACATTACAACAGAATCTACCAGATAGAAGGAAGACCTTATCTTTACAAATGGCTACTAGGTGTTCAGGAAAACCTTGAGTCTGCCTCTAAAACAAAGCTTCGTCTGCTTCTCTTTCTCCTTGTTTTGGGTTATTTTCATCACCAAAGGAATGTGCTACTCACAGCTTGTCAATTGTGATATGCGGGTGTCTATACAATCATGCAGTTTATTGAGTTTAAAATGTTGATTGAGTTTAAAATGTTGGAAACTCTCTTCAACTGATTAAAAGGAAGACAGTGAAAGGAAATAAATAAGGAAATAAATAATAATATTAAAATTTCCGGGAGAAAACCACATCACCCTTCAGGCACAGGCATGCGTTTAAACGCTGCATGCATCTATAACAATTCTAAGTGGTTGTCAGGAAGGTAAATAGTTATGGTTCGCTGGTCTAAAAACACAGTAAGAAACACAACGGCATAAATCACACAGTTCAAAAAAACACCCAGAGAAACAAGGATGCCACATCAACCTCCAATTTCAACCCACTTGGCAGCACTCCAAAAATCAGACAGAATCTCGTCAGCAAGGAGACCCCGCTGGAGGATTAGTCGGTTAACTGAAATAAAACTCAAAGCCAAGGAAAAAAATAGGTACGTGTGTGTTCTCCAAACGTATAAATGGAAAATCCCGTATTCATCTGGAAAGGAGAAAAAAACAAAAGGAAGTCTTAAGGAAAGGCGTAGATAAGAACAAAAGGGGGAAAAAAGCATGGGCTGAATTGAGGATGTCACAGAT
Source organism: Thamnophis sirtalis (assembly GCF_051295495.1). Classification (NCBI taxonomy): domain Eukaryota; kingdom Metazoa; phylum Chordata; class Lepidosauria; order Squamata; family Natricidae; genus Thamnophis; species Thamnophis sirtalis. The sequence continues at coordinate 7,872,581 of NW_028261389.1, forward strand.
TTGTCTCTTTAAAAATTGGACTGCTTTGCCCCCAGACATTTTGATTGAACAAAATGCAGGAATATCAGCGGAGGGAAATGTGGGGAGGGGGGGGGATGAAGTTAGGAGTCATATTTGGAAGCTGAAAGAACAAAGAAAAACACATGAAATAAACACATTTTGATGTTGTGTTCCAACATCCCAAGAGATCTGTCCCCCTTTTTTTAAAAAAAAAACCTTGGGAAAACAGAACCACGATCACGAGTGTCCTGGTTGAATGCTGATCTCTCTTGTAACATAAGAAGTGGGGGAGGGTGCAAATAACTCTGCCCAGCACCCACGTTTTAATGCTGAAATGAGAAGGGTGGGATTGCACCCAAAAGCTCCCGCCAGCATCACACATTCATGGTGAAAGCTGCAGGCAGCTGCAGTTTACAAACACTTAAGGCAGTGTTTCTCAACCTTGGCAACTTGAAGATGTCCGGACTTCAACTCCCAGAATTCCCCAGCCAGCGAATGCTGGCTGGGGAATTCTGGGAGTTGAAGTCCGGACATCTTCAAGTTGCCAAGATTGAGAAACACTAACTTAAGGAACCCACCGATCCCAATTTGCTTATTCAAAGAATACGGTTGAGCTGTTGGGTTAAGTTCCCTTCACTTCCTTAGCTTTTCTCTGTACTTTCAACACTGCTAATCGTCCTCTCTACTAGTCCCTTGAACGGTTCTGTTCAGGTTTAAGGCTGTCCACTGCCTTGGATGTTTTAAATTAAATCCAACGGTATGTGAGAACAGGGGCTAGAATCCTGCTGGATTAAACTAAAGCCTTTGCAACTTCCCGTTTCGCCGAGAGACCGAGATCCTTCAGCCACCAACAGCAATCTTCCCTATTGTCACTCCAGAGGGATTTAGCTGTCCCTTTTCAAAGACAAGGAATTCCTTTAAAAAATAAAATAAAAGCTAAGAAGTTCTGTCAGTAAAGCAAAGGTTGATGGTTGATATATCACAGGCATTTGGTGCATGTTTAAGAAGCTCTCCGTTTGCCTTTGTTGTTACAGATGCAATTCGGTTGGTGCAGGGAAACCGACGGGAAAGAACAAAAGGTTTCGGTATGTCTAGTTTAATGAAAAGAAGGACTAGGGGAGACATGATAGCAATCTTCCAATATCTCAGGGGTTGCCACAAAGAAGAGGGAGTCAAACTATTCTCCAAGGCACCTGAGGGTAGAACAAGAAGCAATGGGTGGAAACTAATCAAGGAGAGAAGCAACATAGAACGGAGGAGAAATTTCCTGACAGTTAGAACAATTAATCAGTGGAACAGAAGTTGCCTCCAGAAGTTGTGAATGCCTCAACACTGGAAGTTTTTAAGAAGATGTTGGATAGCCATTTGTCTGAAATGGTATAGGGATTCCTGCCTAGGCAGGGGGTTGGACTAGAAGACCTCCAAGGTCCCTTCCAACTCTGCTATTGTATTGTATTGTGGTTGTGTTTAACAGCCTGACAGCCCAAGGATAGAAACTATTTTTAAACCTATTTGTTCGGCTGGCTGTGCTTCCATGTCTTCTGCCCGATGGTGGAAGTGTGAAGAGATACTGACCAGGGTGTGAATCATCTCTGAGTATCTTCCATACTCTGCTAAAGCAGCGAGATCTGGCGACGTCATCCAGTGGTATTAGAGGGCAACCAATGGTTTCTTGTGCCGAGTTGATCACTCTCTTTGCAAGTGTGTAAGTGCAAAACTTTTCGGGCACCCAACCGATAGAAATGCTGGCAGGAACCCACTCCTGGCATGTGCAAAGTAGCCAGACGAAGGAAACAGCTAAAGAACAGGGGTCGATCCAACTCTACTATTGTATATTGTATATAGTAGGAAAGGATGCTACATTTCAAGGTTCTCCTTAAACCACTCATTTATGAAAAATAACCATTGAGGGGTTTAAGGGATATCAAGTGGGGTGGGGGAGGAAGAGAAATTAGTTTTCTTCTTCTTGAAATATACTTCACAGAGAAATATTATTTCTTCTTGAAATATATTTCAAGATACACTTGAATTAATTAATTAAGCCATTTGTCTGGAATGATACAAGGTGGGGGGGGGGGTGTCCAATCTTGCCAACTTTAAGATTTGTGGACTTCAATTCCCAGAATTCCCCAGCCAGCATATCAGCACGGCTGGCTTGGGAATTCTGAGAGCTGAAGTCCACAAGTCTTAAAATTACCAAGGTTGGATGCCCCTGGCATAAGGCCCGCTGCTGAAGCAGGGGGTTAGACTAGAAGACCTCCAAGATCCCTTCCGATCTTGTTATTCTAGTGTTCTATACCAGGCTGCAATCAGGCCATTTAATGACGCTTAAGGACCTGGTGACGCAGGTGACAAGAAACACCATGCCTTAAAATAAATATGTATCTTTTTATTTATTTATTTAGCCTTTTTTTCTGAATGCCATCATTTTCCTGTACTAGAAACGGGACACTGGGGATGTATGTCTTCTCCTACAACCCAGATGTTATAAATTGGGGGGTCCAATGCTGGCTGGGGAATTCTGGGGAATTGCAATAGTTAGCAATAGCAATAGTTAGACTTATATACCGCTTCATAGGGCTTTCAGCCCTCTCTAACCGGTTTACAGAGTCAGCATATTGCCCACAACAACAATCCGGGTCCTCATTTTACCCACCTCGGAAGGATGGAAGGCTGAGTCAACCTTGAGCCTGGTGGGATTTGAACAACCGAACTACTGAACTGCAGTCAGCTGAAGTAGCCTGCAGGGCTGCATTTAACCACCGCGCCACCTCGGCTCAATTGAAGTCTACAAGTCTTAAAGTTGCCAAGGTAGGAAAGCCTTGCTTTAAACAGAACCATTTCTTCCCACGCACAAAGGGCAAATCTTCAAAAACCAAGGATGAAGCTCTTCCGTTCTATTCTGAAGGAGGGCTTAGAAAAGGATGAAGTATACCCAACCAATTCCCTTCCAGATGGAGTTTTCTGCCCAACCCCTACCCTCACAACACTGTGTAAACCAGTTCTCTACTTTGATAAGAGACCAGAGTCTACTCAGGCAGCTTCTGAAGCTCAAAGCATCATAAACAACTCTCACCAGATGGAGAATTCTACCAAGCTTAATTAACTTCCAGAGATGTTCTGATGGGACAGATCCAGAGCAAAAGGAAAAGTTGAGCTTGGCAAGGTCTTTTCAAGAGTTTTCTTCCCAGTACACTGAATGACAGATTGAGCAAAAGAAGCAGAAAGGATTTGGGGCTAACTTTGTGTTGTAGTTCTTCAGCTTGGAGTTCTTGTTTGTTCAGAAGCAAAGACTCCTATGTTTCAAGGGGATTATTCACTGGTAAACCGTCAAAGAAAATCCTGTAAAAGCAGCAATTTCCCACACTGAATTAATTGGTTTTGCTACTTAACGGGGAATATCACAATATGAAAGAGAGAGAGAGAGAGAGAGAGAGAGAGAGAAATCAAACTGAAGTCATTCCCGCAAGTATTGTGTGTCCTGGTTGGGCTTTGAGAAGCCGAGCATTATCTGTTGCCAGCAAGATGTACTAGGATACAATTCTCAAATTCTCAGAATTTGTAACCAGCATGATTCCTGACCTTGTTTCAATTCATGTTTCGGACATGGAATGTTTTGTCTTATTTCATAGTTGCCCATGCTTCAAATATGGAAGGCGCCAAGGGGAGAACACCTGGAGCCTTTCATATTAGATTGCAAGCCTGGAGACCAAGAGTTCTGTTAAAATATTCGTGACTGGGAGAGACATGGGAACAAGGTCAGCCAATGAATAGGCATAGCAACTAAGTCAGCCAATGGGAGCTTAAACAGATCTGACTCTGTGCAGAGAATTGAAACAGAAACTAAAGAATTAAGCAGTCCGCTGCTATGAAAAGTAAACTAGCAGTCTGTCTGCGCTTGTCTGCTGAAATGTATCTAACTACCTGTAATTCTCCTGCCTTGTGTTTACTTGGAAGAACCACCTGTTGGTATTGTACATTTATTCATCTATTCTTATGTATAAAGAAGTTAATGAATCCATCTGAATCCGTTATCTGATTCTGTTGTGCTTTCTGGATTTGAATTTATGCAACAAACTCTGACTATAAGAGATCAGATTTTTGTTGAGAAGATGACTGAAAAAAACCACTAGTCAGTATAGATAAAGGTTCCCCCGCACATGTGTGCTACTCGTTCCCAACTCTAGGGGGCGGTGCTCATCTCTGTTATAAAGCTGAAGAGCTAGCACTGTCCGAAGACGTCTCCGTGGTCATGTGGCCGGCATGACTAAACTCCAAAGGCGCATGGAATGCTGTTCCCTTCCCACCAAAGGTGCTTCCTATTTTTATACTTGCAATTTTTATGTGTTTTCGAACTGCCAGGTTGGCAGAAGTTGGGATAAGTAACAGGAGCTCACTCTGTTACGTGGCGGTAGGGATTTCAAACCGTCTTAGCCACTGAGCCACTACATCCCTCGAGTCAGTACACATTCAGACAATTATGATTTTAAAACAAAGCATATACAAATGTAAAGATAAATGCTAGGAAGAAGTTATGTATCGCAGCTGATGGCAGGAAAAAAGTAGCCAAATTCCATTATCAGAGTGTTACGATGGAGAAGGCGTTCTCCTGGAGCTAATCTCATTTTGTAATTTCTCATGAATTCTTTTCTTCTAATTTTAGTATCCAAGAAGTTTCATATTTGTTGTTTGTTGAGGAAACAATGGCACCCCAAGGAATCCTGAGATCAGTGCATTTCCCAGGTTGACTCTCCAAACCTGTGATTCTTTGTGTAATTCAAGGAGTCTCAGAGATGCTGCTGGATCAAGGAAAACTGAACTAGAGATTGCCTCAGAAAATAAAAGAATAATTTAACAGTCATGAGGGTTCTAAGGAAGTCTATCTTAGAACAAGAAATGCCCATTTTGGTACTCTTCCTCTTACTAAAGAGAAGCCTGTTATCTGATGCATTCTTATTTAATCTTGTCTTATAAAAAGTGTCAGAGACACATAGAGAAGTATCGGGGCACTAAAGTGTCAAGTATATTCATGAACTGGAATAGGGCTTAGCAACAAGGTCAGCCAATGGGAGCTGAAACACTTTGGAGTCTGGGTGTGGCTTAGTCCTGTAGCTCTGAGTCTGTGCTGAGCTAAAAACTAGTCTGGCTGCTGGAACCAAAACCAATTTCTCCTCTCTACCACGGTATTGGTACTACTCTTGTTATTGTACGTATGTCGAATGTTTTATATTATGTACCGTGTTTCCCTGAAAATAAGACTGAAATAAGCCTTGGCCTTATTTTCGGGGAGGTCTTATTATTTTTGAGGTGCAGGAGGCAGAGAGCGTGGTCACCTCATGGCTGCTGCTGTGTCGCAACCTTTTTTTGGGGGGAGGGCTTATTTTCGGGGAAGGGCTTATTTTAGCGCATGCATTCAAAAGCCCGATTGGGCTTATTATCCGGGGAGGTCTTATTTTTGGGGAAACAGGTTATATAAAGAGAAGTTAATGAATCCTGCTGAATCAGTGACCTATCTGTGCTTTCTGGATTTGATTTCTGCAACACACTCTGACATGAAGACTGAGGTTTCCCTGCCCAATTTCTTCTGCTGCCTCTGTCATTTTTTGGTCCTTCTCTCCTAACCCTGAAACCCAAGACTTCGCTACAGTCACATATCGGTTGTTTTTTGCTTACATATACAAATTGGAGGTTCAGCCTGAAGGGTAGAGCTTTCCAGTTGCCCTTGAGACAGGAGGCTTCTCCTCTCCCCTCCCCCCCCCACCTGGGAGAGCATGTCTCTGCACTGAAGTGAGGTAATGTCTAAAAGAAAGGCAGACACATCCTTAAGGAGGAGTAAAATTGCTTGTAGGTAAGGATTAAAGAAAGATGAACCTGGGATGAGAAGATAAGACTCCAGGACTGATGACACTTAGATAAAGAGAGGACCTACTTCCTGGATCAAATGAACAAGGCAAGACATGGGCTAGGTGTTTTGGGAGGGAGGCAAGGATGTTTTTGTGACTGTTAAGTAGAAGAAGAGCCTCCGAGAAGGAAGTTGGGCAGAACGTAACACCCACCTGATCCCCAAGTAGGGTGTGTCGATATGCTTGTTTTCCAAAGAGATAAACTCAGAGAAAAAGATATGCCTGCCGAAGACCTGCGCGCAAACACACACACAAGCCAAGGAGAATATGTGTAGCTCAGGGCTGAAATGAGAGGTTCTTGCTGCTCTCGGCTTGATTGTTTTCTTGCAGATGTTTCATTACCCAAACTAGATATCATCATCAGGGCTAGCAATGATGATATCATCTTCTTTGGCTAATAAAACATCTGTAAGAAAAACACCTAAGTTCAGAGAGGACCAAGGACCTCTCATACACACAAGCTTGCAGGGAAATTAGGGGTAATCAGAAAATCACACACATATATATAGAGCTGATAAAGGAGGAGAACCTTGTGGCTTAGTGGTTAACACGTCTGCCTAATATGTAATACAGCCCAGGCTCGAATCCCAGTAAGGGTATGGCTAGCTGATGAGAGCTAAATAGCTTGAAATAGAGCTATACTAGTCTCCCTTTATTTATTTATCAGCACAAATACAAGATAGATAGATAGATAGATAGATAGATAGATAGATAGATAGATAGATAGATAGATAGATAGATAGATAGATAGAAAGAAAGAAAGAAAGAAAGATAGATGATAGGTAGATATAGATATAGATAGAAGATAAATATAGATATAGATATATATATAGATATACATATACATATAGAGATAGATAGATGATAGATAGATAGATAGATAGATAGATAGATAGATAGATAGATAGATAGATAGATAGATAGATAGATAGATAGATATAGATATATATATTCTGAATAATGCTTGAAAGCAGAGAACAACTAGTCTAAGTTCTTTCTTGCTTATTTGCTTACGAATATGGATGTCTCTACACTTTAATACAATACAATACAATAGCAGAGTTGGAAGGGACCTTGGAGGTCTTCTAGTCCAACCCCCTGCCGAGGCAGGAAACCCTATACCGTTTCAGACAAATGGCTCTCCAACATCTTCTTAAAGACTTCCAGTGTTGGGGCATTCACAACTTCTGGAGGCAACTTCTGTTCCAGTGATTAATTGTTCTAACTGTCAGGAAATTCCTCCTCAGTTCTAAGTTGCTTCTCTCCTTGATTAGTTTCCACCCATTGCGGGAGGAGTTTTAGAAGCGATGGATCTTATGCGCCAACAGAATGTGATGGGCCGGACAAGAAGAGAGCCCAGGTGCATTTCTTTCCTGCCATTCAAGCTAGTTGTAGGCAGGAACCTTGGATGCTATCTATGTCTGTATTCTAAAAGCAACGGAAGGATGGAGGAGAATAACAACTAGGTGGGAGGAAAAGATGAGCAGGAAAATACTGTGAAGGGAGGTTGCACGGAAGCAAGTGTGAAATCAGAAAGCAGATGGAGGGAAGGGGGCAAAGGTCTGAAACGTTCTGTCTTCCCTCCAGGAAATATGTTTTTCAGGTCACCCAAAAGCCTAACAGTGTTTATATTTGCTATTAATGATACTCAAGGCGTGCTAGAACATGTCATTATAATGTTTGCTGTAATCTCCAGATTTAAAATTCCAATTTTACAAGGGGAGGGAAGGACAGCTGCTGCAAAGGCTTGGAGGTAAGAAAAGTGGGCTCTTGCACAGGTTGGCAAAGAGATGCCAGTAGTTAAAAACAAGATAACTGGAAAATCTGGGAAAAGGCTGAAGAGGCCCGCTGCCATCACGCTAGGGCTGCAAATTGGTGTCTTTCTGATATTCTTAAAAACACATTGCGCCTTCAACAGTAACCCAAGTCGGGTGTAAACTGATGGTAACGAGTAAAGCTAGAGGCCTATGGAGAGGAGGAGGAGGAGGAGGAGGAGGGAGGAGGAAGGAGAAGGAAAAAGAAGATGGAGGAGGAGGGGGAGGAGGAGGAGGTGGGAGAAGGAAAAAGAAGATGGAGGAGGAGGGGGGAGGGGAAGGAGGGGGGAGGGGAAGGAGGAGGAGGAGGAGGAGGAGGAGGAGGAGGAGGAGGAGAAGAAGAAGAAGAAGAAGAAGAAGAAGAAAAAAGAAGAAGAAAAAGAAGAAAAAGAAGAAAAAGAAAAAAGAAGAGGGGAAAGAGGAGGAGGAGGAGGAGGAGAAGGAGAAGAAGAAGAAGAAGAAGAAGAAAAGGAGGAGGAGGAGGAGAAGAAGAAGGAGAAGGAGGAGGAGAAGAAGAAGAAGAAGAAGAAGAAGAAGAAGAAGAAGAAGAAGAAAAGGAGGAGGAGGAGGAAAAGGAGAAGAAGAAGAAGAAGAAAAGGAGAAGGAGGAGGAGAAGGAGAAGGAGGAGAAGAAGAAGAAGAAGAAAAGGAGGAGGAGGGAGGAGAAGAAGGAGAAGGAGAAGAAGAAGAAAGAAAGAAAGAAAGAAAAAGAAGAGCGGAAAGAGAAGGAGGAGGAGGAGGAGAAGGAGGAGGAGAAGGAGGAGGAGGAGGAGGAGGAGGAGGAGGAGGAGGAGGAGGAGGAGGAGGAGGAGGAGGAGGAGGAGTTTCGCTTCTCATCCATGAAGCTTCATCATGATGGGGGAATGGAAGGATAGGTTCTTATAGGATTTGGCGGGTGGGTGGAAGAATTATATTTCTTTGCAGTCATCTGGTCATTAGACAGAGTGGCAGGAATAAGACACCACCTATCTGCTGTCTACAATGCAGCCCTTTCAGCAGTTCCAGAAAGATTCCACCCCCATTTGCACCGATTCCGATGACCCCAAGGGCATAGATAACCCCCCCCCCCCAAGGGGCCTCAAGGGCTCTCAAAGAGATGCTGTTAATGACCAGATGACCGCAAAGAAATACGATCCTTCCATCCATCCACCACCACCCAGTCACAACCAATGAAGCTTTTTGGATGAGAAGTGAAAAATCTTCTTCCTCCTCCTCCTCAAACAACAATCCAGTTGCCTTTGGGGTGGAGTGGGGTAAAAACGCGCCATTAAGATAGTAAAACTAGAGGTTGTTAGGTTTTCAACATACTGATACTGAAAAAAGATGCAATTTTCTTCCTACAACACAGGGGTGGGCCTACACAGGGGTAGAAAACAACCTAAAATGGATATATAAACCCATAAAAGGGAATATTTGCCGCTCAGGGTTGAAAAGGGAAACGGGGGGGGGGGGGGTTCCTTGGCGCTCTCTGAGCTTGGTTGTTTTCTTACAAATGTTTCATCACCCAAACTATCATCATCCCTGAAACATCATCATTACCAAAACACCTGCCAGAAAACAACCAAGCTCAGAGAGCACCAAGGGCCCCTATATGTGTGTGTGTGTGTGTGTGTTGCATTTTTGCTGATAAGGAGGAGAGGCTGTGGCGTAATGGCTAAGACGTCTGCCTACAATGTAATATAGCACAGGCTCGAATCCCAGTAAGGGTATGGCTAGCTAATGAGAGCTAAATAGTACAAAAGGCAACAGTAAAAATATTGGGTTTCTGTCGTGATGAACTCTTGTGACAAGCCGATTGACAGATATGGAAGCAGTTAGCTTCCTCCCATAATTGGGGCATACCAGGGGTTGAACACTAAATATATATATATATAAACCTGCATGGTGCATCGTTTCACAACACAAATATCTTCCCCAACTTTCAAAAGAAATATTTGCCCCTGACTTTTTTTTTTTTTTTAAAAAAACTTGCTTTTCTTTGGCCCCCTATGTTGAGAGGCCTCTTGAAGAGTCCTCTCTTGGCGAAGAATTGAAGCAGAACGTTTCAATTCCCTCTCCTACCTTCTTCGCTGAACAGCAGAAAAATCTCCTTAGGATGGCAGGATTGGCTGGATAAACGACGAGGGAATCGGGGAGTAGCGGCTAGCAAAGAGGATCGCAGCTATTTCCACATCAGACGTGTGCGGGGGGGGGGGGGGGGAGGGATGCCATTCCACAGCCCGTTGCCTAGAAATTAACTCAACCTCCCTTCTAATTAAAAGGATGTAAATCTGCCTTTAGAATGTGCCAATGTCCATGCGGAAAAAGTAGGCTGTTTGCAGGGAAACGGATGCCTCCCAAGAACCAAGTGATTAGGCATACAGGCATTTTATTTATCTTTATTCATGCTTTTTGGGGTTGGTGAGTTGACATGTTGGAAGAAACCAGGGGGTACTGCTTCCCCCCCCCCCCAATTTTCCCCCCCTCCCGTTTTGACAGTTTGTTTCTGCATTTTTCCTGAGAAATTAGAAAAAAAATGAAATAAGCTGTAAAATTGCTAGGGGTGCAAAAGCATCTCATTTAGGGTTGACAGTCTTCCCTCCGAATTAAGAATAAATGAACATGTGGTGTCACAATAAAGGGAAGACATTCTGGTTCCAGAAAGCCATAAAAATGAAGAAAGGACAAAAATAAGGGATCAGCTGCAATGGAATCCACTGACGACAGGATTCAGAACATAATTGAGTAGACACGATGTATGTATCGAAGTGGGTGTTCTGCATTATTTTCTGTTCTCTTTTTCTGAACCTAGATACATTTTATTTTTAAAACACAGGCAGAAATGTCCGGAATATACTTTCCCCCCACTTACTTTCAAGTTGGTGGCCTCTTGTTTTCAAAGATAAATTTCTGGGTGCCACTTTTAACTAAACAGACCAAAATGAAAAGATGCTATAGTCCTTAAGAGTTTGACAGACGCGTTTGCTAAAAAAAAAAACCCTAAACATTTAATGTAAATTAAATCATTGCCATTTGTCATTATCCTGTGAATAAAAGCCAACTGGATGCACCAAAAACACATTTATGAAGAAATTAAGCGTTCGCATTTCATTAACAATAAAGCTGTAATTAGAAAAGATTTTAAACAATGAATATGCCTCCATTTCCCCCCAAATTCTATTTACTTTTAAAGCAGGAAGGCAGGCGGCAAAACAACAACAACAATAATAATAATAATGTCTTTCCCACAGCTTCAAAATTTGCAGAAATGTTATACTGAGAAGATGGAATGTACCTTGAAGCAAGATAGCAAAACCTACTAAACTGCCTTAGTGCTTAAGTGACAGTTACCTGGATGAGTCATTTTGGTCAATGGTCAGGGTTTCCAAGAAAATATATTGAAGTTCTTCCAGACTTCCCTTCCTGGTAGCGCAATTCTATAATCCTTGCCGACAGGTGAAGAAATTTCAAAAGGTGTGCAAATAAACATAACACCATGAGATACTGGTACCTGGAAGAATTATTTACCTGCCACAGGGAGGTCCATTTTTGCCCGTTTCAGTTCTGCCATGGAGCTCTGGAGTTGTTCTATTACAAAATCATCATCGTAGAAGAAATCTTTGGCAAGAGTGTCCTGAAGAAACTGGACCAGTTCTTCCATCTGCAATTTCACCAGGTGTTCTAAGGTGACACGGAGGGGGGGGGGGGAGAGAGAAAAAGACTGCAGGTAGTCCTCAACGTACAATTATTCTTGAGCAGCCAAAGCTACAACAGCACTGAAAAAAATTGTCTTGCATTAAGCATCCTCAGGAGGTGATCAAAATTTGGATGCTTGCCAACTGGCATGTACTTATGCCGGTTGCAATATCCCTGGGTCACGTGATCGCCTTTTGCGACCTTCTGATGAGCAGAGTCAATGGGGGAAGCCAAAGATTAGTAAACAAACATCTAATTTAACTATTGCAGTGATTCACTTAACAGCAGTGGCAATCAAGATTGTAAAATGGGACAAAACTCACTTAACAACTGTCTCGCTCAGCAACATAAATGTTGGGCCCAGTTGTGGTTTCTGTACAGCAACTTTATATTGGGAGTTTCAGCCACTCTGGAGTCCTTGGGAGTTCCCTGAGCTTGGCTGTTTTTTTTACAGATGTTTCATTGCCAAGCTGTGTGCATTGATGATGTTACGTAGTTTGGTAATGAAACGTCTGCAAAAAAAAAAAAAAGAGCAACCAAGCTCAGAGAATACCAAGGATTTCATAGTTCAAGCCTGAGCTAGAAATATTCGCTTCTATCCACGGTGGCGCAGTGGTTGGAGTGCAGTACTGCAGGCTATTTCTGCTGACTGCCGGCTGCCTGCAATTTGGCCGTTCGAATCTCCCCAGCTCAAGGTTGACTCAGGCTTCCATCCTTCCGGGGTGGGTAAAATGCGGACCCAGATTGTTGGGGGCAAGAGGCTGACTCTGTAAAAGAGAGGGCTGGAAAGCACTGTAAAGCGGTATATACCGTATTTTTTTTGAGTATAAGATGCATCTTTCCCCCCCTAAAAGAGTGTGGAAATGGTGCGTCTTATACACCGAATACAGTCATTTTTGGTCTCCCAAAGCCCCACCCCCTCGTCACATTTTTGTGAAAAAATGGGTGAAAAGTGGGCCATTTTTCAGCAGAATGGGGGTGGTTTTGCCTTCCCCCACCCACCAGGAGCACTCTGCAGGCTTCAGCAGGGCTGGGGGAAGGGAAAACTTCCCCCATTTTGGTGCAAAACAGGGGCGTGCTCCTGGGGGGGTGGGGGAAGACAAAAACTTTTTTTTCTTATTACCTCTTCGAAATCTTGGTGCGTCTTATACACCGCTGCGTCTTATAGTCCGAAAAATACGGTTAAGTCTAAATGCTACTGCAATCACTTTTCAGCCAGCCAGAAATAAGAATCCCACAAGTCTGGTCACTCAAAACAAGGAGCATTTAAAGGCAAGGCCAAGCTCTTACTTCTGTGCAGTTTCAGAATGGTGTAGGCCATTGCAGTAAGAACTCGCTCTCCTTCAAGGACGTAGATATCCCAGATCCTGAGGGTTAACCGAAAGGGAGTCTGCAATGAAAGAACCATACGGATGTGTCAGCACATAAGCAAAAATGCGTCTCTGGCCCAGAGGGCCAGCTGGGCTGATAATGAAAGCAACAGCTAAGGCTACTCACACGGTCAAGGAAACACTGGAAAAACCACTTCATTGTGTAAAAGCTGGTGTTGACCTCCTGGGAATCCTGCGAAGAAGACACAGTTCACCAATTTTAGAAGGATAAAATTGGCACAGAGCAGAATGCAAATGTGGAGTTAAATGCACAGTGTATTCGAAGTGTATTTCTCCCTCCTTCCAGAACATTGTGCTGCCTTCCTGGACAGCTACGGGTAGTCCTCAACTTACAGCAGTCCGTTCAAACTTGCAACGGCACTGGAAAAAAAGGGAATCATGACCATGTTTCACACTTATGACCGTTGCAGCATCCCCATGGTCACGGGATCAAAATTCAGATGCTTGGCAACGGATTCATATTTATGACCGCTACACTTGCCCTGGGGGGTCATGTGATCCCCTCCGGACTAGCAAAGTCAAGGGGGAATCCAGATTCACTTAACAACCTTGTTACTAACGTGGCAACTGCAGTGATTCACTTAACAACTGTGACAAGGTCATAAAACGGGACTTAAAAGCTCACTTTAAAAAATATCTTGCTCAACCACAGACGTGTTGGGCTCAGTTGTGGTTGTAAGTTGCGACTACCAACATTAGTAACCTTCTTGGAAGTTTTTTCTTGGCGGAGCATTCAATACCACCAACTATGCTGGCTCCCAAGGGGATTAACTGGAAAATCGCCACTTTATGATAACTCTAGTGACAGAGGTGTTGGGGAACCACCGTTGAGCTTCTAGCTGTGTGCTTTGTCTCCAAGGTGCTTAGAGCAGGGCCCCCCAATCCCCGGGCCACACCCAAGCAAGCCAAGCTTCATCTGCGCATGTGTATGATCTATTGTAAGTAGCACATGAAACCAGCAGCAGCAACCACTATGTGGAAAAATTGTTTTCCATGTAGAACTGGTCCCTGGTTCTCAAAAGGTTGGAGACCACTGGCTTAGAGTGTTTGCTTCTCATGTATCCATCCATCCATCCATCATTTATCATCTATCTATCTATCATTTATCATTCATCTATCTATCTATCTATCTATCTATCTATCTATCTATCTATCTATCTATCATTTATCATCTATCATTTATCATCTATCTAATCTCTATATCATTTATCGATTGATCAATCTATCTAATTTCTATCTCTATCTATCTATCTATCTATCTATCTATCTATCTATCTATCTATCTATCTATCTATCTATCTATCTATCTATCTATCGGTGTCGGCTGGCAACTACAAGGAGGAGGGCCTTCTCAGCAGTAGCCCCGACCCTTTGGAACGAGCTCCCCGTGGAGATTCGTACCCTCTCCACCGTCCAAGCCTTCCGCATAGCCTTGAAGAACTGGCTCGCCCGTCAGGCCTGGGGATAAGGATCGCTACCCCGCCCGAATGATGAATGTATGTTGTTTACTATTTTATTATATGTTGTTGTCTTAATGTTGTATTCCCCCCTCCCTGGTTTCCTGTGAGCCGCCCTGAGTCCCCTCAGGGAAAAGGGCGGCCTACAAATGCTAATAAACCACTAAACCACTAAACCACTATCTATCTATCTATCCATCCATCCATCTATTTAATCTCTATATCATTTATCATCGATTGATTAATCAATCAATCTATCTAATCTCTATCTATATCATTTATCATTGATTGATTATCAATCAATCAAATCTCTATCTATCTAATATCTATCTATCTATCTATCTATCTATCTATCTATCTATCTAATCTCTATATCATTTATCATCGATTGATCGATCTATCTCTTAAGACTAGAAGTTAAGTTAAGACTAGAACTCATACTCTGTTACCTTTAAAGAGTTGTTACTCTTTAAAAAGCCTTGATTTTTTAATTTTTTTACAAAATGATGTACTGTTGATGCTGGCTAAACTATCAAAAATGTTTCCAGGTATTTCAAATGTGTTTTTTAAATGTAAAGAAGGAACTCTTTATCATCTCTGGTGGACCTGCTCCAAAGCAAATATATACATATACAGTACTGGGGTAAGATTCATATTTTAATACAGAAAATTCTTAAAAGTAAATATAAAAATAAAACCAAAGATCTTTTTTAGGCTTAATGGACAAAGAACTTGGGGGAAAAATTGGAACTTTGTTTTTATATATGTTGACAGCAGCAAGAATGCACAAAAATGGAAAAATACTTTAATTCCCACAATGGGAGATTGGCTGGAAAAACTGATGGAACTAGCAGAGATGGCCAAATTGGCTGCTTTAATCAAAGAAAAGAACATGTCCAGCTTTGTTTCTACTTGGAAACCACTTCTGGATTTTGTGCTTGAGATGGCAAAAAAGGAAACTTTGATTTCAGGTTTTGCTGATTAGATACATTTGTTCTTATAGAAATGGTTAGCACATATTAGTATATAAAAGTAAAACATTGAGGCTGCAATGCTACTATCTTATAAAGATAAAGGTTCCTCTCGCACATATGTGCTAGTCGTTCCTGACTCTAGGGGGCGGTGCTCATCTCCGTTTCGAAGCCAAAGAGCCAGCGCTATCCAAAGATGTCTCCGTGGTCATGTGGCCGGCATCACTAAATGCCGAAGGCGCACGGAACGCTGTTACCTTCCCACCAAAGTGGTCCTTATTTTTCTACTTGCAATTTCACGTGTTTTCGAACTGCTAGGTTGGCAGAAGCTGGAATAAGTAACGGGAGCTCACTCGGTTACACGGCGCTAGGGATTCTAACTGCCGAGCTGCCGACCTTTCTGATCGACAAGCTCAGCTTCTTAGTCATTACAGTACTGCACTAAAGAGAGTAGGAAGTCAATGTTTTTATTTCTCTCCCCTCCCTTTACCCTACACTCTTTTCCCTTCCGTTTTTTCCTCCCCATTTTTCCCACTATTTTGATTTTTCTTTTGTATTTTATATCCTGATAAACTTAATAAAAATTTGAAAAATAAAGACTTGCTTAATATAAGAGTGATGTTCCTAGTTATTAAAGGTCCTGAAAAAAGCTAAGAATGCCAAAAGGAAGTCATGACGGGCTTCACTGATTACATTGCATTCAATTGGGTCAGCTATGTCAAGCTGCTAAAAGTGCTTAGAAAAACCAGAATTCCAGAACATCTCATTGCCCTCATGAGAAACCTTAAGAATAACAGAATAACAGTTGGAAGAGACCTTGGAGGTCTTCTAGTCCAACCCCCTGCTCAAGGCAGGAAATCCTATAACCTTTTAGACAGATGGCTATCCAACATCTTCTTAAAGACTTCCAGTGTTGGGGCATCCACAACTTCTGGAGGCAACTTCTGTTCCACTGATTGTCCTCACAGTCAGGAAATTTCTCCTTAGTTCTAAGTTGCTTCTCTCCTTGATTAGTTTCCACCCATTGCTTCTTCTTCTACCCTCAGGTGCTTTGGAGAATAGGTTGACCCCCCCCTCTTCTTGTGGCAACCCCTCAAATATTGGAAGCCTGCTATCATGTCACCCCTAGTCCTTGTTTTCACTAAACTAGACATACCCCATTCCTGCAACCGTTCTTCATACGTTTTAACCTCCAGCCCCTTTTGTTGCTCTTCTCTGCACTGTTTCTAAAGTCTCAACATCTTTTTTATATCATAGCGATATAAACTGGATGCAATATTCCAAGTGTGATCTTACCAAGGTGTAAAAGACAGGTCAGGAATAAAGACGGGTCAGGAAGACATCATTCTGTGTCCACAGAATGGACACAACATGGCCAAAAAAAAAGACTATCCCAGATTTGCAAAGGAATGTGACAAGTTTGAATACTCTCCTCTTATTTATTCAACCTATGTGCTGAATATACACTAAGGGAAGGCGAGTATGGTTTTAAAATTTGGAGAGGAAGATCAGTAACTTGCATTATGCTGATGACACTACTCCAAAAGCTGAAAATACAATGGCTCTGCCAGCTCCAGTAATAAAAGTCAAGAAGAGCAGTGGGGGGGGGGGGGGAGACTTTAATTAAAAAGACCAAACTAATGTCTACAGGTAAACGAACCAGCCTTAGGATAGATAATGAAGATTTCAGAGTGGTAGATCAACCATCCACAGTAAAGGAACATGCAGAAATAAATCAAGAAATATGCCATAGGGTAGCGCTTGGTAGAGTAGCCATGAAAGACTTTGAAAAGTTATTCAGATCCCATAATGTGTCTACGACTATAAAGATTAGAATTGTGCAAGCTGCGGTATTTCCTGTGAAACTCTATGGAAGCGAAAGTTAAATGAAAATTAAATGCCAAACAAATTTCATCTGCGAAGAGTTCCCTTGATCAACACATTCTTGTTGGCATTTACTTACAAAATGTTGTTTAAGCTTGGACAAGAATTTCTTCATTATTTTTTCATGATGCTCTTGAAACCTCAACAGCTTAGGAAAACCAGGAATAAAAAACCCTAAAATTGGGGAAAGTAGGGGAGAGAAGAGAGAGAGATCATCATGAATAAGCAACTATCCATCCATCCATCATCTATCTATCTATCTATCTATCTATCTATCTATCTATCTATCTATCTATCTATCTATCTATCTATCTATCTAGTTATCTATCTATCTATCTATCTATCTATCTATCTATCTATCTATCTATCTATCTATCTAGTTATCTATCTATCTAGTTATCTATCTATCTATCTATCTATCTATCTATCTATCTAGTTATCTATCTATTTAGTTTATCTATCTATCTATCTATCTATCTATCATCTATCTATCTATCTATCTATCTATCTAGTTATCTATCTATCTATCTATCTATCTATCTATCTATCTATCTATCTAGTTATCTATCTATCTATCTATCTATCTATCTATCTATCTATCTATCTATCTATCTAGTTATCTATCTATCTATCTAGTTATCTATCTATCTAGTTATCTATCTATCTAGTTATCTATCTATCTATCTATCTAGTTATCTATCTATCTATCTATCTATCTAGTTATCTATCTATCTATCTATCTATCTATCTATCTATCTATCTATCTATCTAATCATCTAGTTATTTATTTATTTCATCACAAGGCGATGCTGCATCCTGCAGTAACTTAGTAAGCAATGTTAAATAAAAATATACCACTTAAATAAGATTATTAATCTACACCTAGGTAACGAAGCATCAAAATCTGAGCTATAACAATGGGAAAGATGAAAAAGAAAGGGAAAGTGGGAGGAAACAGAAAAGGAGGAGCAGTAGCAAGGTGAACTGTCTCAATCGTAGCAGTGAAAGGTGCTTTGCTAGAGGACCTGAAGGCTAAGATGGGGACAGATCATGCTGAACAAGGTCTAGATTGTAGCCACTAAGAGCTGACCTCAATTTGATGGCATACGGTCAATGATTCTAGGTTTAATGCAACTGGACGTTCAGTAGCTTTTGAAAGCATCTCATGTGAACCAGACCACTGCATGAAGCCATACAGATAGTCCTCAACTTATAACCGTAACAGAGGCTGCCCACTATGGTTGTAAATCATGACAATGGTAAAGCAGGTCATCACCTAACCAGACCCAATTTTACCACCTTTTCTGTCCCTCTGGTTAAGCGAATGTGAAGATCATTCAGCAAACTCAATGTTCACTATAGGGTAATTTTGCTGAAGCCCAGAAATAAAGATCCGTTTTCAGCAAAAACGTTGTAAATCGGACTCGCGACTGTAGGACACTGCCAAAAGCCATAAAGGTGGGCTGGTTGCTGAGCACCTGAAATGTGGTCATACAACCCGGGGAGTTTGTGGGAGGGGAGGGTTGTCAGAATTTTGTAAGTACTTTTTGGGGATCCATTGTAGCTTTCAAACGTCACTAAGCAACCAGTTGTAAATCAAGGACTACCTGTAATACCATTTGTTTCAACTCTTTGTGATACCCATAATACCTTTGACTAGTCAACTTGGTTTTAGGACAGTGGTATGAACCACTGGTGGGATTCAAATTTCTTTTGCTACGGGTTCTGTGGGTGTGGCTTGATGGGCGTGGCGTAGCTTGGTGGGCGTGGCAGGGGAAGGATACTGTAAATAATCTCCATTCCCTCTCACTCCAGGGAAAGGTTACTGCAAAATCCCCACTTCCTCCCAATCAGCTGGGACTCAGGAGGCAGAGAATAGATGGGGGCGGGGCCAGCCAGAGGTGGTATTTACCGGTTCTCTGAACTACTCAAAATTTCCACTACCGGTTCTCCAGAACTGTTCAGAACCGGCTGAATACCATCTCTGGTATGAACCCAGCCATGATGTTGCAGGACTGAAAAGCGAAATTCTAAATGTAATTCTTTCTTCTTTTTTTTTAAGGTTTGCTAAAAAGGTTTAATGTGAAGAGGCCAGTTTAGCTATCACGACATGGAATGAAACTTCAGGTACCTACCATGCATAGCATGCTTGGGCCCCGATAGCAGTTTCACTAAAGCCCAGAAAGCATCTTCCTCGTTCATGTACATTAGGAGCAATGCGGTTATGTGGCTCATCCCTTGACAGTATCCAACTTCCTGGGGGGGAAAGCAGACAAAACCGTTACAAAATTGGTGTGCGCATGCAAAGAACGCTAAAACCACTGCACTCACTTTTTCTCTCGCAAGGGTAGATAGAGTGTGAATGACGAGATGCTTGGAGGAAGGATATCCCTGAGGATTAGTTCTCTGTCTGACTTTGCACAGAGAACGGAAAAGGACAGCGAGACTGGTGGAACTAGAGCTTCTATCTATAGGACAAGCTATCATGATCTAATGTTTTTATCCTGAAGATGTGGAGGGGCCCCTAAGGCAGTGTTTCTTAACCTGGCACGCTGGCTTGGGAATTCTGGGAGTTGAAGTCCATGTATTTTAAACCAGCCAAGGTCAAGAAAGACGGCTCTAAGGCAGGGGGAGTCTCCAACTTTGGCAACTTTAAGCCTGGCGGACTTCAACTCCCAGAATTCCCCAGCCAATGGCTGGTTGCCAAGGTTGGAGACCCCTGCTCTAAGGAAATGTTGACTGTAAAGTTAGGAAAGGACAAAGGAGTCCTTCCTTTCCCTTTTCTGCACTCTGACTTGTTGTTATTCCACATCTTTGGCTTATTCCACGTAATCTTTAGCTCCTCTCCCCTGTTTAGGTGACTAGCTGAACCCTCGTGGTGAAATTCTAGCTAGTACAAAAACAGCCTTCAAGACAGAACATGTGTCCTTCAGAAGGAAGTCAACAGAAAACCTCTGATTAAATTTCTCTCCTTTCAAACAGATTCATTTGAACTAAGAAATTGGACCTGAAACGTGGACCTGATAGTGGGGGGTGTTAGTTCGCTTAATTGGTTCCTGACTCTCCGTGAATCCTTGCCACGTTTTGCAGATATCGGCCTGGCAGCTCTCCAAGCCAGATAAGGTCTGTGACTGTAAATGCTCCCTTGAAAGACTGGATGTGAATGAGCAGAATTCACAGTCAATTAATAAAAGGGTTTTTTGTCGGGACAAGGAGTTTGCTTCAGGCTCTCGGGAAGCCTCGGTCAGAACATCTTGCTGTTGTCTTTTCAGGAACATTTGTAACTTTCTGTTCCAGAATTCCACAACTATTTCTCAGTATGTGACCCAGCTCGATAACACTGCTAAAACTTATTACTCATAACATGTAGCATTTTATTGCCTGAGTGAACTTATTTACCACTTTTTTTTTTACAGTTTCTGATCTTAATGGTCCCAGGCAAGCATTTGCAAAACAACCTTTGATAGCGTCTGGCCAAGAATCAGAAATTATTTTCTTTTTTACACCTGCTGGGCCAAACAACCCAATACAGAATTACATCTATTCAAACTCGCTGTTTCCGTGTTGCCCTTGAGAATTATATTTCCATGAATTCAATATCTTTTAAGAGTGACCTGTGTGAACTGACTGTGTGTAGATGCAGAGAAGCATGCACAGATCATCTTACCGTATTATAAACAGAATATGCAGCTAAGACATGGAACAGAGATTGTTGCCTGGAGGGGGGGAAAAAAAGACAGAAGACGTAACTATACAAAATCAAAATGTGTTTTGGAGTCAGGTTACGGGAAAAATTACTTGTGATGTAAAATGTTGCCGGCTTAATATCATATCAGTCCTATTCTGCACATCTGCATAACCCTGCACACTGAAAACAGCCTACTACTTAACAAAGATTGGCTGTCTATCTATTATGTATGTCTGTGAGTTGTAAAAGCAAGAACATCAGTGTTCCGTTATATGATAAAATATTTACAAAAGCTCTCTTTGAAAGGAAAAAAAAAAGACCACACAGTGGGTTGCGTATCTGGAAAAGAGTTCTGTTACAACCAAAGAAACTGAGCATTGAAGGAAACAGACCGTTGTAGAGAATCATGCATTTTACAAAATGTAATAGGGTATTTTGTAAAAATATGCTGA
This sequence comes from Thamnophis sirtalis, assembly GCF_051295495.1. Lineage (NCBI taxonomy): Eukaryota > Metazoa > Chordata > Lepidosauria > Squamata > Natricidae > Thamnophis > Thamnophis sirtalis. Next base: position 7,893,815 of record NW_028261389.1, read on the forward strand.
AATCTGGACACCTGGGGTACATGTGTCTAGCTTGCCCTTCCATTCATTCTCATCTACATTTTAGCCCCAATCTGAATTCTGGCTTCAGGGAGAATGCTGAATCCTCACAACTTTATTTTTTTATCCCGTCTTTATTGTTTTTACAAATAACTTAAGGCAGCAAATATATTCAACACACCTTCCTCTTCCTCATTTTCCCCACAACAATCCTGTGAGGTGAACTGGGCTGAGAGAAAGAGTGACTGGCCCAAAGCCAACCAGCTAGCTTTGATGCCTAAGGCAGGACTAGAACTCACCATCTCCTGGTCATTGGCTCAAGGTCACTCAGCTGGTTCTCCTGCCTAAAGCAGGAGTCAAGCTGATGGTCTCCTACTTTCCAGCTTGGTGCTATAACCAGTAGATCAAATTTCTTTTGAGTTTCTTTGTCGTTTACTAACTTGGTTTCCTTATCCTTACCACAGAATTCCTTCCTCTCTTGAGCATAGATACAGTCACTCTGGCTGTGTAACAACATCTGAAGTTGAAATTATGACATCCTCCTCCTCCTCCTCCTCCTGACAAAATGTCTTGCCAGAGAAAACATACCAACTTCTAAACTCTCTGCGATCCAAGAGAGGCACCCACCGAAGAGGAAACAGTACAGGTAGGCTTTGAGTTATGACTATAACTGAGCCCCCCCATTATGGTTATAAGTCGTGATGGTCGTCAAGCAAGTCACAATGTGACTGGGCCTCATTTTACAAAGTTTTTTGCAGCAGCAAAATGGCACGGTCGTTAAGCGAACACATTGTTCATGATGGGACGGGGTTTTGACAGAAACTGGAAGGAAATGCCAGTTTCCAGCAAAAACATAAGTCGTGACCATGTGTAATCACTACAACGCTACAAACCGTTGTAAAAGCAGCCAAGTGGCTGAGCACTTAAACATGTGGTCATGTGCCTGTGGAGTTGTGTGCAGATGTTAGCACTTCGAATTCAAATTGTTCTAGTGATCCACTGTAACTGCTAGTCGTAAGTCGAGGACTACCTATAACAGGGGGACATGGAAACAAGCCCACTTTTTAGTGGGGCCCTGTTAAAATATTCATGACTGGGAGAGACATGGGAACAAGGTCGGCCAATGAATAGGCATAGCAAGAGCCGAGGTGGCGCAGTGGTTAAATGCAGCACTGCAGGCTACTGCTAGATCAGCAGTTCAGCGGTTCAAATCTCACCGGCTCAGGGTTGACTCAGCCTTCCATCCTTCCGAGGTGGGTAAAATGAGGACCCAGATTGTTGGGGGCAATATGCTGACTCTCTGTAAACCGCTTAGAGAGGGCTGAAAGCCCTATGAAGCGGTATATAAGTCTACTGCTATTGCTATTGCTATAGCAACTAAATCAGCCAATGGGAGCTTAAACAGATCTAAGTCTGTGCAGAGAATCGAAACAGAAACTTAAGCAGTCTGCTGCTCTGAGAAATAAACTAGCTGTCTGTCTGCGCCTGTCTGCTGAAATGAAACTAACTGCTTGGGTTTGCCTGTAACTCTACTGCCTTGTGTTCACTTGGAAGAACCACCTGTTGGTATTGTACATTTATTCATATAATCTTATGTATATAAAGAAGTTAATGAATCCGGCAGCATCAGTTATCTGTGTGCTTCTGGATTTGAATTTATGCAACAAACTCTGAGAGCCCCTCCTTCTGGAATACTATGTCAATGAAAGTTAGAATTGCTCCTTTCCTGTTAATCATCAGGAGCAGTTCCAATGCTGCTCTTCCAGGGCCTTTGAGGAATAAATGTTATTGTTATCTCCAAGTCATGAGCGCTATCTGACAAATTTTATTGTGAACACTTTCTCAGGTTATTACGTCTCTTGTTGCCAATTATCAATCTGTTGGTTTGATCACTGTTGTTCTTGTCTTGTTCACCGTATTGAGCCATTCAAACAGAAATTGTGTAAACAAACCAATCAAGGGAAGTGCAATTTTTTTTTAAAAAAAAAATCCCAGAGTCTCGCTCGCATACAGCTTTAGTCTAAGAGGTTGCAATGATAACCCATGACACAGTATTTCATCTGAATCGTCCCAAAGTGAAGGCGAAAAAAAACCATGTTCAAAAATTAGAACAGGCAATTTAGATATATCTAAGAGCTGGGATAATGCTCAGTGGAATTACTGTCATTTTATTTTTCCATGATGCTATTTCACTAACTGTTCTGATAATTCTCCTAAGCTTAGAAAATGGGTTTTTAAAAAAAGCCATCTGCAGAGAGGGGATACAACTGTCTAAAATAATCACAATCCAAAACCTACTTAGAACACTCTCACAACTAACTAAACAATAATTTTGTTTGTTCAGTTTTGCAAAAGGGATCTTGGGCAATACTTCATAGTAAACACAAGTTGACTGTAGTACTTAAGAATCCATTCGCAACCTGGTGCCCTTCTGTTGCTTCGGATCTACAACTTACAACACGGGTGGTGAATCTGGAGAGCTGTAATCCTACTGCATCTGAAACCAACTCATAAAAAGGTGTAATTGGCTCTCATAATTTCCAAATATTTTTAACCTAAAAAATACTGAAAGAATACTGAATTTTCTTCATATGTATCTAAATGGCTATAGGGGGCTACCAAATACCAACTTTGGATTAATTTAAGGGACTCTTTGGAAGGTAAATCCTAGCAGGTTTCTGAATATGGCAATTTTGGAACACTTTCATTCAAGTTAGTTTAGTGTTTCTTTCTGGCACTTTAAAATGCAGGGTAAGAGTTTTTTAAAATTTCCTTGGGCCATTTCAAAATCAAACACAGCATTGAGGATTTAACATGGGAAAATATGACTCTGTTTCAATGTGAAAATGTTCCCATTTTAAAAACTTTAAACTCTTTTCTAGAAATCTTGTTAAGGATGCTTTTCTTATGTCTATGCCAGCCTGTTAAATATAGATGAGCGTGATTCTGCTGTCACGTGTATTTTTGAGTCCAGAACTCCCAAGGCAGAGAGACAGAGAGAAAATATTCGTAGTTCAGGGTTGAACTGTGAAATCCTTGGTGCTCTCTGAGCTCGGTAGTTTTTTGGCAGACATTTCATTACCCAGCTGGGTAACATCATCAGTGGACAAACCTCTGCAAGAAAACCACCAAACTCAAAGAGTACCAAAGATCTCACAGAGAGACATTAAGCTGGAATCAAGGGGATGGGAGAAAGTTTTGCCCTGGAAGACAGGACACAAAATTTTGTTGCACCTCTGTATAGATTAAATCTCTTGGAAGTTCTAGACAATAAAAAAGCAACGAGATCCACATGGAAGGAGTCGATTTAGCTTCACTCACTTTACTCCATATCTATCTCTGAACATGATATGATCCCGATAGGTCCGATTAACATCGAGATCAATTTGCCGGATATCTGGAGAGATTCCTCTTGCTCGAGTTTTTAAAGTCTAAGGGAAGAAAGAGAGAAACAATCAAACAAATGTACATACACCAAGACTTCACTGCTCATTTTAGCTCATCATCCTTTTTCAATGATTCTCCACTTCTCACAAAGACCATAAACCTATTTTGCTTGGGCCGAGGGAAGCAAAACTGATTTGCCCCCTTACAAAATATCTTCTTCCAACAAGAGGCAGGATTTTAAGTACCGGTGGTGCTCCATTTGCACCAGTTCATTTAATGACCGTTCAAAGTTACAACGGCACTGAAAAAAGGTGGTTTCTATTTTTCACACTTATGACTGTTGCGGCATCCCCATGGTCATGTGATCAGAATTCGGCCATTTGGCAATTGGTTCATATTTATGACCATGGCAGTGTCCCGGGGTCCTGGGGTGACCTTTTGTAACCTTCCCACAAGCAAAATCAATGGGGAAGCCAGATCCACTCGTTAGTAACTTTACAACTGCAGTGATTCACTTAACAACGGTGGCAAGAAAGCTGGTAAAATGGGGCAAAGCTTCACTTAACAAATGTCTCAGTTAGCAATATAAAATTTGGGCTCAATTGTGGTCGTAGGTTGAGGACTACCTGTACAAGCAGTCAACCATAGTGAACAACCATAGTGAAGAGCCGAGGTGGCGCAGTGGTTAGGGTGCAGTACTGCAGGCCACTTCAGCTGACTGTTATCTGCAGTTCAGCGGTTCTAATCTCACCGGCTCAAGGTTGACTCAGCCTTCCATCCTTCCGAGGTGGGTGAAATGAGGACCCAGACTGTGGGGGCGATATGCTGACTCTGTAAACCGCTTAGAGAGGGCTGAAAGCCCTATGAAGCGGTATATAAGTCTAACTGCTATTGATCCTTCTGAACTGCAACAACAGGGACATTCAAGTGGAAAAGGATATTACATGCACATCCTTCTGCTGGCTTCCATATTTGCAACTGGGAGGAACCATGACAAGGAATGTTGATCTAGAAAATATTTGGTAGGCCCAAATGTTTTCTAGATCAACATTCCTTGTCGTGGTCAATCCAGCCTACCTCCTGGTGAATGGAATGAAAGGAACATCTTAAATTTGTTCTATTGATCAGTGAATGATGTGAAGAATCGAAAGTGGCATATGAGGTAAGAGAAGCAGCTGCTTCTGAAGTTTCTGCATGTTGCAGAAAATTCTACCTATCAGTCAAGCCATCCGGATGTTTAAGAACTTCCAGAATTGTAGAGGTCATGCGCTAAGAAATTCTGAGAGCTGCAGTCCCAGGAGACATCAATTTAGGAAGAGCATTGTATTGTAACTGTGGGGCTGAAAGGAAACCACCAAGCTCGCTTAAACACACTGAGGACACCTTAGTTCAATCCTGAGATACTAATATTCTCTTCTATTGGTAGCATCCTACGTAGCTTTTGGTCCACAGGCTGAGAATCTGCCCTAAATTACAATTTTTGACAGCACAATTCGCTGCCAACTTTCACTGAAAGGGAAAGGAAATAGGTGCATTGAGTGTCTGGCAGGTTTAGATGTAATTTATTAATTTCCCAAGCAAAACAGTAGCAGATGAACTCCTGTGTGCACCCACCCCCTCATTTCAAAACATCTCTGGATTTCCAAATTGAAAAGTAACAATTTAAACAAAAATACAACATCCAAAAAAGAATGTGAAAAACAGAATAAACATGATATAAGACTGTTTCTTGGGGTACCTACAGCTACTTACTGTTTTATTAACTAGATGTGTAAGGCTGTTCAACTCAAAACAACGTAACTCTGTTTGGCACACAACACACAGGCACACACACTATACAAACAATACACCAGGGCAGGTAAGGGAAAATCTTGTGAAAGGTTCCTGAGAAAACTACAATGGTTCTCAACGTAGCAAAAACATCTATAACCAATTTTGTTGTATTTAAGTACAATGACAATAAAGATTATACT